>NW_027438959.1:300000-593383 GCF_040939455.1 Microcebus murinus
CCGACACCCACCCGATGAAGGTGATTCCTCTCTGTCCACTTAGGCGTCCATCCGTTCGTACCAATTTGCTGGTGAGCGCGCTCACGTGGTGCTCGTGTGTCCATTCTTGGGATACTTGGTTTACTGGAACGGGTTCCAGCTCTGGCCAGGAGAACACGAGAGGCGCCCTCTCACCGCTGCTCCTCACAGCCGAATGGCACTCCGTGGTGTCCACGCGCCACATTTTATTGATGCACTCCTGGATGGATGGGCACTCGGGTCGCTTCCACGTCTTTGGGATTGTGAATTGTGCCCTAACTGTAACCCTAACCCTTACCCAGCCCGTCTCCTCTGCCCCTGCCTGACGCACTCCTCCCCGGCCAGGCCCGTCACTGTCCTGGGCCCCCGCCTGACCGGCTCCTCCCCGCCCGGCCGGTCACCGTCCTCTGCCCCTGCCTGACACGCTCCTTCCCGCCCGGCCTCTCACCGTCCTCGGCCCCTGCCTGACCGGCTCCTCCGTCGCCTGGGCCTTCCAAGGGCTTGGTGTGGATGCTGCTTCCAGGAAGCCCTCCAGAAACCCGGCAGCAGGGTGGCCGCAGCAGTCTCCAGCAGCCGTCCCTAAGTCGCGTGAGTGCGGGGGACGCGCCCCCGCTGTGCCGCGGGGGCCCAGCCTGGTGTCTTCCCTGAGGCCCTGCGGCTGCCGGCTGGGCTGCCGCTCCCCGCAAGGGGAGAGCCGCGGAGGTGGGGACCGCCTCCTGATGGGGACGTACACGCAGCTCTCCACGTCGGATTCCGGGGCTCTCTGTCCTGCCCGAAGGCCCAGCTGGCCTGCGGGTCCTTAGAGTGGCAAAAACCTCCGAAAACTGAGACTGAGGGTCCGGTGGGTGTCTGCACTTTTGTGCTGGGCACCCCAGGGAGGCCCGGGGGCTGGCTGGACAACGTGGTCTGCTGGGCGGTGGTGGGGGGGTTGGAGGAGCAACTGATGCCCTTTGCACTTTGGGTAGCAAGAGTCTGAGGTGTCTCTGAGCCCTGTGCCCTGTGGGGGCGGGGCGGGGGGGAGGAGGAGGAGGAGGAGGAGGAGGTGGGAAGGGCCGGGGCCTGCAGTCCTGTTCCCGGGGTGGCACGGCAAGTGGCTTCTTCCACAGGCTGCTTGGCCTGGGCTCCCTGCACCTGGGCCTTTGGAGGACCGGCCCTGTGCTTGCCAACACTTCCTGCAGGGACCCAGAGCTGGGAGGTGGCATCTCTCAGCCCTGGGTCGGGCAGAGCCCCAGCGGGCCATGCCCACAACCTCTCTCAGCACCGGTCCCCCAGAAGGCTCCTTTGGGACCAGGATTCTCTTGCGGTGACTCTTTAAGGTCTGGCCCCTGGATGGAGGGGCACCAGGAGTAGAGGAGCAGGAAGGGGAAGGGGGTGGCCATGCGAGGGGACACTTTGAGGCCAAGTCCCAGCTTCAGCCTGATCCTCCTGGGAACCCCGCTCTGAGACAAGGAGCCGGGCTTCGCATTCCCACAGCAGCCAGTCGTGGGCTGAGGACACCTGGGGCGTTGGGAACTCCCTGGCTTCTCCTGGGTTTAACGTCTAGAGCTGCTTGTGAATCGCGCCGCCACACACACCCGAGCGCAGGTGTCTTCCGCACAGACTGCGGGCCTCGCTCTTCTGAATGCCGCTAGCTCGCCACCCACCCACGGGTGAACCTGGTCAGGGTGCTTTCTCTCAGGGGCAGACTCTTTTCCGGGCGGGCTACCGGTGTCTCTGTTTGCTCGTTTCTTTCTTCCATTTCGGGACAGTCTTCCTTGCTGGGTGTGGAAATCTCCTATGCCTTCCCTCGCCTATTCTGTCAGCTTTAAAATTCTCTTTCAGTTGCCACCCTCACAGATGGATTAGGAAACTCTTTCCGGTGCACTCATTAGTGAAATGACCTCCAGGAAGCTGGAATCCAATATCTAATGGCCGATTTTTAGCGAGTCCACACGCCAGGGTGGTCGGGGTCCAATGCAGCCCCGGCCAGGCCCAGGCCCCTTGGACTGGGCCACAGGAGGACACGGAGGAGGGTCCCGGCCCCCACGAAGCGGTGCCGGCAGTTCTCCACGGGCTTGGGCGTTTTCCAGAGGTAGGAGATGGAGGGGACTGATTTCTTCAGCGCCCCCCAAACCACGCCACCCCACCCCACCCATGGGACACATCCCCAGAGAGAGACGCCCCATACACTGGCTGTGCCCCAGCCCTGGCCCGGGGGAATAGGCGGCAGCCCACCCACAGGGCGAGGGGGGGGGCGCAGCTGAAAGGGGTTGTGGGGGAGGGCGGCCCCTGGCTGGGGTCAAAGGGCGAGCGTCCCGCGCCTGCGCAGTCAGCGGCAGCGACGCGCTGGGGGTGGGCAGCGGGTAGGTGAAGGAGGCCGGGCGAGGAGACGAGGGGGGCTGGGAGGGCTCCACCTTGGCGAGTCCAGCCGTGGAGGCGCATCTTGTGTGAGTGTGAGTGAGTGTGAGTGTGTGTGTGTGTGTATAGAGAGACAGCCCCCCACCCCGCCCCGCCCCGCCCCGCCCCGCCCATCACCCCCGTCCCTGGGAGCCAGCGGGACCCGGCCGGCGAACTCAACCAGCCCGGCCCGGCCCGGCGCGGGGCCTGGGGCGGGAGGCGGCGGCGGGGAAGCCCAGAGAGGCTCGGCTTCTCGAGCGGGGCAGGGGCGCCCTCCGCCGCCGTCTAGGGCCACACCACCCTGAACGCCCCCGATCTCGTCTGGTCTCGGAAGCTAAGCAGGGTCGGGCCTGGTTAGTACTTGGATGGGAGACCGCCTGGGAATACCGGGTGCCACAGGCTGCTGCTTTTTTTTTTTTTTTTCTTGCCTCTTGTTCTGTCCCCTTTCTGGGAGCGCGGCGGCGGCCCGGGGTGGGGGTCACCCCCACCCTCAGCGCCCGCGCGGTGCCTGGCGCCCCAGCCCGCACCGTGGGGCCTCCTCTTGTCCCAAGCCTCGACACCGCCGCCACGCGGCAGCATGCGTGGCATCTGGACCGTCAGGTCTCAGACCAAAGGTCTGCTCTGTGGGAACCGACACGCTGGAGGAAACCTTGAGAGTCTGAGAGGGGAGGGAGTTCCAGAAGAAGGCCAGGATGTCATTTTGAGGGAGTATGTGACCAGAACTCGTCCCGTTGATTTTGGGGTTCTATGGGCTACACGCAGGAAACTTTGGTGGTGGCACCTGATGTTGGGGGATCCGGAGTCACACCCAGACCTGCTCCACAGGCCTCCTTTTACTTTTCTCTTCGGATTCATTATTTTTAAAAAGTGTCTCTTACCTCTAGGATTGCATTTTCTTTTCTCTCTCTTTTCAAGCAGATGATGGGAGTACAAGTATTCAGGTGACATGTGTTGCCCGTGCCGCCCTCCCCCCTGTGTTCTTTTTTTTTTTTTTTTTTTGAGACAGAGTCTCGTTTTGCTGCCCAGGCTAGAGTGAGTGCCATGGCGTCAGCCTAGCTCACAGCAACCTCAATCTCCGGGCTCAAGCAATCCTGCTGCCTCAGCCTCCCGAGTAGTTGGGACTACAGGCATGCACCACCACGCCCGGCTGTGTTTTTCTATATATATTAGTTGGCCAATTAATTTCTTTCTATTTTTAGTAGAGACGGGGTCTCGCTCTTGCTCAGGCTGGTTTCGAACTCCTGACCTGGAGCAATCCGCCCGCCTCGGCCTCCCAGAGAGCTAGGATTACAGGCGTGAGCCACCGCGCCCGGCCCCCCCTGTGTTCTTATTCATATACCTCTCATGTTGTTCCAGCGTATTGTGGGGGTACCAATGTTAAGGTCGGGTGCCTTGCCCTCTCCAAGCCTCCCCCCTCGGGTCAGAGCTTCAAGTGCGCCCATCCCCCAGTCGGTG
Source organism: Microcebus murinus (assembly GCF_040939455.1). Taxonomy (NCBI): domain Eukaryota; kingdom Metazoa; phylum Chordata; class Mammalia; order Primates; family Cheirogaleidae; genus Microcebus; species Microcebus murinus. The sequence continues at coordinate 303,850 of NW_027438959.1, forward strand.
CGCACCCACCCCATGCCTAATGGATGTGTATGCCCCTCCCCTCCCCCCACCCGCCCGACACCCACCCGATGAAGGTGATTCCTCTCTGTCCACTTAGGCGTCCATCCGTTCGTACCAATTTGCTGGTGAGCGCGCTCACGTGGTGCTCGTGTGTCCATTCTTGGGATACTTGGTTTACTGGAACGGGTTCCAGCTCTGGCCAGGAGAACACGAGAGGCGCCCTCTCACCGCTGCTCCTCACAGCCGAATGGCACTCCGTGGTGTCCACGCGCCACATTTTATTGATGCACTCCTGGATGGATGGGCACTCGGGTCGCTTCCACGTCTTTGGGATTGTGAATTGTGCCCTAACTGTAACCCTAACCCTTACCCAGCCCGTCTCCTCTGCCCCTGCCTGACGCACTCCTCCCCGGCCAGGCCCGTCACTGTCCTGGGCCCCCGCCTGACCGGCTCCTCCCCGCCCGGCCGGTCACCGTCCTCTGCCCCTGCCTGACACGCTCCTTCCCGCCCGGCCTCTCACCGTCCTCGGCCCCTGCCTGACCGGCTCCTCCGTCGCCTGGGCCTTCCAAGGGCTTGGTGTGGATGCTGCTTCCAGGAAGCCCTCCAGAAACCCGGCAGCAGGGTGGCCGCAGCAGTCTCCAGCAGCCGTCCCTAAGTCGCGTGAGTGCGGGGGACGCGCCCCCGCTGTGCCGCGGGGGCCCAGCCTGGTGTCTTCCCTGAGGCCCTGCGGCTGCCGGCTGGGCTGCCGCTCCCCGCAAGGGGAGAGCCGCGGAGGTGGGGACCGCCTCCTGATGGGGACGTACACGCAGCTCTCCACGTCGGATTCCGGGGCTCTCTGTCCTGCCCGAAGGCCCAGCTGGCCTGCGGGTCCTTAGAGTGGCAAAAACCTCCGAAAACTGAGACTGAGGGTCCGGTGGGTGTCTGCACTTTTGTGCTGGGCACCCCAGGGAGGCCCGGGGGCTGGCTGGACAACGTGGTCTGCTGGGCGGTGGTGGGGGGGTTGGAGGAGCAACTGATGCCCTTTGCACTTTGGGTAGCAAGAGTCTGAGGTGTCTCTGAGCCCTGTGCCCTGTGGGGGCGGGGCGGGGGGGAGGAGGAGGAGGAGGAGGAGGAGGTGGGAAGGGCCGGGGCCTGCAGTCCTGTTCCCGGGGTGGCACGGCAAGTGGCTTCTTCCACAGGCTGCTTGGCCTGGGCTCCCTGCACCTGGGCCTTTGGAGGACCGGCCCTGTGCTTGCCAACACTTCCTGCAGGGACCCAGAGCTGGGAGGTGGCATCTCTCAGCCCTGGGTCGGGCAGAGCCCCAGCGGGCCATGCCCACAACCTCTCTCAGCACCGGTCCCCCAGAAGGCTCCTTTGGGACCAGGATTCTCTTGCGGTGACTCTTTAAGGTCTGGCCCCTGGATGGAGGGGCACCAGGAGTAGAGGAGCAGGAAGGGGAAGGGGGTGGCCATGCGAGGGGACACTTTGAGGCCAAGTCCCAGCTTCAGCCTGATCCTCCTGGGAACCCCGCTCTGAGACAAGGAGCCGGGCTTCGCATTCCCACAGCAGCCAGTCGTGGGCTGAGGACACCTGGGGCGTTGGGAACTCCCTGGCTTCTCCTGGGTTTAACGTCTAGAGCTGCTTGTGAATCGCGCCGCCACACACACCCGAGCGCAGGTGTCTTCCGCACAGACTGCGGGCCTCGCTCTTCTGAATGCCGCTAGCTCGCCACCCACCCACGGGTGAACCTGGTCAGGGTGCTTTCTCTCAGGGGCAGACTCTTTTCCGGGCGGGCTACCGGTGTCTCTGTTTGCTCGTTTCTTTCTTCCATTTCGGGACAGTCTTCCTTGCTGGGTGTGGAAATCTCCTATGCCTTCCCTCGCCTATTCTGTCAGCTTTAAAATTCTCTTTCAGTTGCCACCCTCACAGATGGATTAGGAAACTCTTTCCGGTGCACTCATTAGTGAAATGACCTCCAGGAAGCTGGAATCCAATATCTAATGGCCGATTTTTAGCGAGTCCACACGCCAGGGTGGTCGGGGTCCAATGCAGCCCCGGCCAGGCCCAGGCCCCTTGGACTGGGCCACAGGAGGACACGGAGGAGGGTCCCGGCCCCCACGAAGCGGTGCCGGCAGTTCTCCACGGGCTTGGGCGTTTTCCAGAGGTAGGAGATGGAGGGGACTGATTTCTTCAGCGCCCCCCAAACCACGCCACCCCACCCCACCCATGGGACACATCCCCAGAGAGAGACGCCCCATACACTGGCTGTGCCCCAGCCCTGGCCCGGGGGAATAGGCGGCAGCCCACCCACAGGGCGAGGGGGGGGGCGCAGCTGAAAGGGGTTGTGGGGGAGGGCGGCCCCTGGCTGGGGTCAAAGGGCGAGCGTCCCGCGCCTGCGCAGTCAGCGGCAGCGACGCGCTGGGGGTGGGCAGCGGGTAGGTGAAGGAGGCCGGGCGAGGAGACGAGGGGGGCTGGGAGGGCTCCACCTTGGCGAGTCCAGCCGTGGAGGCGCATCTTGTGTGAGTGTGAGTGAGTGTGAGTGTGTGTGTGTGTGTATAGAGAGACAGCCCCCCACCCCGCCCCGCCCCGCCCCGCCCCGCCCATCACCCCCGTCCCTGGGAGCCAGCGGGACCCGGCCGGCGAACTCAACCAGCCCGGCCCGGCCCGGCGCGGGGCCTGGGGCGGGAGGCGGCGGCGGGGAAGCCCAGAGAGGCTCGGCTTCTCGAGCGGGGCAGGGGCGCCCTCCGCCGCCGTCTAGGGCCACACCACCCTGAACGCCCCCGATCTCGTCTGGTCTCGGAAGCTAAGCAGGGTCGGGCCTGGTTAGTACTTGGATGGGAGACCGCCTGGGAATACCGGGTGCCACAGGCTGCTGCTTTTTTTTTTTTTTTTCTTGCCTCTTGTTCTGTCCCCTTTCTGGGAGCGCGGCGGCGGCCCGGGGTGGGGGTCACCCCCACCCTCAGCGCCCGCGCGGTGCCTGGCGCCCCAGCCCGCACCGTGGGGCCTCCTCTTGTCCCAAGCCTCGACACCGCCGCCACGCGGCAGCATGCGTGGCATCTGGACTGTCAGGTCTCAGACCAAAGGTCTGCTCTGTGGGAACCGACACGCTGGAGGAAACCTTGAGAGTCTGAGAGGGGAGGGAGTTCCAGAAGAAGGCCAGGATGTCATTTTGAGGGAGTATGTGACCAGAACTCGTCCCGTTGATTTTGGGGTTCTATGGGCTACACGCAGGAAACTTTGGTGGTGGCACCTGATGTTGGGGGATCCGGAGTCACACCCAGACCTGCTCCACAGGCCTCCTTTTACTTTTCTCTTCGGATTCATTATTTTTAAAAAGTGTCTCTTACCTCTAGGATTGCATTTTCTTTTCTCTCTCTTTTCAAGCAGATGATGGGAGTACAAGTATTCAGGTGACATGTGTTGCCCGTGCCGCCCTCCCCCCTGTGTTCTTTTTTTTTTTTTTTTTTTGAGACAGAGTCTCGTTTTGCTGCCCAGGCTAGAGTGAGTGCCATGGCGTCAGCCTAGCTCACAGCAACCTCAATCTCCGGGCTCAAGCAATCCTGCTGCCTCAGCCTCCCGAGTAGTTGGGACTACAGGCATGCACCACCACGCCCGGCTGTGTTTTTCTATATATATTAGTTGGCCAATTAATTTCTTTCTATTTTTAGTAGAGACGGGGTCTCGCTCTTGCTCAGGCTGGTTTCGAACTCCTGACCTGGAGCAATCCGCCCGCCTCGGCCTCCCAGAGAGCTAGGATTACAGGCGTGAGCCACCGCGCCCGGCCCCCCCTGTGTTCTTATTCATATACCTCTCATGTTGTTCCAGCGTATTGTGGGGGTACCAATGTTAAGGTCGGGTGCCTTGCCCTCTCCAAGCCTCCCCCCTCGGGTCAGAGCTTCAAGTGCGCCCATCCCCCAGTCGGTGCGCACCCACCCCATGCCTAATGGATGTGTATGCCCCTCCCCTCCCCCCACCCGCCCGACACCCACCCGATGAAGGTGATTCCTCTCTGTCCACTTAGGCGTCCATCCGTTCGTACCAATTTGCTGGTGAGCGCGCTCACGTGGTGCTCGTGTGTCCATTCTTGGGATACTTGGTTTACTGGAACGGGTTCCAGCTCTGGCCAGGAGAACACGAGAGGCGCCCTCTCACCGCTGCTCCTCACAGCCGAATGGCACTCCGTGGTGTCCACGCGCCACATTTTATTGATGCACTCCTGGATGGATGGGCACTCGGGTCGCTTCCACGTCTTTGGGATTGTGAATTGTGCCCTAACTGTAACCCTAACCCTTACCCAGCCCGTCTCCTCTGCCCCTGCCTGACGCACTCCTCCCCGGCCAGGCCCGTCACTGTCCTGGGCCCCCGCCTGACCGGCTCCTCCCCGCCCGGCCGGTCACCGTCCTCTGCCCCTGCCTGACACGCTCCTTCCCGCCCGGCCTCTCACCGTCCTCGGCCCCTGCCTGACCGGCTCCTCCGTCGCCTGGGCCTTCCAAGGGCTTGGTGTGGATGCTGCTTCCAGGAAGCCCTCCAGAAACCCGGCAGCAGGGTGGCCGCAGCAGTCTCCAGCAGCCGTCCCTAAGTCGCGTGAGTGCGGGGGACGCGCCCCCGCTGTGCCGCGGGGGCCCAGCCTGGTGTCTTCCCTGAGGCCCTGCGGCTGCCGGCTGGGCTGCCGCTCCCCGCAAGGGGAGAGCCGCGGAGGTGGGGACCGCCTCCTGATGGGGACGTACACGCAGCTCTCCACGTCGGATTCCGGGGCTCTCTGTCCTGCCCGAAGGCCCAGCTGGCCTGCGGGTCCTTAGAGTGGCAAAAACCTCCGAAAACTGAGACTGAGGGTCCGGTGGGTGTCTGCACTTTTGTGCTGGGCACCCCAGGGAGGCCCGGGGGCTGGCTGGACAACGTGGTCTGCTGGGCGGTGGTGGGGGGGTTGGAGGAGCAACTGATGCCCTTTGCACTTTGGGTAGCAAGAGTCTGAGGTGTCTCTGAGCCCTGTGCCCTGTGGGGGCGGGGCGGGGGGGAGGAGGAGGAGGAGGAGGAGGAGGTGGGAAGGGCCGGGGCCTGCAGTCCTGTTCCCGGGGTGGCACGGCAAGTGGCTTCTTCCACAGGCTGCTTGGCCTGGGCTCCCTGCACCTGGGCCTTTGGAGGACCGGCCCTGTGCTTGCCAACACTTCCTGCAGGGACCCAGAGCTGGGAGGTGGCATCTCTCAGCCCTGGGTCGGGCAGAGCCCCAGCGGGCCATGCCCACAACCTCTCTCAGCACCGGTCCCCCAGAAGGCTCCTTTGGGACCAGGATTCTCTTGCGGTGACTCTTTAAGGTCTGGCCCCTGGATGGAGGGGCACCAGGAGTAGAGGAGCAGGAAGGGGAAGGGGGTGGCCATGCGAGGGGACACTTTGAGGCCAAGTCCCAGCTTCAGCCTGATCCTCCTGGGAACCCCGCTCTGAGACAAGGAGCCGGGCTTCGCATTCCCACAGCAGCCAGTCGTGGGCTGAGGACACCTGGGGCGTTGGGAACTCCCTGGCTTCTCCTGGGTTTAACGTCTAGAGCTGCTTGTGAATCGCGCCGCCACACACACCCGAGCGCAGGTGTCTTCCGCACAGACTGCGGGCCTCGCTCTTCTGAATGCCGCTAGCTCGCCACCCACCCACGGGTGAACCTGGTCAGGGTGCTTTCTCTCAGGGGCAGACTCTTTTCCGGGCGGGCTACCGGTGTCTCTGTTTGCTCGTTTCTTTCTTCCATTTCGGGACAGTCTTCCTTGCTGGGTGTGGAAATCTCCTATGCCTTCCCTCGCCTATTCTGTCAGCTTTAAAATTCTCTTTCAGTTGCCACCCTCACAGATGGATTAGGAAACTCTTTCCGGTGCACTCATTAGTGAAATGACCTCCAGGAAGCTGGAATCCAATATCTAATGGCCGATTTTTAGCGAGTCCACACGCCAGGGTGGTCGGGGTCCAATGCAGCCCCGGCCAGGCCCAGGCCCCTTGGACTGGGCCACAGGAGGACACGGAGGAGGGTCCCGGCCCCCACGAAGCGGTGCCGGCAGTTCTCCACGGGCTTGGGCGTTTTCCAGAGGTAGGAGATGGAGGGGACTGATTTCTTCAGCGCCCCCCAAACCACGCCACCCCACCCCACCCATGGGACACATCCCCAGAGAGAGACGCCCCATACACTGGCTGTGCCCCAGCCCTGGCCCGGGGGAATAGGCGGCAGCCCACCCACAGGGCGAGGGGGGGGGCGCAGCTGAAAGGGGTTGTGGGGGAGGGCGGCCCCTGGCTGGGGTCAAAGGGCGAGCGTCCCGCGCCTGCGCAGTCAGCGGCAGCGACGCGCTGGGGGTGGGCAGCGGGTAGGTGAAGGAGGCCGGGCGAGGAGACGAGGGGGGCTGGGAGGGCTCCACCTTGGCGAGTCCAGCCGTGGAGGCGCATCTTGTGTGAGTGTGAGTGAGTGTGAGTGTGTGTGTGTGTGTATAGAGAGACAGCCCCCCACCCCGCCCCGCCCCGCCCCGCCCCGCCCATCACCCCCGTCCCTGGGAGCCAGCGGGACCCGGCCGGCGAACTCAACCAGCCCGGCCCGGCCCGGCGCGGGGCCTGGGGCGGGAGGCGGCGGCGGGGAAGCCCAGAGAGGCTCGGCTTCTCGAGCGGGGCAGGGGCGCCCTCCGCCGCCGTCTAGGGCCACACCACCCTGAACGCCCCCGATCTCGTCTGGTCTCGGAAGCTAAGCAGGGTCGGGCCTGGTTAGTACTTGGATGGGAGACCGCCTGGGAATACCGGGTGCCACAGGCTGCTGCTTTTTTTTTTTTTTTTCTTGCCTCTTGTTCTGTCCCCTTTCTGGGAGCGCGGCGGCGGCCCGGGGTGGGGGTCACCCCCACCCTCAGCGCCCGCGCGGTGCCTGGCGCCCCAGCCCGCACCGTGGGGCCTCCTCTTGTCCCAAGCCTCGACACCGCCGCCACGCGGCAGCATGCGTGGCATCTGGACCGTCAGGTCTCAGACCAAAGGTCTGCTCTGTGGGAACCGACACGCTGGAGGAAACCTTGAGAGTCTGAGAGGGGAGGGAGTTCCAGAAGAAGGCCAGGATGTCATTTTGAGGGAGTATGTGACCAGAACTCGTCCCGTTGATTTTGGGGTTCTATGGGCTACACGCAGGAAACTTTGGTGGTGGCACCTGATGTTGGGGGATCCGGAGTCACACCCAGACCTGCTCCACAGGCCTCCTTTTACTTTTCTCTTCGGATTCATTATTTTTAAAAAGTGTCTCTTACCTCTAGGATTGCATTTTCTTTTCTCTCTCTTTTCAAGCAGATGATGGGAGTACAAGTATTCAGGTGACATGTGTTGCCCGTGCCGCCCTCCCCCCTGTGTTCTTTTTTTTTTTTTTTTTTTGAGACAGAGTCTCGTTTTGCTGCCCAGGCTAGAGTGAGTGCCATGGCGTCAGCCTAGCTCACAGCAACCTCAATCTCCGGGCTCAAGCAATCCTGCTGCCTCAGCCTCCCGAGTAGTTGGGACTACAGGCATGCACCACCACGCCCGGCTGTGTTTTTCTATATATATTAGTTGGCCAATTAATTTCTTTCTATTTTTAGTAGAGACGGGGTCTCGCTCTTGCTCAGGCTGGTTTCGAACTCCTGACCTGGAGCAATCCGCCCGCCTCGGCCTCCCAGAGAGCTAGGATTACAGGCGTGAGCCACCGCGCCCGGCCCCCCCTGTGTTCTTATTCATATACCTCTCATGTTGTTCCAGCGTATTGTGGGGGTACCAATGTTAAGGTCGGGTGCCTTGCCCTCTCCAAGCCTCCCCCCTCGGGTCAGAGCTTCAAGTGCGCCCATCCCCCAGTCGGTGCGCACCCACCCCATGCCTAATGGATGTGTATGCCCCTCCCCTCCCCCCACCCGCCCGACACCCACCCGATGAAGGTGATTCCTCTCTGTCCACTTAGGCGTCCATCCGTTCGTACCAATTTGCTGGTGAGCGCGCTCACGTGGTGCTCGTGTGTCCATTCTTGGGATACTTGGTTTACTGGAACGGGTTCCAGCTCTGGCCAGGAGAACACGAGAGGCGCCCTCTCACCGCTGCTCCTCACAGCCGAATGGCACTCCGTGGTGTCCACGCGCCACATTTTATTGATGCACTCCTGGATGGATGGGCACTCGGGTCGCTTCCACGTCTTTGGGATTGTGAATTGTGCCCTAACTGTAACCCTAACCCTTACCCAGCCCGTCTCCTCTGCCCCTGCCTGACGCACTCCTCCCCGGCCAGGCCCGTCACTGTCCTGGGCCCCCGCCTGACCGGCTCCTCCCCGCCCGGCCGGTCACCGTCCTCTGCCCCTGCCTGACACGCTCCTTCCCGCCCGGCCTCTCACCGTCCTCGGCCCCTGCCTGACCGGCTCCTCCGTCGCCTGGGCCTTCCAAGGGCTTGGTGTGGATGCTGCTTCCAGGAAGCCCTCCAGAAACCCGGCAGCAGGGTGGCCGCAGCAGTCTCCAGCAGCCGTCCCTAAGTCGCGTGAGTGCGGGGGACGCGCCCCCGCTGTGCCGCGGGGGCCCAGCCTGGTGTCTTCCCTGAGGCCCTGCGGCTGCCGGCTGGGCTGCCGCTCCCCGCAAGGGGAGAGCCGCGGAGGTGGGGACCGCCTCCTGATGGGGACGTACACGCAGCTCTCCACGTCGGATTCCGGGGCTCTCTGTCCTGCCCGAAGGCCCAGCTGGCCTGCGGGTCCTTAGAGTGGCAAAAACCTCCGAAAACTGAGACTGAGGGTCCGGTGGGTGTCTGCACTTTTGTGCTGGGCACCCCAGGGAGGCCCGGGGGCTGGCTGGACAACGTGGTCTGCTGGGCGGTGGTGGGGGGGTTGGAGGAGCAACTGATGCCCTTTGCACTTTGGGTAGCAAGAGTCTGAGGTGTCTCTGAGCCCTGTGCCCTGTGGGGGCGGGGCGGGGGGGAGGAGGAGGAGGAGGAGGAGGAGGTGGGAAGGGCCGGGGCCTGCAGTCCTGTTCCCGGGGTGGCACGGCAAGTGGCTTCTTCCACAGGCTGCTTGGCCTGGGCTCCCTGCACCTGGGCCTTTGGAGGACCGGCCCTGTGCTTGCCAACACTTCCTGCAGGGACCCAGAGCTGGGAGGTGGCATCTCTCAGCCCTGGGTCGGGCAGAGCCCCAGCGGGCCATGCCCACAACCTCTCTCAGCACCGGTCCCCCAGAAGGCTCCTTTGGGACCAGGATTCTCTTGCGGTGACTCTTTAAGGTCTGGCCCCTGGATGGAGGGGCACCAGGAGTAGAGGAGCAGGAAGGGGAAGGGGGTGGCCATGCGAGGGGACACTTTGAGGCCAAGTCCCAGCTTCAGCCTGATCCTCCTGGGAACCCCGCTCTGAGACAAGGAGCCGGGCTTCGCATTCCCACAGCAGCCAGTCGTGGGCTGAGGACACCTGGGGCGTTGGGAACTCCCTGGCTTCTCCTGGGTTTAACGTCTAGAGCTGCTTGTGAATCGCGCCGCCACACACACCCGAGCGCACGTGTCTTCCGCACAGACTGCGGGCCTCGCTCTTCTGAATGCCGCTAGCTCGCCACCCACCCACGGGTGAACCTGGTCAGGGTGCTTTCTCTCAGGGGCAGACTCTTTTCCGGGCGGGCTACCGGTGTCTCTGTTTGCTCGTTTCTTTCTTCCATTTCGGGAAAGTCTTCCTTGCTGGGTGTGGAAATCTCCTATGCCTTCCCTCGCCTATTCTGTCAGCTTTAAAATTCTCTTTCAGTTGCCACCCTCACAGATGGATTAGGAAACTCTTTCCGGTGCACTCATTAGTGAAATGACCTCCAGGAAGCTGGAATCCAATATCTAATGGCCGATTTTTAGCGAGTCCACACGCCAGGGTGGTCGGGGTCCAATGCAGCCCCGGCCAGGCCCAGGCCCCTTGGACTGGGCCACAGGAGGACACGGAGGAGGGTCCCGGCCCCCACGAAGCGGTGCCGGCAGTTCTCCACGGGCTTGGGCGTTTTCCAGAGGTAGGAGATGGAGGGGACTGATTTCTTCAGCGCCCCCCAAACCACGCCACCCCACCCCACCCATGGGACACATCCCCAGAGAGAGACGCCCCATACACTGGCTGTGCCCCAGCCCTGGCCCGGGGGAATAGGCGGCAGCCCACCCACAGGGCGAGGGGGGGGGCGCAGCTGAAAGGGGTTGTGGGGGAGGGCGGCCCCTGGCTGGGGTCAAAGGGCGAGCGTCCCGCGCCTGCGCAGTCAGCGGCAGCGACGCGCTGGGGGTGGGCAGCGGGTAGGTGAAGGAGGCCGGGCGAGGAGACGAGGGGGGCTGGGAGGGCTCCACCTTGGCGAGTCCAGCCGTGGAGGCGCATCTTGTGTGAGTGTGAGTGAGTGTGAGTGTGTGTGTGTGTGTATAGAGAGACAGCCCCCCCACCCCGCCCCGCCCCGCCCCGCCCCGCCCATCACCCCCGTCCCTGGGAGCCAGCGGGACCCGGCCGGCGAACTCAACCAGCCCGGCCGGGCCCGGCGCGGGGCCTGGGGCGGGAGGCGGCGGCGGGGAAGCCCAGAGAGGCTCGGCTTCTCGAGCGGGGCAGGGGCGCCCTCCGCCGCCGTCTAGGGCCACACCACCCTGAACGCCCCCGATCTCGTCTGGTCTCGGAAGCTAAGCAGGGTCGGGCCTGGTTAGTACTTGGATGGGAGACCGCCTGGGAATACCGGGTGCCACAGGCTGCTGCTTTTTTTTTTTTTTTTCTTGCCTCTTGTTCTGTCCCCTTTCTGGGAGCGCGGCGGCGGCCCGGGGTGGGGGTCACCCCCACCCTCAGCGCCCGCGCGGTGCCTGGCGCCCCAGCCCGCACCGTGGGGCCTCCTCTTGTCCCAAGCCTCGACACCGCCGCCACGCGGCAGCATGCGTGGCATCTGGACCGTCAGGTCTCAGACCAAAGGTCTGCTCTGTGGGAACCGACACGCTGGAGGAAACCTTGAGAGTCTGAGAGGGGAGGGAGTTCCAGAAGAAGGCCAGGATGTCATTTTGAGGGAGTATGTGACCAGAACTCGTCCCGTTGATTTTGGGGTTCTATGGGCTACACGCAGGAAACTTTGGTGGTGGCACCTGATGTTGGGGGATCCGGAGTCACACCCAGACCTGCTCCACAGGCCTCCTTTTACTTTTCTCTTCGGATTCATTATTTTTAAAAAGTGTCTCTTACCTCTAGGATTGCATTTTCTTTTCTCTCTCTTTTCAAGCAGATGATGGGAGTACAAGTATTCAGGTGACATGTGTTGCCCGTGCCGCCCTCCCCCCTGTGTTCTTTTTTTTTTTTTTTTTTTTGAGACAGAGTCTCGTTTTGCTGCCCAGGCTAGAGTGAGTGCCATGGCGTCAGCCTAGCTCACAGCAACCTCAATCTCCGGGCTCAAGCAATCCTGCTGCCTCAGCCTCCCGAGTAGTTGGGACTACAGGCATGCACCACCACGCCCGGCTGTGTTTTTCTATATATATTAGTTGGCCAATTAATTTCTTTCTATTTTTAGTAGAGACGGGGTCTCGCTCTTGCTCAGGCTGGTTTCGAACTCCTGACCTGGAGCAATCCGCCCGCCTCGGCCTCCCAGAGAGCTAGGATTACAGGCGTGAGCCACCGCGCCCGGCCCCCCCTGTGTTCTTATTCATATACCTCTCATGTTGTTCCAGCGTATTGTGGGGGTACCAATGTTAAGGTCGGGTGCCTTGCCCTCTCCAAGCCTCCCCCCTCGGGTCAGAGCTTCAAGTGCGCCCATCCCCCAGTCGGTGCGCACCCACCCCATGCCTAATGGATGTGTATGCCCCTCCCCTCCCCCCACCCGCCCGACACCCACCCGATGAAGGTGATTCCTCTCTGTCCACTTAGGCGTCCATCCGTTCGTACCAATTTGCTGGTGAGCGCGCTCACGTGGTGCTCGTGTGTCCATTCTTGGGATACTTGGTTTACTGGAACGGGTTCCAGCTCTGGCCAGGAGAACACGAGAGGCGCCCTCTCACCGCTGCTCCTCACAGCCGAATGGCACTCCGTGGTGTCCACGCGCCACATTTTATTGATGCACTCCTGGATGGATGGGCACTCGGGTCGCTTCCACGTCTTTGGGATTGTGAATTGTGCCCTAACTGTAACCCTAACCCTTACCCAGCCCGTCTCCTCTGCCCCTGCCTGACGCACTCCTCCCCGGCCAGGCCCGTCACTGTCCTGGGCCCCCGCCTGACCGGCTCCTCCCCGCCCGGCCGGTCACCGTCCTCTGCCCCTGCCTGACACGCTCCTTCCCGCCCGGCCTCTCACCGTCCTCGGCCCCTGCCTGACCGGCTCCTCCGTCGCCTGGGCCTTCCAAGGGCTTGGTGTGGATGCTGCTTCCAGGAAGCCCTCCAGAAACCCGGCAGCAGGGTGGCCGCAGCAGTCTCCAGCAGCCGTCCCTAAGTCGCGTGAGTGCGGGGGACGCGCCCCCGCTGTGCCGCGGGGGCCCAGCCTGGTGTCTTCCCTGAGGCCCTGCGGCTGCCGGCTGGGCTGCCGCTCCCCGCAAGGGGAGAGCCGCGGAGGTGGGGACCGCCTCCTGATGGGGACGTACACGCAGCTCTCCACGTCGGATTCCGGGGCTCTCTGTCCTGCCCGAAGGCCCAGCTGGCCTGCGGGTCCTTAGAGTGGCAAAAACCTCCGAAAACTGAGACTGAGGGTCCGGTGGGTGTCTGCACTTTTGTGCTGGGCACCCCAGGGAGGCCCGGGGGCTGGCTGGACAACGTGGTCTGCTGGGCGGTGGTGGGGGGGTTGGAGGAGCAACTGATGCCCTTTGCACTTTGGGTAGCAAGAGTCTGAGGTGTCTCTGAGCCCTGTGCCCTGTGGGGGCGGGGCGGGGGGGAGGAGGAGGAGGAGGAGGAGGAGGTGGGAAGGGCCGGGGCCTGCAGTCCTGTTCCCGGGGTGGCACGGCAAGTGGCTTCTTCCACAGGCTGCTTGGCCTGGGCTCCCTGCACCTGGGCCTTTGGAGGACCGGCCCTGTGCTTGCCAACACTTCCTGCAGGGACCCAGAGCTGGGAGGTGGCATCTCTCAGCCCTGGGTCGGGCAGAGCCCCAGCGGGCCATGCCCACAACCTCTCTCAGCACCGGTCCCCCAGAAGGCTCCTTTGGGACCAGGATTCTCTTGCGGTGACTCTTTAAGGTCTGGCCCCTGGATGGAGGGGCACCAGGAGTAGAGGAGCAGGAAGGGGAAGGGGGTGGCCATGCGAGGGGACACTTTGAGGCCAAGTCCCAGCTTCAGCCTGATCCTCCTGGGAACCCCGCTCTGAGACAAGGAGCCGGGCTTCGCATTCCCACAGCAGCCAGTCGTGGGCTGAGGACACCTGGGGCGTTGGGAACTCCCTGGCTTCTCCTGGGTTTAACGTCTAGAGCTGCTTGTGAATCGCGCCGCCACACACACCCGAGCGCACGTGTCTTCCGCACAGACTGCGGGCCTCGCTCTTCTGAATGCCGCTAGCTCGCCACCCACCCACGGGTGAACCTGGTCAGGGTGCTTTCTCTCAGGGGCAGACTCTTTTCCGGGCGGGCTACCGGTGTCTCTGTTTGCTCGTTTCTTTCTTCCATTTCGGGACAGTCTTCCTTGCTGGGTGTGGAAATCTCCTATGCCTTCCCTCGCCTATTCTGTCAGCTTTAAAATTCTCTTTCAGTTGCCACCCTCACAGATGGATTAGGAAACTCTTTCCGGTGCACTCATTAGTGAAATGACCTCCAGGAAGCTGGAATCCAATATCTAATGGCCGATTTTTAGCGAGTCCACACGCCAGGGTGGTCGGGGTCCAATGCAGCCCCGGCCAGGCCCAGGCCCCTTGGACTGGGCCACAGGAGGACACGGAGGAGGGTCCCGGCCCCCACGAAGCGGTGCCGGCAGTTCTCCACGGGCTTGGGCGTTTTCCAGAGGTAGGAGATGGAGGGGACTGATTTCTTCAGCGCCCCCCAAACCACGCCACCCCACCCCACCCATGGGACACATCCCCAGAGAGAGACGCCCCATACACTGGCTGTGCCCCAGCCCTGGCCCGGGGGAATAGGCGGCAGCCCACCCACAGGGCGAGGGGGGGGGCGCAGCTGAAAGGGGTTGTGGGGGAGGGCGGCCCCTGGCTGGGGTCAAAGGGCGAGCGTCCCGCGCCTGCGCAGTCAGCGGCAGCGACGCGCTGGGGGTGGGCAGCGGGTAGGTGAAGGAGGCCGGGCGAGGAGACGAGGGGGGCTGGGAGGGCTCCACCTTGGCGAGTCCAGCCGTGGAGGCGCATCTTGTGTGAGTGTGAGTGAGTGTGAGTGTGTGTGTGTGTGTATAGAGAGACAGCCCCCCACCCCGCCCCGCCCCGCCCCGCCCCGCCCATCACCCCCGTCCCTGGGAGCCAGCGGGACCCGGCCGGCGAACTCAACCAGCCCGGCCCGGCCCGGCGCGGGGCCTGGGGCGGGAGGCGGCGGCGGGGAAGCCCAGAGAGGCTCGGCTTCTCGAGCGGGGCAGGGGCGCCCTCCGCCGCCGTCTAGGGCCACACCACCCTGAACGCCCCCGATCTCGTCTGGTCTCGGAAGCTAAGCAGGGTCGGGCCTGGTTAGTACTTGGATGGGAGACCGCCTGGGAATACCGGGTGCCACAGGCTGCTGCTTTTTTTTTTTTTTTTCTTGCCTCTTGTTCTGTCCCCTTTCTGGGAGCGCGGCGGCGGCCCGGGGTGGGGGTCACCCCCACCCTCAGCGCCCGCGCGGTGCCTGGCGCCCCAGCCCGCACCGTGGGGCCTCCTCTTGTCCCAAGCCTCGACACCGCCGCCACGCGGCAGCATGCGTGGCATCTGGACTGTCAGGTCTCAGACCAAAGGTCTGCTCTGTGGGAACCGACACGCTGGAGGAAACCTTGAGAGTCTGAGAGGGGAGGGAGTTCCAGAAGAAGGCCAGGATGTCATTTTGAGGGAGTATGTGACCAGAACTCGTCCCGTTGATTTTGGGGTTCTATGGGCTACACGCAGGAAACTTTGGTGGTGGCACCTGATGTTGGGGGATCCGGAGTCACACCCAGACCTGCTCCACAGGCCTCCTTTTACTTTTCTCTTCGGATTCATTATTTTTAAAAAGTGTCTCTTACCTCTAGGATTGCATTTTCTTTTCTCTCTCTTTTCAAGCAGATGATGGGAGTACAAGTATTCAGGTGACATGTGTTGCCCGTGCCGCCCTCCCCCCTGTGTTCTTTTTTTTTTTTTTTTTTTGAGACAGAGTCTCGTTTTGCTGCCCAGGCTAGAGTGAGTGCCATGGCGTCAGCCTAGCTCACAGCAACCTCAATCTCCGGGCTCAAGCAATCCTGCTGCCTCAGCCTCCCGAGTAGTTGGGACTACAGGCATGCACCACCACGCCCGGCTGTGTTTTTCTATATATATTAGTTGGCCAATTAATTTCTTTCTATTTTTAGTAGAGACGGGGTCTCGCTCTTGCTCAGGCTGGTTTCGAACTCCTGACCTGGAGCAATCCGCCCGCCTCGGCCTCCCAGAGAGCTAGGATTACAGGCGTGAGCCACCGCGCCCGGCCCCCCCTGTGTTCTTATTCATATACCTCTCATGTTGTTCCAGCGTATTGTGGGGGTACCAATGTTAAGGTCGGGTGCCTTGCCCTCTCCAAGCCTCCCCCCTCGGGTCAGAGCTTCAAGTGCGCCCATCCCCCAGTCGGTGCGCACCCACCCCATGCCTAATGGATGTGTATGCCCCTCCCCTCCCCCCACCCGCCCGACACCCACCCGATGAAGGTGATTCCTCTCTGTCCACTTAGGCGTCCATCCGTTCGTACCAATTTGCTGGTGAGCGCGCTCACGTGGTGCTCGTGTGTCCATTCTTGGGATACTTGGTTTACTGGAACGGGTTCCAGCTCTGGCCAGGAGAACACGAGAGGCGCCCTCTCACCGCTGCTCCTCACAGCCGAATGGCACTCCGTGGTGTCCACGCGCCACATTTTATTGATGCACTCCTGGATGGATGGGCACTGGGGTCGCTTCCACGTCTTTGGGATTGTGAATTGTGCCCTAACTGTAACCCTAACCCTTACCCAGCCCGTCTCCTCTGCCCCTGCCTGACGCACTCCTCCCCGGCCAGGCCCGTCACTGTCCTGGGCCCCCGCCTGACCGGCTCCTCCCCGCCCGGCCGGTCACCGTCCTCTGCCCCTGCCTGACACGCTCCTTCCCGCCCGGCCTCTCACCGTCCTCGGCCCCTGCCTGACCGGCTCCTCCGTCGCCTGGGCCTTCCAAGGGCTTGGTGTGGATGCTGCTTCCAGGAAGCCCTCCAGAAACCCGGCAGCAGGGTGGCCGCAGCAGTCTCCAGCAGCCGTCCCTAAGTCGCGTGAGTGCGGGGGACGCGCCCCCGCTGTGCCGCGGGGGCCCAGCCTGGTGTCTTCCCTGAGGCCCTGCGGCTGCCGGCTGGGCTGCCGCTCCCCGCAAGGGGAGAGCCGCGGAGGTGGGGACCGCCTCCTGATGGGGACGTACACGCAGCTCTCCACGTCGGATTCCGGGGCTCTCTGTCCTGCCCGAAGGCCCAGCTGGCCTGCGGGTCCTTAGAGTGGCAAAAACCTCCGAAAACTGAGACTGAGGGTCCGGTGGGTGTCTGCACTTTTGTGCTGGGCACCCCAGGGAGGCCCGGGGGCTGGCTGGACAACGTGGTCTGCTGGGCGGTGGTGGGGGGGTTGGAGGAGCAACTGATGCCCTTTGCACTTTGGGTAGCAAGAGTCTGAGGTGTCTCTGAGCCCTGTGCCCTGTGGGGGCGGGGCGGGGGGGAGGAGGAGGAGGAGGAGGAGGAGGTGGGAAGGGCCGGGGCCTGCAGTCCTGTTCCCGGGGTGGCACGGCAAGTGGCTTCTTCCACAGGCTGCTTGGCCTGGGCTCCCTGCACCTGGGCCTTTGGAGGACCGGCCCTGTGCTTGCCAACACTTCCTGCAGGGACCCAGAGCTGGGAGGTGGCATCTCTCAGCCCTGGGTCGGGCAGAGCCCCAGCGGGCCATGCCCACAACCTCTCTCAGCACCGGTCCCCCAGAAGGCTCCTTTGGGACCAGGATTCTCTTGCGGTGACTCTTTAAGGTCTGGCCCCTGGATGGAGGGGCACCAGGAGTAGAGGAGCAGGAAGGGGAAGGGGGTGGCCATGCGAGGGGACACTTTGAGGCCAAGTCCCAGCTTCAGCCTGATCCTCCTGGGAACCCCGCTCTGAGACAAGGAGCCGGGCTTCGCATTCCCACAGCAGCCAGTCGTGGGCTGAGGACACCTGGGGCGTTGGGAACTCCCTGGCTTCTCCTGGGTTTAACGTCTAGAGCTGCTTGGGAATCGCGCCGCCACACACACCCGAGCGCACGTGTCTTCCGCACAGACTGCGGGCCTCGCTCTTCTGAATGCCGCTAGCTCGCCACCCACCCACGGGTGAACCTGGTCAGGGTGCTTTCTCTCAGGGGCAGACTCTTTTCCGGGCGGGCTACCGGTGTCTCTGTTTGCTCGTTTCTTTCTTCCATTTCGGGAAAGTCTTCCTTGCTGGGTGTGGAAATCTCCTATGCCTTCCCTCGCCTATTCTGTCAGCTTTAAAATTCTCTTTCAGTTGCCACCCTCACAGATGGATTAGGAAACTCTTTCCGGTGCACTCATTAGTGAAATGACCTCCAGGAAGCTGGAATCCAATATCTAATGGCCGATTTTTAGCGAGTCCACACGCCAGGGTGGTCGGGGTCCAATGCAGCCCCGGCCAGGCCCAGGCCCCTTGGACTGGGCCACAGGAGGACACGGAGGAGGGTCCCGGCCCCCACGAAGCGGTGCCGGCAGTTCTCCACGGGCTTGGGCGTTTTCCAGAGGTAGGAGATGGAGGGGACTGATTTCTTCAGCGCCCCCCAAACCACGCCACCCCACCCCACCCATGGGACACATCCCCAGAGAGAGACGCCCCATACACTGGCTGTGCCCCAGCCCTGGCCCGGGGGAATAGGCGGCAGCCCACCCACAGGGCGAGGGGGGGGGCGCAGCTGAAAGGGGTTGTGGGGGAGGGCGGCCCCTGGCTGGGGTCAAAGGGCGAGCGTCCCGCGCCTGCGCAGTCAGCGGCAGCGACGCGCTGGGGGTGGGCAGCGGGTAGGTGAAGGAGGCCGGGCGAGGAGACGAGGGGGGCTGGGAGGGCTCCACCTTGGCGAGTCCAGCCGTGGAGGCGCATCTTGTGTGAGTGTGAGTGAGTGTGAGTGTGTGTGTGTGTGTATAGAGAGACAGCCCCCCACCCCGCCCCGCCCCGCCCCGCCCCGCCCATCACCCCCGTCCCTGGGAGCCAGCGGGACCCGGCCGGCGAACTCAACCAGCCCGGCCCGGCCCGGCGCGGGGCCTGGGGCGGGAGGCGGCGGCGGGGAAGCCCAGAGAGGCTCGGCTTCTCGAGCGGGGCAGGGGCGCCCTCCGCCGCCGTCTAGGGCCACACCACCCTGAACGCCCCCGATCTCGTCTGGTCTCGGAAGCTAAGCAGGGTCGGGCCTGGTTAGTACTTGGATGGGAGACCGCCTGGGAATACCGGGTGCCACAGGCTGCTGCTTTTTTTTTTTTTTTTCTTGCCTCTTGTTCTGTCCCCTTTCTGGGAGCGCGGCGGCGGCCCGGGGTGGGGGTCACCCCCACCCTCAGCGCCCGCGCGGTGCCTGGCGCCCCAGCCCGCACCGTGGGGCCTCCTCTTGTCCCAAGCCTCGACACCGCCGCCACGCGGCAGCATGCGTGGCATCTGGACCGTCAGGTCTCAGACCAAAGGTCTGCTCTGTGGGAACCGACACGCTGGAGGAAACCTTGAGAGTCTGAGAGGGGAGGGAGTTCCAGAAGAAGGCCAGGATGTCATTTTGAGGGAGTATGTGACCAGAACTCGTCCCGTTGATTTTGGGGTTCTATGGGCTACACGCAGGAAACTTTGGTGGTGGCACCTGATGTTGGGGGATCCGGAGTCACACCCAGACCTGCTCCACAGGCCTCCTTTTACTTTTCTCTTCGGATTCATTATTTTTAAAAAGTGTCTCTTACCTCTAGGATTGCATTTTCTTTTCTCTCTCTTTTCAAGCAGATGATGGGAGTACAAGTATTCAGGTGACATGTGTTGCCCGTGCCGCCCTCCCCCCTGTGTTCTTTTTTTTTTTTTTTTTTTGAGACAGAGTCTCGTTTTGCTGCCCAGGCTAGAGTGAGTGCCATGGCGTCAGCCTAGCTCACAGCAACCTCAATCTCCGGGCTCAAGCAATCCTGCTGCCTCAGCCTCCCGAGTAGTTGGGACTACAGGCATGCACCACCACGCCCGGCTGTGTTTTTCTATATATATTAGTTGGCCAATTAATTTCTTTCTATTTTTAGTAGAGACGGGGTCTCGCTCTTGCTCAGGCTGGTTTCGAACTCCTGACCTGGAGCAATCCGCCCGCCTCGGCCTCCCAGAGAGCTAGGATTACAGGCGTGAGCCACCGCGCCCGGCCCCCCCTGTGTTCTTATTCATATACCTCTCATGTTGTTCCAGCGTATTGTGGGGGTACCAATGTTAAGGTCGGGTGCCTTGCCCTCTCCAAGCCTCCCCCCTCGGGTCAGAGCTTCAAGTGCGCCCATCCCCCAGTCGGTGCGCACCCACCCCATGCCTAATGGATGTGTATGCCCCTCCCCTCCCCCCACCCGCCCGACACCCACCCGATGAAGGTGATTCCTCTCTGTCCACTTAGGCGTCCATCCGTTCGTACCAATTTGCTGGTGAGCGCGCTCACGTGGTGCTCGTGTGTCCATTCTTGGGATACTTGGTTTACTGGAACGGGTTCCAGCTCTGGCCAGGAGAACACGAGAGGCGCCCTCTCACCGCTGCTCCTCACAGCCGAATGGCACTCCGTGGTGTCCACGCGCCACATTTTATTGATGCACTCCTGGATGGATGGGCACTCGGGTCGCTTCCACGTCTTTGGGATTGTGAATTGTGCCCTAACTGTAACCCTAACCCTTACCCAGCCCGTCTCCTCTGCCCCTGCCTGACGCACTCCTCCCCGGCCAGGCCCGTCACTGTCCTGGGCCCCCGCCTGACCGGCTCCTCCCCGCCCGGCCGGTCACCGTCCTCTGCCCCTGCCTGACACGCTCCTTCCCGCCCGGCCTCTCACCGTCCTCGGCCCCTGCCTGACCGGCTCCTCCGTCGCCTGGGCCTTCCAAGGGCTTGGTGTGGATGCTGCTTCCAGGAAGCCCTCCAGAAACCCGGCAGCAGGGTGGCCGCAGCAGTCTCCAGCAGCCGTCCCTAAGTCGCGTGAGTGCGGGGGACGCGCCCCCGCTGTGCCGCGGGGGCCCAGCCTGGTGTCTTCCCTGAGGCCCTGCGGCTGCCGGCTGGGCTGCCGCTCCCCGCAAGGGGAGAGCCGCGGAGGTGGGGACCGCCTCCTGATGGGGACGTACACGCAGCTCTCCACGTCGGATTCCGGGGCTCTCTGTCCTGCCCGAAGGCCCAGCTGGCCTGCGGGTCCTTAGAGTGGCAAAAACCTCCGAAAACTGAGACTGAGGGTCCGGTGGGTGTCTGCACTTTTGTGCTGGGCACCCCAGGGAGGCCCGGGGGCTGGCTGGACAACGTGGTCTGCTGGGCGGTGGTGGGGGGGTTGGAGGAGCAACTGATGCCCTTTGCACTTTGGGTAGCAAGAGTCTGAGGTGTCTCTGAGCCCTGTGCCCTGTGGGGGCGGGGCGGGGGGGAGGAGGAGGAGGAGGAGGAGGAGGTGGGAAGGGCCGGGGCCTGCAGTCCTGTTCCCGGGGTGGCACGGCAAGTGGCTTCTTCCACAGGCTGCTTGGCCTGGGCTCCCTGCACCTGGGCCTTTGGAGGACCGGCCCTGTGCTTGCCAACACTTCCTGCAGGGACCCAGAGCTGGGAGGTGGCATCTCTCAGCCCTGGGTCGGGCAGAGCCCCAGCGGGCCATGCCCACAACCTCTCTCAGCACCGGTCCCCCAGAAGGCTCCTTTGGGACCAGGATTCTCTTGCGGTGACTCTTTAAGGTCTGGCCCCTGGATGGAGGGGCACCAGGAGTAGAGGAGCAGGAAGGGGAAGGGGGTGGCCATGCGAGGGGACACTTTGAGGCCAAGTCCCAGCTTCAGCCTGATCCTCCTGGGAACCCCGCTCTGAGACAAGGAGCCGGGCTTCGCATTCCCACAGCAGCCAGTCGTGGGCTGAGGACACCTGGGGCGTTGGGAACTCCCTGGCTTCTCCTGGGTTTAACGTCTAGAGCTGCTTGTGAATCGCGCCGCCACACACACCCGAGCGCAGGTGTCTTCCGCACAGACTGCGGGCCTCGCTCTTCTGAATGCCGCTAGCTCGCCACCCACCCACGGGTGAACCTGGTCAGGGTGCTTTCTCTCAGGGGCAGACTCTTTTCCGGGCGGGCTACCGGTGTCTCTGTTTGCTCGTTTCTTTCTTCCATTTCGGGAAAGTCTTCCTTGCTGGGTGTGGAAATCTCCTATGCCTTCCCTCGCCTATTCTGTCAGCTTTAAAATTCTCTTTCAGTTGCCACCCTCACAGATGGATTAGGAAACTCTTTCCGGTGCACTCATTAGTGAAATGACCTCCAGGAAGCTGGAATCCAATATCTAATGGCCGATTTTTAGCGAGTCCACACGCCAGGGTGGTCGGGGTCCAATGCAGCCCCGGCCAGGCCCAGGCCCCTTGGACTGGGCCACAGGAGGACACGGAGGAGGGTCCCGGCCCCCACGAAGCGGTGCCGGCAGTTCTCCACGGGCTTGGGCGTTTTCCAGAGGTAGGAGATGGAGGGGACTGATTTCTTCAGCGCCCCCCAAACCACGCCACCCCACCCCACCCATGGGACACATCCCCAGAGAGAGACGCCCCATACACTGGCTGTGCCCCAGCCCTGGCCCGGGGGAATAGGCGGCAGCCCACCCACAGGGCGAGGGGGGGGGCGCAGCTGAAAGGGGTTGTGGGGGAGGGCGGCCCCTGGCTGGGGTCAAAGGGCGAGCGTCCCGCGCCTGCGCAGTCAGCGGCAGCGACGCGCTGGGGGTGGGCAGCGGGTAGGTGAAGGAGGCCGGGCGAGGAGACGAGGGGGGCTGGGAGGGCTCCACCTTGGCGAGTCCAGCCGTGGAGGCGCATCTTGTGTGAGTGTGAGTGAGTGTGAGTGTGTGTGTGTGTGTATAGAGAGACAGCCCCCCACCCCGCCCCGCCCCGCCCCGCCCCGCCCATCACCCCCGTCCCTGGGAGCCAGCGGGACCCGGCCGGCGAACTCAACCAGCCCGGCCCGGCCCGGCGCGGGGCCTGGGGCGGGAGGCGGCGGCGGGGAAGCCCAGAGAGGCTCGGCTTCTCGAGCGGGGCAGGGGCGCCCTCCGCCGCCGTCTAGGGCCACACCACCCTGAACGCCCCCGATCTCGTCTGGTCTCGGAAGCTAAGCAGGGTCGGGCCTGGTTAGTACTTGGATGGGAGACCGCCTGGGAATACCGGGTGCCACAGGCTGCTGCTTTTTTTTTTTTTTTTCTTGCCTCTTGTTCTGTCCCCTTTCTGGGAGCGCGGCGGCGGCCCGGGGTGGGGGTCACCCCCACCCTCAGCGCCCGCGCGGTGCCTGGCGCCCCAGCCCGCACCGTGGGGCCTCCTCTTGTCCCAAGCCTCGACACCGCCGCCACGCGGCAGCATGCGTGGCATCTGGACCGTCAGGTCTCAGACCAAAGGTCTGCTCTGTGGGAACCGACACGCTGGAGGAAACCTTGAGAGTCTGAGAGGGGAGGGAGTTCCAGAAGAAGGCCAGGATGTCATTTTGAGGGAGTATGTGACCAGAACTCGTCCCGTTGATTTTGGGGTTCTATGGGCTACACGCAGGAAACTTTGGTGGTGGCACCTGATGTTGGGGGATCCGGAGTCACACCCAGACCTGCTCCACAGGCCTCCTTTTACTTTTCTCTTCGGATTCATTATTTTTAAAAAGTGTCTCTTACCTCTAGGATTGCATTTTCTTTTCTCTCTCTTTTCAAGCAGATGATGGGAGTACAAGTATTCAGGTGACATGTGTTGCCCGTGCCGCCCTCCCCCCTGTGTTCTTTTTTTTTTTTTTTTTTTTGAGACAGAGTCTCGTTTTGCTGCCCAGGCTAGAGTGAGTGCCATGGCGTCAGCCTAGCTCACAGCAACCTCAATCTCCGGGCTCAAGCAATCCTGCTGCCTCAGCCTCCCGAGTAGTTGGGACTACAGGCATGCACCACCACGCCCGGCTGTGTTTTTCTATATATATTAGTTGGCCAATTAATTTCTTTCTATTTTTAGTAGAGACGGGGTCTCGCTCTTGCTCAGGCTGGTTTCGAACTCCTGACCTGGAGCAATCCGCCCGC
The DNA here is from genome assembly GCF_040939455.1 of Microcebus murinus. NCBI lineage: Eukaryota > Metazoa > Chordata > Mammalia > Primates > Cheirogaleidae > Microcebus > Microcebus murinus. Next base: position 327,080 of record NW_027438959.1, read on the forward strand.
CTCGGCCTCCCAGAGAGCTAGGATTACAGGCGTGAGCCACCGCGCCCGGCCCCCCCTGTGTTCTTATTCATATACCTCTCATGTTGTTCCAGCGTATTGTGGGGGTACCAATGTTAAGGTCGGGTGCCTTGCCCTCTCCAAGCCTCCCCCCTCGGGTCAGAGCTTCAAGTGCGCCCATCCCCCAGTCGGTGCGCACCCACCCCATGCCTAATGGATGTGTATGCCCCTCCCCTCCCCCCACCCGCCCGACACCCACCCGATGAAGGTGATTCCTCTCTGTCCACTTAGGCGTCCATCCGTTCGTACCAATTTGCTGGTGAGCGCGCTCACGTGGTGCTCGTGTGTCCATTCTTGGGATACTTGGTTTACTGGAACGGGTTCCAGCTCTGGCCAGGAGAACACGAGAGGCGCCCTCTCACCGCTGCTCCTCACAGCCGAATGGCACTCCGTGGTGTCCACGCGCCACATTTTATTGATGCACTCCTGGATGGATGGGCACTCGGGTCGCTTCCACGTCTTTGGGATTGTGAATTGTGCCCTAACTGTAACCCTAACCCTTACCCAGCCCGTCTCCTCTGCCCCTGCCTGACGCACTCCTCCCCGGCCAGGCCCGTCACTGTCCTGGGCCCCCGCCTGACCGGCTCCTCCCCGCCCGGCCGGTCACCGTCCTCTGCCCCTGCCTGACACGCTCCTTCCCGCCCGGCCTCTCACCGTCCTCGGCCCCTGCCTGACCGGCTCCTCCGTCGCCTGGGCCTTCCAAGGGCTTGGTGTGGATGCTGCTTCCAGGAAGCCCTCCAGAAACCCGGCAGCAGGGTGGCCGCAGCAGTCTCCAGCAGCCGTCCCTAAGTCGCGTGAGTGCGGGGGACGCGCCCCCGCTGTGCCGCGGGGGCCCAGCCTGGTGTCTTCCCTGAGGCCCTGCGGCTGCCGGCTGGGCTGCCGCTCCCCGCAAGGGGAGAGCCGCGGAGGTGGGGACCGCCTCCTGATGGGGACGTACACGCAGCTCTCCACGTCGGATTCCGGGGCTCTCTGTCCTGCCCGAAGGCCCAGCTGGCCTGCGGGTCCTTAGAGTGGCAAAAACCTCCGAAAACTGAGACTGAGGGTCCGGTGGGTGTCTGCACTTTTGTGCTGGGCACCCCAGGGAGGCCCGGGGGCTGGCTGGACAACGTGGTCTGCTGGGCGGTGGTGGGGGGGTTGGAGGAGCAACTGATGCCCTTTGCACTTTGGGTAGCAAGAGTCTGAGGTGTCTCTGAGCCCTGTGCCCTGTGGGGGCGGGGCGGGGGGGAGGAGGAGGAGGAGGAGGAGGAGGTGGGAAGGGCCGGGGCCTGCAGTCCTGTTCCCGGGGTGGCACGGCAAGTGGCTTCTTCCACAGGCTGCTTGGCCTGGGCTCCCTGCACCTGGGCCTTTGGAGGACCGGCCCTGTGCTTGCCAACACTTCCTGCAGGGACCCAGAGCTGGGAGGTGGCATCTCTCAGCCCTGGGTCGGGCAGAGCCCCAGCGGGCCATGCCCACAACCTCTCTCAGCACCGGTCCCCCAGAAGGCTCCTTTGGGACCAGGATTCTCTTGCGGTGACTCTTTAAGGTCTGGCCCCTGGATGGAGGGGCACCAGGAGTAGAGGAGCAGGAAGGGGAAGGGGGTGGCCATGCGAGGGGACACTTTGAGGCCAAGTCCCAGCTTCAGCCTGATCCTCCTGGGAACCCCGCTCTGAGACAAGGAGCCGGGCTTCGCATTCCCACAGCAGCCAGTCGTGGGCTGAGGACACCTGGGGCGTTGGGAACTCCCTGGCTTCTCCTGGGTTTAACGTCTAGAGCTGCTTGTGAATCGCGCCGCCACACACACCCGAGCGCAGGTGTCTTCCGCACAGACTGCGGGCCTCGCTCTTCTGAATGCCGCTAGCTCGCCACCCACCCACGGGTGAACCTGGTCAGGGTGCTTTCTCTCAGGGGCAGACTCTTTTCCGGGCGGGCTACCGGTGTCTCTGTTTGCTCGTTTCTTTCTTCCATTTCGGGAAAGTCTTCCTTGCTGGCTGTGGAAATCTCCTATGCCTTCCCTCGCCTATTCTGTCAGCTTTAAAATTCTCTTTCAGTTGCCACCCTCACAGATGGATTAGGAAACTCTTTCCGGTGCACTCATTAGTGAAATGACCTCCAGGAAGCTGGAATCCAATATCTAATGGCCGATTTTTAGCGAGTCCACACGCCAGGGTGGTCGGGGTCCAATGCAGCCCCGGCCAGGCCCAGGCCCCTTGGACTGGGCCACAGGAGGACACGGAGGAGGGTCCCGGCCCCCACGAAGCGGTGCCGGCAGTTCTCCACGGGCTTGGGCGTTTTCCAGAGGTAGGAGATGGAGGGGACTGATTTCTTCAGCGCCCCCCAAACCACGCCACCCCACCCCACCCATGGGACACATCCCCAGAGAGAGACGCCCCATACACTGGCTGTGCCCCAGCCCTGGCCCGGGGGAATAGGCGGCAGCCCACCCACAGGGCGAGGGGGGGGGCGCAGCTGAAAGGGGTTGTGGGGGAGGGCGGCCCCTGGCTGGGGTCAAAGGGCGAGCGTCCCGCGCCTGCGCAGTCAGCGGCAGCGACGCGCTGGGGGTGGGCAGCGGGTAGGTGAAGGAGGCCGGGCGAGGAGACGAGGGGGGCTGGGAGGGCTCCACCTTGGCGAGTCCAGCCGTGGAGGCGCATCTTGTGTGAGTGTGAGTGAGTGTGAGTGTGTGTGTGTGTGTATAGAGAGACAGCCCCCCCACCCCGCCCCGCCCCGCCCCGCCCCGCCCATCACCCCCGTCCCTGGGAGCCAGCGGGACCCGGCCGGCGAACTCAACCAGCCCGGCCGGGCCCGGCGCGGGGCCTGGGGCGGGAGGCGGCGGCGGGGAAGCCCAGAGAGGCTCGGCTTCTCGAGCGGGGCAGGGGCGCCCTCCGCCGCCGTCTAGGGCCACACCACCCTGAACGCCCCCGATCTCGTCTGGTCTCGGAAGCTAAGCAGGGTCGGGCCTGGTTAGTACTTGGATGGGAGACCGCCTGGGAATACCGGGTGCCACAGGCTGCTGCTTTTTTTTTTTTTTTTCTTGCCTCTTGTTCTGTCCCCTTTCTGGGAGCGCGGCGGCGGCCCGGGGTGGGGGTCACCCCCACCCTCAGCGCCCGCGCGGTGCCTGGCGCCCCAGCCCGCACCGTGGGGCCTCCTCTTGTCCCAAGCCTCGACACCGCCGCCACGCGGCAGCATGCGTGGCATCTGGACCGTCAGGTCTCAGACCAAAGGTCTGCTCTGTGGGAACCGACACGCTGGAGGAAACCTTGAGAGTCTGAGAGGGGAGGGAGTTCCAGAAGAAGGCCAGGATGTCATTTTGAGGGAGTATGTGACCAGAACTCGTCCCGTTGATTTTGGGGTTCTATGGGCTACACGCAGGAAACTTTGGTGGTGGCACCTGATGTTGGGGGATCCGGAGTCACACCCAGACCTGCTCCACAGGCCTCCTTTTACTTTTCTCTTCGGATTCATTATTTTTAAAAAGTGTCTCTTACCTCTAGGATTGCATTTTCTTTTCTCTCTCTTTTCAAGCAGATGATGGGAGTACAAGTATTCAGGTGACATGTGTTGCCCGTGCCGCCCTCCCCCCTGTGTTCTTTTTTTTTTTTTTTTTTTGAGACAGAGTCTCGTTTTGCTGCCCAGGCTAGAGTGAGTGCCATGGCGTCAGCCTAGCTCACAGCAACCTCAATCTCCGGGCTCAAGCAATCCTGCTGCCTCAGCCTCCCGAGTAGTTGGGACTACAGGCATGCACCACCACGCCCGGCTGTGTTTTTCTATATATATTAGTTGGCCAATTAATTTCTTTCTATTTTTAGTAGAGACGGGGTCTCGCTCTTGCTCAGGCTGGTTTCGAACTCCTGACCTGGAGCAATCCGCCCGCCTCGGCCTCCCAGAGAGCTAGGATTACAGGCGTGAGCCACCGCGCCCGGCCCCCCCTGTGTTCTTATTCATATACCTCTCATGTTGTTCCAGCGTATTGTGGGGGTACCAATGTTAAGGTCGGGTGCCTTGCCCTCTCCAAGCCTCCCCCCTCGGGTCAGAGCTTCAAGTGCGCCCATCCCCCAGTCGGTGCGCACCCACCCCATGCCTAATGGATGTGTATGCCCCTCCCCTCCCCCCACCCGCCCGACACCCACCCGATGAAGGTGATTCCTCTCTGTCCACTTAGGCGTCCATCCGTTCGTACCAATTTGCTGGTGAGCGCGCTCACGTGGTGCTCGTGTGTCCATTCTTGGGATACTTGGTTTACTGGAACGGGTTCCAGCTCTGGCCAGGAGAACACGAGAGGCGCCCTCTCACCGCTGCTCCTCACAGCCGAATGGCACTCCGTGGTGTCCACGCGCCACATTTTATTGATGCACTCCTGGATGGATGGGCACTCGGGTCGCTTCCACGTCTTTGGGATTGTGAATTGTGCCCTAACTGTAACCCTAACCCTTACCCAGCCCGTCTCCTCTGCCCCTGCCTGACGCACTCCTCCCCGGCCAGGCCCGTCACTGTCCTGGGCCCCCGCCTGACCGGCTCCTCCCCGCCCGGCCGGTCACCGTCCTCTGCCCCTGCCTGACACGCTCCTTCCCGCCCGGCCTCTCACCGTCCTCGGCCCCTGCCTGACCGGCTCCTCCGTCGCCTGGGCCTTCCAAGGGCTTGGTGTGGATGCTGCTTCCAGGAAGCCCTCCAGAAACCCGGCAGCAGGGTGGCCGCAGCAGTCTCCAGCAGCCGTCCCTAAGTCGCGTGAGTGCGGGGGACGCGCCCCCGCTGTGCCGCGGGGGCCCAGCCTGGTGTCTTCCCTGAGGCCCTGCGGCTGCCGGCTGGGCTGCCGCTCCCCGCAAGGGGAGAGCCGCGGAGGTGGGGACCGCCTCCTGATGGGGACGTACACGCAGCTCTCCACGTCGGATTCCGGGGCTCTCTGTCCTGCCCGAAGGCCCAGCTGGCCTGCGGGTCCTTAGAGTGGCAAAAACCTCCGAAAACTGAGACTGAGGGTCCGGTGGGTGTCTGCACTTTTGTGCTGGGCACCCCAGGGAGGCCCGGGGGCTGGCTGGACAACGTGGTCTGCTGGGCGGTGGTGGGGGGGTTGGAGGAGCAACTGATGCCCTTTGCACTTTGGGTAGCAAGAGTCTGAGGTGTCTCTGAGCCCTGTGCCCTGTGGGGGCGGGGCGGGGGGGAGGAGGAGGAGGAGGAGGAGGAGGTGGGAAGGGCCGGGGCCTGCAGTCCTGTTCCCGGGGTGGCACGGCAAGTGGCTTCTTCCACAGGCTGCTTGGCCTGGGCTCCCTGCACCTGGGCCTTTGGAGGACCGGCCCTGTGCTTGCCAACACTTCCTGCAGGGACCCAGAGCTGGGAGGTGGCATCTCTCAGCCCTGGGTCGGGCAGAGCCCCAGCGGGCCATGCCCACAACCTCTCTCAGCACCGGTCCCCCAGAAGGCTCCTTTGGGACCAGGATTCTCTTGCGGTGACTCTTTAAGGTCTGGCCCCTGGATGGAGGGGCACCAGGAGTAGAGGAGCAGGAAGGGGAAGGGGGTGGCCATGCGAGGGGACACTTTGAGGCCAAGTCCCAGCTTCAGCCTGATCCTCCTGGGAACCCCGCTCTGAGACAAGGAGCCGGGCTTCGCATTCCCACAGCAGCCAGTCGTGGGCTGAGGACACCTGGGGCGTTGGGAACTCCCTGGCTTCTCCTGGGTTTAACGTCTAGAGCTGCTTGTGAATCGCGCCGCCACACACACCCGAGCGCAGGTGTCTTCCGCACAGACTGCGGGCCTCGCTCTTCTGAATGCCGCTAGCTCGCCACCCACCCACGGGTGAACCTGGTCAGGGTGCTTTCTCTCAGGGGCAGACTCTTTTCCGGGCGGGCTACCGGTGTCTCTGTTTGCTCGTTTCTTTCTTCCATTTCGGGACAGTCTTCCTTGCTGGGTGTGGAAATCTCCTATGCCTTCCCTCGCCTATTCTGTCAGCTTTAAAATTCTCTTTCAGTTGCCACCCTCACAGATGGATTAGGAAACTCTTTCCGGTGCACTCATTAGTGAAATGACCTCCAGGAAGCTGGAATCCAATATCTAATGGCCGATTTTTAGCGAGTCCACACGCCAGGGTGGTCGGGGTCCAATGCAGCCCCGGCCAGGCCCAGGCCCCTTGGACTGGGCCACAGGAGGACACGGAGGAGGGTCCCGGCCCCCACGAAGCGGTGCCGGCAGTTCTCCACGGGCTTGGGCGTTTTCCAGAGGTAGGAGATGGAGGGGACTGATTTCTTCAGCGCCCCCCAAACCACGCCACCCCACCCCACCCATGGGACACATCCCCAGAGAGAGACGCCCCATACACTGGCTGTGCCCCAGCCCTGGCCCGGGGGAATAGGCGGCAGCCCACCCACAGGGCGAGGGGGGGGGCGCAGCTGAAAGGGGTTGTGGGGGAGGGCGGCCCCTGGCTGGGGTCAAAGGGCGAGCGTCCCGCGCCTGCGCAGTCAGCGGCAGCGACGCGCTGGGGGTGGGCAGCGGGTAGGTGAAGGAGGCCGGGCGAGGAGACGAGGGGGGCTGGGAGGGCTCCACCTTGGCGAGTCCAGCCGTGGAGGCGCATCTTGTGTGAGTGTGAGTGAGTGTGAGTGTGTGTGTGTGTGTATAGAGAGACAGCCCCCCACCCCGCCCCGCCCCGCCCCGCCCCGCCCATCACCCCCGTCCCTGGGAGCCAGCGGGACCCGGCCGGCGAACTCAACCAGCCCGGCCCGGCCCGGCGCGGGGCCTGGGGCGGGAGGCGGCGGCGGGGAAGCCCAGAGAGGCTCGGCTTCTCGAGCGGGGCAGGGGCGCCCTCCGCCGCCGTCTAGGGCCACACCACCCTGAACGCCCCCGATCTCGTCTGGTCTCGGAAGCTAAGCAGGGTCGGGCCTGGTTAGTACTTGGATGGGAGACCGCCTGGGAATACCGGGTGCCACAGGCTGCTGCTTTTTTTTTTTTTTTTCTTGCCTCTTGTTCTGTCCCCTTTCTGGGAGCGCGGCGGCGGCCCGGGGTGGGGGTCACCCCCACCCTCAGCGCCCGCGCGGTGCCTGGCGCCCCAGCCCGCACCGTGGGGCCTCCTCTTGTCCCAAGCCTCGACACCGCCGCCACGCGGCAGCATGCGTGGCATCTGGACTGTCAGGTCTCAGACCAAAGGTCTGCTCTGTGGGAACCGACACGCTGGAGGAAACCTTGAGAGTCTGAGAGGGGAGGGAGTTCCAGAAGAAGGCCAGGATGTCATTTTGAGGGAGTATGTGACCAGAACTCGTCCCGTTGATTTTGGGGTTCTATGGGCTACACGCAGGAAACTTTGGTGGTGGCACCTGATGTTGGGGGATCCGGAGTCACACCCAGACCTGCTCCACAGGCCTCCTTTTACTTTTCTCTTCGGATTCATTATTTTTAAAAAGTGTCTCTTACCTCTAGGATTGCATTTTCTTTTCTCTCTCTTTTCAAGCAGATGATGGGAGTACAAGTATTCAGGTGACATGTGTTGCCCGTGCCGCCCTCCCCCCTGTGTTCTTTTTTTTTTTTTTTTTTGAGACAGAGTCTCGTTTTGCTGCCCAGGCTAGAGTGAGTGCCATGGCGTCAGCCTAGCTCACAGCAACCTCAATCTCCGGGCTCAAGCAATCCTGCTGCCTCAGCCTCCCGAGTAGTTGGGACTACAGGCATGCACCACCACGCCCGGCTGTGTTTTTCTATATATATTAGTTGGCCAATTAATTTCTTTCTATTTTTAGTAGAGACGGGGTCTCGCTCTTGCTCAGGCTGGTTTCGAACTCCTGACCTGGAGCAATCCGCCCGCCTCGGCCTCCCAGAGAGCTAGGATTACAGGCGTGAGCCACCGCGCCCGGCCCCCCCTGTGTTCTTATTCATATACCTCTCATGTTGTTCCAGCGTATTGTGGGGGTACCAATGTTAAGGTCGGGTGCCTTGCCCTCTCCAAGCCTCCCCCCTCGGGTCAGAGCTTCAAGTGCGCCCATCCCCCAGTCGGTGCGCACCCACCCCATGCCTAATGGATGTGTATGCCCCTCCCCTCCCCCCACCCGCCCGACACCCACCCGATGAAGGTGATTCCTCTCTGTCCACTTAGGCGTCCATCCGTTCGTACCAATTTGCTGGTGAGCGCGCTCACGTGGTGCTCGTGTGTCCATTCTTGGGATACTTGGTTTACTGGAACGGGTTCCAGCTCTGGCCAGGAGAACACGAGAGGCGCCCTCTCACCGCTGCTCCTCACAGCCGAATGGCACTCCGTGGTGTCCACGCGCCACATTTTATTGATGCACTCCTGGATGGATGGGCACTCGGGTCGCTTCCACGTCTTTGGGATTGTGAATTGTGCCCTAACTGTAACCCTAACCCTTACCCAGCCCGTCTCCTCTGCCCCTGCCTGACGCACTCCTCCCCGGCCAGGCCCGTCACTGTCCTGGGCCCCCGCCTGACCGGCTCCTCCCCGCCCGGCCGGTCACCGTCCTCTGCCCCTGCCTGACACGCTCCTTCCCGCCCGGCCTCTCACCGTCCTCGGCCCCTGCCTGACCGGCTCCTCCGTCGCCTGGGCCTTCCAAGGGCTTGGTGTGGATGCTGCTTCCAGGAAGCCCTCCAGAAACCCGGCAGCAGGGTGGCCGCAGCAGTCTCCAGCAGCCGTCCCTAAGTCGCGTGAGTGCGGGGGACGCGCCCCCGCTGTGCCGCGGGGGCCCAGCCTGGTGTCTTCCCTGAGGCCCTGCGGCTGCCGGCTGGGCTGCCGCTCCCCGCAAGGGGAGAGCCGCGGAGGTGGGGACCGCCTCCTGATGGGGACGTACACGCAGCTCTCCACGTCGGATTCCGGGGCTCTCTGTCCTGCCCGAAGGCCCAGCTGGCCTGCGGGTCCTTAGAGTGGCAAAAACCTCCGAAAACTGAGACTGAGGGTCCGGTGGGTGTCTGCACTTTTGTGCTGGGCACCCCAGGGAGGCCCGGGGGCTGGCTGGACAACGTGGTCTGCTGGGCGGTGGTGGGGGGGTTGGAGGAGCAACTGATGCCCTTTGCACTTTGGGTAGCAAGAGTCTGAGGTGTCTCTGAGCCCTGTGCCCTGTGGGGGCGGGGCGGGGGGGAGGAGGAGGAGGAGGAGGAGGAGGTGGGAAGGGCCGGGGCCTGCAGTCCTGTTCCCGGGGTGGCACGGCAAGTGGCTTCTTCCACAGGCTGCTTGGCCTGGGCTCCCTGCACCTGGGCCTTTGGAGGACCGGCCCTGTGCTTGCCAACACTTCCTGCAGGGACCCAGAGCTGGGAGGTGGCATCTCTCAGCCCTGGGTCGGGCAGAGCCCCAGCGGGCCATGCCCACAACCTCTCTCAGCACCGGTCCCCCAGAAGGCTCCTTTGGGACCAGGATTCTCTTGCGGTGACTCTTTAAGGTCTGGCCCCTGGATGGAGGGGCACCAGGAGTAGAGGAGCAGGAAGGGGAAGGGGGTGGCCATGCGAGGGGACACTTTGAGGCCAAGTCCCAGCTTCAGCCTGATCCTCCTGGGAACCCCGCTCTGAGACAAGGAGCCGGGCTTCGCATTCCCACAGCAGCCAGTCGTGGGCTGAGGACACCTGGGGCGTTGGGAACTCCCTGGCTTCTCCTGGGTTTAACGTCTAGAGCTGCTTGTGAATCGCGCCGCCACACACACCCGAGCGCAGGTGTCTTCCGCACAGACTGCGGGCCTCGCTCTTCTGAATGCCGCTAGCTCGCCACCCACCCACGGGTGAACCTGGTCAGGGTGCTTTCTCTCAGGGGCAGACTCTTTTCCGGGCGGGCTACCGGTGTCTCTGTTTGCTCGTTTCTTTCTTCCATTTCGGGACAGTCTTCCTTGCTGGGTGTGGAAATCTCCTATGCCTTCCCTCGCCTATTCTGTCAGCTTTAAAATTCTCTTTCAGTTGCCACCCTCACAGATGGATTAGGAAACTCTTTCCGGTGCACTCATTAGTGAAATGACCTCCAGGAAGCTGGAATCCAATATCTAATGGCCGATTTTTAGCGAGTCCACACGCCAGGGTGGTCGGGGTCCAATGCAGCCCCGGCCAGGCCCAGGCCCCTTGGACTGGGCCACAGGAGGACACGGAGGAGGGTCCCGGCCCCCACGAAGCGGTGCCGGCAGTTCTCCACGGGCTTGGGCGTTTTCCAGAGGTAGGAGATGGAGGGGACTGATTTCTTCAGCGCCCCCCAAACCACGCCACCCCACCCCACCCATGGGACACATCCCCAGAGAGAGACGCCCCATACACTGGCTGTGCCCCAGCCCTGGCCCGGGGGAATAGGCGGCAGCCCACCCACAGGGCGAGGGGGGGGGCGCAGCTGAAAGGGGTTGTGGGGGAGGGCGGCCCCTGGCTGGGGTCAAAGGGCGAGCGTCCCGCGCCTGCGCAGTCAGCGGCAGCGACGCGCTGGGGGTGGGCAGCGGGTAGGTGAAGGAGGCCGGGCGAGGAGACGAGGGGGGCTGGGAGGGCTCCACCTTGGCGAGTCCAGCCGTGGAGGCGCATCTTGTGTGAGTGTGAGTGAGTGTGAGTGTGTGTGTGTGTGTATAGAGAGACAGCCCCCCACCCCGCCCCGCCCCGCCCCGCCCCGCCCATCACCCCCGTCCCTGGGAGCCAGCGGGACCCGGCCGGCGAACTCAACCAGCCCGGCCCGGCCCGGCGCGGGGCCTGGGGCGGGAGGCGGCGGCGGGGAAGCCCAGAGAGGCTCGGCTTCTCGAGCGGGGCAGGGGCGCCCTCCGCCGCCGTCTAGGGCCACACCACCCTGAACGCCCCCGATCTCGTCTGGTCTCGGAAGCTAAGCAGGGTCGGGCCTGGTTAGTACTTGGATGGGAGACCGCCTGGGAATACCGGGTGCCACAGGCTGCTGCTTTTTTTTTTTTTTTTCTTGCCTCTTGTTCTGTCCCCTTTCTGGGAGCGCGGCGGCGGCCCGGGGTGGGGGTCACCCCCACCCTCAGCGCCCGCGCGGTGCCTGGCGCCCCAGCCCGCACCGTGGGGCCTCCTCTTGTCCCAAGCCTCGACACCGCCGCCACGCGGCAGCATGCGTGGCATCTGGACCGTCAGGTCTCAGACCAAAGGTCTGCTCTGTGGGAACCGACACGCTGGAGGAAACCTTGAGAGTCTGAGAGGGGAGGGAGTTCCAGAAGAAGGCCAGGATGTCATTTTGAGGGAGTATGTGACCAGAACTCGTCCCGTTGATTTTGGGGTTCTATGGGCTACACGCAGGAAACTTTGGTGGTGGCACCTGATGTTGGGGGATCCGGAGTCACACCCAGACCTGCTCCACAGGCCTCCTTTTACTTTTCTCTTCGGATTCATTATTTTTAAAAAGTGTCTCTTACCTCTAGGATTGCATTTTCTTTTCTCTCTCTTTTCAAGCAGATGATGGGAGTACAAGTATTCAGGTGACATGTGTTGCCCGTGCCGCCCTCCCCCCTGTGTTCTTTTTTTTTTTTTTTTTTTGAGACAGAGTCTCGTTTTGCTGCCCAGGCTAGAGTGAGTGCCATGGCGTCAGCCTAGCTCACAGCAACCTCAATCTCCGGGCTCAAGCAATCCTGCTGCCTCAGCCTCCCGAGTAGTTGGGACTACAGGCATGCACCACCACGCCCGGCTGTGTTTTTCTATATATATTAGTTGGCCAATTAATTTCTTTCTATTTTTAGTAGAGACGGGGTCTCGCTCTTGCTCAGGCTGGTTTCGAACTCCTGACCTGGAGCAATCCGCCCGCCTCGGCCTCCCAGAGAGCTAGGATTACAGGCGTGAGCCACCGCGCCCGGCCCCCCCTGTGTTCTTATTCATATACCTCTCATGTTGTTCCAGCGTATTGTGGGGGTACCAATGTTAAGGTCGGGTGCCTTGCCCTCTCCAAGCCTCCCCCCTCGGGTCAGAGCTTCAAGTGCGCCCATCCCCCAGTCGGTGCGCACCCACCCCATGCCTAATGGATGTGTATGCCCCTCCCCTCCCCCCACCCGCCCGACACCCACCCGATGAAGGTGATTCCTCTCTGTCCACTTAGGCGTCCATCCGTTCGTACCAATTTGCTGGTGAGCGCGCTCACGTGGTGCTCGTGTGTCCATTCTTGGGATACTTGGTTTACTGGAACGGGTTCCAGCTCTGGCCAGGAGAACACGAGAGGCGCCCTCTCACCGCTGCTCCTCACAGCCGAATGGCACTCCGTGGTGTCCACGCGCCACATTTTATTGATGCACTCCTGGATGGATGGGCACTCGGGTCGCTTCCACGTCTTTGGGATTGTGAATTGTGCCCTAACTGTAACCCTAACCCTTACCCAGCCCGTCTCCTCTGCCCCTGCCTGACGCACTCCTCCCCGGCCAGGCCCGTCACTGTCCTGGGCCCCCGCCTGACCGGCTCCTCCCCGCCCGGCCGGTCACCGTCCTCTGCCCCTGCCTGACACGCTCCTTCCCGCCCGGCCTCTCACCGTCCTCGGCCCCTGCCTGACCGGCTCCTCCGTCGCCTGGGCCTTCCAAGGGCTTGGTGTGGATGCTGCTTCCAGGAAGCCCTCCAGAAACCCGGCAGCAGGGTGGCCGCAGCAGTCTCCAGCAGCCGTCCCTAAGTCGCGTGAGTGCGGGGGACGCGCCCCCGCTGTGCCGCGGGGGCCCAGCCTGGTGTCTTCCCTGAGGCCCTGCGGCTGCCGGCTGGGCTGCCGCTCCCCGCAAGGGGAGAGCCGCGGAGGTGGGGACCGCCTCCTGATGGGGACGTACACGCAGCTCTCCACGTCGGATTCCGGGGCTCTCTGTCCTGCCCGAAGGCCCAGCTGGCCTGCGGGTCCTTAGAGTGGCAAAAACCTCCGAAAACTGAGACTGAGGGTCCGGTGGGTGTCTGCACTTTTGTGCTGGGCACCCCAGGGAGGCCCGGGGGCTGGCTGGACAACGTGGTCTGCTGGGCGGTGGTGGGGGGGTTGGAGGAGCAACTGATGCCCTTTGCACTTTGGGTAGCAAGAGTCTGAGGTGTCTCTGAGCCCTGTGCCCTGTGGGGGCGGGGCGGGGGGGAGGAGGAGGAGGAGGAGGAGGAGGTGGGAAGGGCCGGGGCCTGCAGTCCTGTTCCCGGGGTGGCACGGCAAGTGGCTTCTTCCACAGGCTGCTTGGCCTGGGCTCCCTGCACCTGGGCCTTTGGAGGACCGGCCCTGTGCTTGCCAACACTTCCTGCAGGGACCCAGAGCTGGGAGGTGGCATCTCTCAGCCCTGGGTCGGGCAGAGCCCCAGCGGGCCATGCCCACAACCTCTCTCAGCACCGGTCCCCCAGAAGGCTCCTTTGGGACCAGGATTCTCTTGCGGTGACTCTTTAAGGTCTGGCCCCTGGATGGAGGGGCACCAGGAGTAGAGGAGCAGGAAGGGGAAGGGGGTGGCCATGCGAGGGGACACTTTGAGGCCAAGTCCCAGCTTCAGCCTGATCCTCCTGGGAACCCCGCTCTGAGACAAGGAGCCGGGCTTCGCATTCCCACAGCAGCCAGTCGTGGGCTGAGGACACCTGGGGCGTTGGGAACTCCCTGGCTTCTCCTGGGTTTAACGTCTAGAGCTGCTTGTGAATCGCGCCGCCACACACACCCGAGCGCAGGTGTCTTCCGCACAGACTGCGGGCCTCGCTCTTCTGAATGCCGCTAGCTCGCCACCCACCCACGGGTGAACCTGGTCAGGGTGCTTTCTCTCAGGGGCAGACTCTTTTCCGGGCGGGCTACCGGTGTCTCTGTTTGCTCGTTTCTTTCTTCCATTTCGGGACAGTCTTCCTTGCTGGGTGTGGAAATCTCCTATGCCTTCCCTCGCCTATTCTGTCAGCTTTAAAATTCTCTTTCAGTTGCCACCCTCACAGATGGATTAGGAAACTCTTTCCGGTGCACTCATTAGTGAAATGACCTCCAGGAAGCTGGAATCCAATATCTAATGGCCGATTTTTAGCGAGTCCACACGCCAGGGTGGTCGGGGTCCAATGCAGCCCCGGCCAGGCCCAGGCCCCTTGGACTGGGCCACAGGAGGACACGGAGGAGGGTCCCGGCCCCCACGAAGCGGTGCCGGCAGTTCTCCACGGGCTTGGGCGTTTTCCAGAGGTAGGAGATGGAGGGGACTGATTTCTTCAGCGCCCCCCAAACCACGCCACCCCACCCCACCCATGGGACACATCCCCAGAGAGAGACGCCCCATACACTGGCTGTGCCCCAGCCCTGGCCCGGGGGAATAGGCGGCAGCCCACCCACAGGGCGAGGGGGGGGGCGCAGCTGAAAGGGGTTGTGGGGGAGGGCGGCCCCTGGCTGGGGTCAAAGGGCGAGCGTCCCGCGCCTGCGCAGTCAGCGGCAGCGACGCGCTGGGGGTGGGCAGCGGGTAGGTGAAGGAGGCCGGGCGAGGAGACGAGGGGGGCTGGGAGGGCTCCACCTTGGCGAGTCCAGCCGTGGAGGCGCATCTTGTGTGAGTGTGAGTGAGTGTGAGTGTGTGTGTGTGTGTATAGAGAGACAGCCCCCCACCCCGCCCCGCCCCGCCCCGCCCCGCCCATCACCCCCGTCCCTGGGAGCCAGCGGGACCCGGCCGGCGAACTCAACCAGCCCGGCCCGGCCCGGCGCGGGGCCTGGGGCGGGAGGCGGCGGCGGGGAAGCCCAGAGAGGCTCGGCTTCTCGAGCGGGGCAGGGGCGCCCTCCGCCGCCGTCTAGGGCCACACCACCCTGAACGCCCCCGATCTCGTCTGGTCTCGGAAGCTAAGCAGGGTCGGGCCTGGTTAGTACTTGGATGGGAGACCGCCTGGGAATACCGGGTGCCACAGGCTGCTGCTTTTTTTTTTTTTTTTCTTGCCTCTTGTTCTGTCCCCTTTCTGGGAGCGCGGCGGCGGCCCGGGGTGGGGGTCACCCCCACCCTCAGCGCCCGCGCGGTGCCTGGCGCCCCAGCCCGCACCGTGGGGCCTCCTCTTGTCCCAAGCCTCGACACCGCCGCCACGCGGCAGCATGCGTGGCATCTGGACCGTCAGGTCTCAGACCAAAGGTCTGCTCTGTGGGAACCGACACGCTGGAGGAAACCTTGAGAGTCTGAGAGGGGAGGGAGTTCCAGAAGAAGGCCAGGATGTCATTTTGAGGGAGTATGTGACCAGAACTCGTCCCGTTGATTTTGGGGTTCTATGGGCTACACGCAGGAAACTTTGGTGGTGGCACCTGATGTTGGGGGATCCGGAGTCACACCCAGACCTGCTCCACAGGCCTCCTTTTACTTTTCTCTTCGGATTCATTATTTTTAAAAAGTGTCTCTTACCTCTAGGATTGCATTTTCTTTTCTCTCTCTTTTCAAGCAGATGATGGGAGTACAAGTATTCAGGTGACATGTGTTGCCCGTGCCGCCCTCCCCCCTGTGTTCTTTTTTTTTTTTTTTTTTTGAGACAGAGTCTCGTTTTGCTGCCCAGGCTAGAGTGAGTGCCATGGCGTCAGCCTAGCTCACAGCAACCTCAATCTCCGGGCTCAAGCAATCCTGCTGCCTCAGCCTCCCGAGTAGTTGGGACTACAGGCATGCACCACCACGCCCGGCTGTGTTTTTCTATATATATTAGTTGGCCAATTAATTTCTTTCTATTTTTAGTAGAGACGGGGTCTCGCTCTTGCTCAGGCTGGTTTCGAACTCCTGACCTGGAGCAATCCGCCCGCCTCGGCCTCCCAGAGAGCTAGGATTACAGGCGTGAGCCACCGCGCCCGGCCCCCCCTGTGTTCTTATTCATATACCTCTCATGTTGTTCCAGCGTATTGTGGGGGTACCAATGTTAAGGTCGGGTGCCTTGCCCTCTCCAAGCCTCCCCCCTCGGGTCAGAGCTTCAAGTGCGCCCATCCCCCAGTCGGTGCGCACCCACCCCATGCCTAATGGATGTGTATGCCCCTCCCCTCCCCCCACCCGCCCGACACCCACCCGATGAAGGTGATTCCTCTCTGTCCACTTAGGCGTCCATCCGTTCGTACCAATTTGCTGGTGAGCGCGCTCACGTGGTGCTCGTGTGTCCATTCTTGGGATACTTGGTTTACTGGAACGGGTTCCAGCTCTGGCCAGGAGAACACGAGAGGCGCCCTCTCACCGCTGCTCCTCACAGCCGAATGGCACTCCGTGGTGTCCACGCGCCACATTTTATTGATGCACTCCTGGATGGATGGGCACTCGGGTCGCTTCCACGTCTTTGGGATTGTGAATTGTGCCCTAACTGTAACCCTAACCCTTACCCAGCCCGTCTCCTCTGCCCCTGCCTGACGCACTCCTCCCCGGCCAGGCCCGTCACTGTCCTGGGCCCCCGCCTGACCGGCTCCTCCCCGCCCGGCCGGTCACCGTCCTCTGCCCCTGCCTGACACGCTCCTTCCCGCCCGGCCTCTCACCGTCCTCGGCCCCTGCCTGACCGGCTCCTCCGTCGCCTGGGCCTTCCAAGGGCTTGGTGTGGATGCTGCTTCCAGGAAGCCCTCCAGAAACCCGGCAGCAGGGTGGCCGCAGCAGTCTCCAGCAGCCGTCCCTAAGTCGCGTGAGTGCGGGGGACGCGCCCCCGCTGTGCCGCGGGGGCCCAGCCTGGTGTCTTCCCTGAGGCCCTGCGGCTGCCGGCTGGGCTGCCGCTCCCCGCAAGGGGAGAGCCGCGGAGGTGGGGACCGCCTCCTGATGGGGACGTACACGCAGCTCTCCACGTCGGATTCCGGGGCTCTCTGTCCTGCCCGAAGGCCCAGCTGGCCTGCGGGTCCTTAGAGTGGCAAAAACCTCCGAAAACTGAGACTGAGGGTCCGGTGGGTGTCTGCACTTTTGTGCTGGGCACCCCAGGGAGGCCCGGGGGCTGGCTGGACAACGTGGTCTGCTGGGCGGTGGTGGGGGGGTTGGAGGAGCAACTGATGCCCTTTGCACTTTGGGTAGCAAGAGTCTGAGGTGTCTCTGAGCCCTGTGCCCTGTGGGGGCGGGGCGGGGGGGAGGAGGAGGAGGAGGAGGAGGAGGTGGGAAGGGCCGGGGCCTGCAGTCCTGTTCCCGGGGTGGCACGGCAAGTGGCTTCTTCCACAGGCTGCTTGGCCTGGGCTCCCTGCACCTGGGCCTTTGGAGGACCGGCCCTGTGCTTGCCAACACTTCCTGCAGGGACCCAGAGCTGGGAGGTGGCATCTCTCAGCCCTGGGTCGGGCAGAGCCCCAGCGGGCCATGCCCACAACCTCTCTCAGCACCGGTCCCCCAGAAGGCTCCTTTGGGACCAGGATTCTCTTGCGGTGACTCTTTAAGGTCTGGCCCCTGGATGGAGGGGCACCAGGAGTAGAGGAGCAGGAAGGGGAAGGGGGTGGCCATGCGAGGGGACACTTTGAGGCCAAGTCCCAGCTTCAGCCTGATCCTCCTGGGAACCCCGCTCTGAGACAAGGAGCCGGGCTTCGCATTCCCACAGCAGCCAGTCGTGGGCTGAGGACACCTGGGGCGTTGGGAACTCCCTGGCTTCTCCTGGGTTTAACGTCTAGAGCTGCTTGTGAATCGCGCCGCCACACACACCCGAGCGCAGGTGTCTTCCGCACAGACTGCGGGCCTCGCTCTTCTGAATGCCGCTAGCTCGCCACCCACCCACGGGTGAACCTGGTCAGGGTGCTTTCTCTCAGGGGCAGACTCTTTTCCGGGCGGGCTACCGGTGTCTCTGTTTGCTCGTTTCTTTCTTCCATTTCGGGAAAGTCTTCCTTGCTGGGTGTGGAAATCTCCTATGCCTTCCCTCGCCTATTCTGTCAGCTTTAAAATTCTCTTTCAGTTGCCACCCTCACAGATGGATTAGGAAACTCTTTCCGGTGCACTCATTAGTGAAATGACCTCCAGGAAGCTGGAATCCAATATCTAATGGCCGATTTTTAGCGAGTCCACACGCCAGGGTGGTCGGGGTCCAATGCAGCCCCGGCCAGGCCCAGGCCCCTTGGACTGGGCCACAGGAGGACACGGAGGAGGGTCCCGGCCCCCACGAAGCGGTGCCGGCAGTTCTCCACGGGCTTGGGCGTTTTCCAGAGGTAGGAGATGGAGGGGACTGATTTCTTCAGCGCCCCCCAAACCACGCCACCCCACCCCACCCATGGGACACATCCCCAGAGAGAGACGCCCCATACACTGGCTGTGCCCCAGCCCTGGCCCGGGGGAATAGGCGGCAGCCCACCCACAGGGCGAGGGGGGGGGCGCAGCTGAAAGGGGTTGTGGGGGAGGGCGGCCCCTGGCTGGGGTCAAAGGGCGAGCGTCCCGCGCCTGCGCAGTCAGCGGCAGCGACGCGCTGGGGGTGGGCAGCGGGTAGGTGAAGGAGGCCGGGCGAGGAGACGAGGGGGGCTGGGAGGGCTCCACCTTGGCGAGTCCAGCCGTGGAGGCGCATCTTGTGTGAGTGTGAGTGAGTGTGAGTGTGTGTGTGTGTGTATAGAGAGACAGCCCCCCACCCCGCCCCGCCCCGCCCCGCCCCGCCCATCACCCCCGTCCCTGGGAGCCAGCGGGACCCGGCCGGCGAACTCAACCAGCCCGGCCCGGCCCGGCGCGGGGCCTGGGGCGGGAGGCGGCGGCGGGGAAGCCCAGAGAGGCTCGGCTTCTCGAGCGGGGCAGGGGCGCCCTCCGCCGCCGTCTAGGGCCACACCACCCTGAACGCCCCCGATCTCGTCTGGTCTCGGAAGCTAAGCAGGGTCGGGCCTGGTTAGTACTTGGATGGGAGACCGCCTGGGAATACCGGGTGCCACAGGCTGCTGCTTTTTTTTTTTTTTTTCTTGCCTCTTGTTCTGTCCCCTTTCTGGGAGCGCGGCGGCGGCCCGGGGTGGGGGTCACCCCCACCCTCAGCGCCCGCGCGGTGCCTGGCGCCCCAGCCCGCACCGTGGGGCCTCCTCTTGTCCCAAGCCTCGACACCGCCGCCACGCGGCAGCATGCGTGGCATCTGGACCGTCAGGTCTCAGACCAAAGGTCTGCTCTGTGGGAACCGACACGCTGGAGGAAACCTTGAGAGTCTGAGAGGGGAGGGAGTTCCAGAAGAAGGCCAGGATGTCATTTTGAGGGAGTATGTGACCAGAACTCGTCCCGTTGATTTTGGGGTTCTATGGGCTACACGCAGGAAACTTTGGTGGTGGCACCTGATGTTGGGGGATCCGGAGTCACACCCAGACCTGCTCCACAGGCCTCCTTTTACTTTTCTCTTCGGATTCATTATTTTTAAAAAGTGTCTCTTACCTCTAGGATTGCATTTTCTTTTCTCTCTCTTTTCAAGCAGATGATGGGAGTACAAGTATTCAGGTGACATGTGTTGCCCGTGCCGCCCTCCCCCCTGTGTTCTTTTTTTTTTTTTTTTTTTGAGACAGAGTCTCGTTTTGCTGCCCAGGCTAGAGTGAGTGCCATGGCGTCAGCCTAGCTCACAGCAACCTCAATCTCCGGGCTCAAGCAATCCTGCTGCCTCAGCCTCCCGAGTAGTTGGGACTACAGGCATGCACCACCACGCCCGGCTGTGTTTTTCTATATATATTAGTTGGCCAATTAATTTCTTTCTATTTTTAGTAGAGACGGGGTCTCGCTCTTGCTCAGGCTGGTTTCGAACTCCTGACCTGGAGCAATCCGCCCGCCTCGGCCTCCCAGAGAGCTAGGATTACAGGCGTGAGCCACCGCGCCCGGCCCCCCCTGTGTTCTTATTCATATACCTCTCATGTTGTTCCAGCGTATTGTGGGGGTACCAATGTTAAGGTCGGGTGCCTTGCCCTCTCCAAGCCTCCCCCCTCGGGTCAGAGCTTCAAGTGCGCCCATCCCCCAGTCGGTGCGCACCCACCCCATGCCTAATGGATGTGTATGCCCCTCCCCTCCCCCCACCCGCCCGACACCCACCCGATGAAGGTGATTCCTCTCTGTCCACTTAGGCGTCCATCCGTTCGTACCAATTTGCTGGTGAGCGCGCTCACGTGGTGCTCGTGTGTCCATTCTTGGGATACTTGGTTTACTGGAACGGGTTCCAGCTCTGGCCAGGAGAACACGAGAGGCGCCCTCTCACCGCTGCTCCTCACAGCCGAATGGCACTCCGTGGTGTCCACGCGCCACATTTTATTGATGCACTCCTGGATGGATGGGCACTCGGGTCGCTTCCACGTCTTTGGGATTGTGAATTGTGCCCTAACTGTAACCCTAACCCTTACCCAGCCCGTCTCCTCTGCCCCTGCCTGACGCACTCCTCCCCGGCCAGGCCCGTCACTGTCCTGGGCCCCCGCCTGACCGGCTCCTCCCCGCCCGGCCGGTCACCGTCCTCTGCCCCTGCCTGACACGCTCCTTCCCGCCCGGCCTCTCACCGTCCTCGGCCCCTGCCTGACCGGCTCCTCCGTCGCCTGGGCCTTCCAAGGGCTTGGTGTGGATGCTGCTTCCAGGAAGCCCTCCAGAAACCCGGCAGCAGGGTGGCCGCAGCAGTCTCCAGCAGCCGTCCCTAAGTCGCGTGAGTGCGGGGGACGCGCCCCCGCTGTGCCGCGGGGGCCCAGCCTGGTGTCTTCCCTGAGGCCCTGCGGCTGCCGGCTGGGCTGCCGCTCCCCGCAAGGGGAGAGCCGCGGAGGTGGGGACCGCCTCCTGATGGGGACGTACACGCAGCTCTCCACGTCGGATTCCGGGGCTCTCTGTCCTGCCCGAAGGCCCAGCTGGCCTGCGGGTCCTTAGAGTGGCAAAAACCTCCGAAAACTGAGACTGAGGGTCCGGTGGGTGTCTGCACTTTTGTGCTGGGCACCCCAGGGAGGCCCGGGGGCTGGCTGGACAACGTGGTCTGCTGGGCGGTGGTGGGGGGGTTGGAGGAGCAACTGATGCCCTTTGCACTTTGGGTAGCAAGAGTCTGAGGTGTCTCTGAGCCCTGTGCCCTGTGGGGGCGGGGCGGGGGGGAGGAGGAGGAGGAGGAGGAGGAGGTGGGAAGGGCCGGGGCCTGCAGTCCTGTTCCCGGGGTGGCACGGCAAGTGGCTTCTTCCACAGGCTGCTTGGCCTGGGCTCCCTGCACCTGGGCCTTTGGAGGACCGGCCCTGTGCTTGCCAACACTTCCTGCAGGGACCCAGAGCTGGGAGGTGGCATCTCTCAGCCCTGGGTCGGGCAGAGCCCCAGCGGGCCATGCCCACAACCTCTCTCAGCACCGGTCCCCCAGAAGGCTCCTTTGGGACCAGGATTCTCTTGCGGTGACTCTTTAAGGTCTGGCCCCTGGATGGAGGGGCACCAGGAGTAGAGGAGCAGGAAGGGGAAGGGGGTGGCCATGCGAGGGGACACTTTGAGGCCAAGTCCCAGCTTCAGCCTGATCCTCCTGGGAACCCCGCTCTGAGACAAGGAGCCGGGCTTCGCATTCCCACAGCAGCCAGTCGTGGGCTGAGGACACCTGGGGCGTTGGGAACTCCCTGGCTTCTCCTGGGTTTAACGTCTAGAGCTGCTTGTGAATCGCGCCGCCACACACACCCGAGCGCAGGTGTCTTCCGCACAGACTGCGGGCCTCGCTCTTCTGAATGCCGCTAGCTCGCCACCCACCCACGGGTGAACCTGGTCAGGGTGCTTTCTCTCAGGGGCAGACTCTTTTCCGGGCGGGCTACCGGTGTCTCTGTTTGCTCGTTTCTTTCTTCCATTTCGGGACAGTCTTCCTTGCTGGGTGTGGAAATCTCCTATGCCTTCCCTCGCCTATTCTGTCAGCTTTAAAATTCTCTTTCAGTTGCCACCCTCACAGATGGATTAGGAAACTCTTTCCGGTGCACTCATTAGTGAAATGACCTCCAGGAAGCTGGAATCCAATATCTAATGGCCGATTTTTAGCGAGTCCACACGCCAGGGTGGTCGGGGTCCAATGCAGCCCCGGCCAGGCCCAGGCCCCTTGGACTGGGCCACAGGAGGACACGGAGGAGGGTCCCGGCCCCCACGAAGCGGTGCCGGCAGTTCTCCACGGGCTTGGGCGTTTTCCAGAGGTAGGAGATGGAGGGGACTGATTTCTTCAGCGCCCCCCAAACCACGCCACCCCACCCCACCCATGGGACACATCCCCAGAGAGAGACGCCCCATACACTGGCTGTGCCCCAGCCCTGGCCCGGGGGAATAGGCGGCAGCCCACCCACAGGGCGAGGGGGGGGGCGCAGCTGAAAGGGGTTGTGGGGGAGGGCGGCCCCTGGCTGGGGTCAAAGGGCGAGCGTCCCGCGCCTGCGCAGTCAGCGGCAGCGACGCGCTGGGGGTGGGCAGCGGGTAGGTGAAGGAGGCCGGGCGAGGAGACGAGGGGGGCTGGGAGGGCTCCACCTTGGCGAGTCCAGCCGTGGAGGCGCATCTTGTGTGAGTGTGAGTGAGTGTGAGTGTGTGTGTGTGTGTATAGAGAGACAGCCCCCCACCCCGCCCCGCCCCGCCCCGCCCCGCCCATCACCCCCGTCCCTGGGAGCCAGCGGGACCCGGCCGGCGAACTCAACCAGCCCGGCCCGGCCCGGCGCGGGGCCTGGGGCGGGAGGCGGCGGCGGGGAAGCCCAGAGAGGCTCGGCTTCTCGAGCGGGGCAGGGGCGCCCTCCGCCGCCGTCTAGGGCCACACCACCCTGAACGCCCCCGATCTCGTCTGGTCTCGGAAGCTAAGCAGGGTCGGGCCTGGTTAGTACTTGGATGGGAGACCGCCTGGGAATACCGGGTGCCACAGGCTGCTGCTTTTTTTTTTTTTTTTCTTGCCTCTTGTTCTGTCCCCTTTCTGGGAGCGCGGCGGCGGCCCGGGGTGGGGGTCACCCCCACCCTCAGCGCCCGCGCGGTGCCTGGCGCCCCAGCCCGCACCGTGGGGCCTCCTCTTGTCCCAAGCCTCGACACCGCCGCCACGCGGCAGCATGCGTGGCATCTGGACCGTCAGGTCTCAGACCAAAGGTCTGCTCTGTGGGAACCGACACGCTGGAGGAAACCTTGAGAGTCTGAGAGGGGAGGGAGTTCCAGAAGAAGGCCAGGATGTCATTTTGAGGGAGTATGTGACCAGAACTCGTCCCGTTGATTTTGGGGTTCTATGGGCTACACGCAGGAAACTTTGGTGGTGGCACCTGATGTTGGGGGATCCGGAGTCACACCCAGACCTGCTCCACAGGCCTCCTTTTACTTTTCTCTTCGGATTCATTATTTTTAAAAAGTGTCTCTTACCTCTAGGATTGCATTTTCTTTTCTCTCTCTTTTCAAGCAGATGATGGGAGTACAAGTATTCAGGTGACATGTGTTGCCCGTGCCGCCCTCCCCCCTGTGTTCTTTTTTTTTTTTTTTTTTTGAGACAGAGTCTCGTTTTGCTGCCCAGGCTAGAGTGAGTGCCATGGCGTCAGCCTAGCTCACAGCAACCTCAATCTCCGGGCTCAAGCAATCCTGCTGCCTCAGCCTCCCGAGTAGTTGGGACTACAGGCATGCACCACCACGCCCGGCTGTGTTTTTCTATATATATTAGTTGGCCAATTAATTTCTTTCTATTTTTAGTAGAGACGGGGTCTCGCTCTTGCTCAGGCTGGTTTCGAACTCCTGACCTGGAGCAATCCGCCCGCCTCGGCCTCCCAGAGAGCTAGGATTACAGGCGTGAGCCACCGCGCCCGGCCCCCCCTGTGTTCTTATTCATATACCTCTCATGTTGTTCCAGCGTATTGTGGGGGTACCAATGTTAAGGTCGGGTGCCTTGCCCTCTCCAAGCCTCCCCCCTCGGGTCAGAGCTTCAAGTGCGCCCATCCCCCAGTCGGTGCGCACCCACCCCATGCCTAATGGATGTGTATGCCCCTCCCCTCCCCCCACCCGCCCGACACCCACCCGATGAAGGTGATTCCTCTCTGTCCACTTAGGCGTCCATCCGTTCGTACCAATTTGCTGGTGAGCGCGCTCACGTGGTGCTCGTGTGTCCATTCTTGGGATACTTGGTTTACTGGAACGGGTTCCAGCTCTGGCCAGGAGAACACGAGAGGCGCCCTCTCACCGCTGCTCCTCACAGCCGAATGGCACTCCGTGGTGTCCACGCGCCACATTTTATTGATGCACTCCTGGATGGATGGGCACTCGGGTCGCTTCCACGTCTTTGGGATTGTGAATTGTGCCCTAACTGTAACCCTAACCCTTACCCAGCCCGTCTCCTCTGCCCCTGCCTGACGCACTCCTCCCCGGCCAGGCCCGTCACTGTCCTGGGCCCCCGCCTGACCGGCTCCTCCCCGCCCGGCCGGTCACCGTCCTCTGCCCCTGCCTGACACGCTCCTTCCCGCCCGGCCTCTCACCGTCCTCGGCCCCTGCCTGACCGGCTCCTCCGTCGCCTGGGCCTTCCAAGGGCTTGGTGTGGATGCTGCTTCCAGGAAGCCCTCCAGAAACCCGGCAGCAGGGTGGCCGCAGCAGTCTCCAGCAGCCGTCCCTAAGTCGCGTGAGTGCGGGGGACGTGCCCCCGCTGTGCCGCGGGGGCCCAGCCTGGTGTCTTCCCTGAGGCCCTGCGGCTGCCGGCTGGGCTGCCGCTCCCCGCAAGGGGAGAGCCGCGGAGGTGGGGACCGCCTCCTGATGGGGACGTACACGCAGCTCTCCACGTCGGATTCCGGGGCTCTCTGTCCTGCCCGAAGGCCCAGCTGGCCTGCGGGTCCTTAGAGTGGCAAAAACCTCCGAAAACTGAGACTGAGGGTCCGGTGGGTGTCTGCACTTTTGTGCTGGGCACCCCAGGGAGGCCCGGGGGCTGGCTGGACAACGTGGTCTGCTGGGCGGTGGTGGGGGGGTTGGAGGAGCAACTGATGCCCTTTGCACTTTGGGTAGCAAGAGTCTGAGGTGTCTCTGAGCCCTGTGCCCTGTGGGGGCGGGGCGGGGGGGAGGAGGAGGAGGAGGAGGAGGAGGTGGGAAGGGCCGGGGCCTGCAGTCCTGTTCCCGGGGTGGCACGGCAAGTGGCTTCTTCCACAGGCTGCTTGGCCTGGGCTCCCTGCACCTGGGCCTTTGGAGGACCGGCCCTGTGCTTGCCAACACTTCCTGCAGGGACCCAGAGCTGGGAGGTGGCATCTCTCAGCCCTGGGTCGGGCAGAGCCCCAGCGGGCCATGCCCACAACCTCTCTCAGCACCGGTCCCCCAGAAGGCTCCTTTGGGACCAGGATTCTCTTGCGGTGACTCTTTAAGGTCTGGCCCCTGGATGGAGGGGCACCAGGAGTAGAGGAGCAGGAAGGGGAAGGGGGTGGCCATGCGAGGGGACACTTTGAGGCCAAGTCCCAGCTTCAGCCTGATCCTCCTGGGAACCCCGCTCTGAGACAAGGAGCCGGGCTTCGCATTCCCACAGCAGCCAGTCGTGGGCTGAGGACACCTGGGGCGTTGGGAACTCCCTGGCTTCTCCTGGGTTTAACGTCTAGAGCTGCTTGTGAATCGCGCCGCCACACACACCCGAGCGCAGGTGTCTTCCGCACAGACTGCGGGCCTCGCTCTTCTGAATGCCGCTAGCTCGCCACCCACCCACGGGTGAACCTGGTCAGGGTGCTTTCTCTCAGGGGCAGACTCTTTTCCGGGCGGGCTACCGGTGTCTCTGTTTGCTCGTTTCTTTCTTCCATTTCGGGAAAGTCTTCCTTGCTGGGTGTGGAAATCTCCTATGCCTTCCCTCGCCTATTCTGTCAGCTTTAAAATTCTCTTTCAGTTGCCACCCTCACAGATGGATTAGGAAACTCTTTCCGGTGCACTCATTAGTGAAATGACCTCCAGGAAGCTGGAATCCAATATCTAATGGCCGATTTTTAGCGAGTCCACACGCCAGGGTGGTCGGGGTCCAATGCAGCCCCGGCCAGGCCCAGGCCCCTTGGACTGGGCCACAGGAGGACACGGAGGAGGGTCCCGGCCCCCACGAAGCGGTGCCGGCAGTTCTCCACGGGCTTGGGCGTTTTCCAGAGGTAGGAGATGGAGGGGACTGATTTCTTCAGCGCCCCCCAAACCACGCCACCCCACCCCACCCATGGGACACATCCCCAGAGAGAGACGCCCCATACACTGGCTGTGCCCCAGCCCTGGCCCGGGGGAATAGGCGGCAGCCCACCCACAGGGCGAGGGGGGGGGCGCAGCTGAAAGGGGTTGTGGGGGAGGGCGGCCCCTGGCTGGGGTCAAAGGGCGAGCGTCCCGCGCCTGCGCAGTCAGCGGCAGCGACGCGCTGGGGGTGGGCAGCGGGTAGGTGAAGGAGGCCGGGCGAGGAGACGAGGGGGGCTGGGAGGGCTCCACCTTGGCGAGTCCAGCCGTGGAGGCGCATCTTGTGTGAGTGTGAGTGAGTGTGAGTGTGTGTGTGTGTGTATAGAGAGACAGCCCCCCCACCCCGCCCCGCCCCGCCCCGCCCCGCCCATCACCCCCGTCCCTGGGAGCCAGCGGGACCCGGCCGGCGAACTCAACCAGCCCGGCCGGGCCCGGCGCGGGGCCTGGGGCGGGAGGCGGCGGCGGGGAAGCCCAGAGAGGCTCGGCTTCTCGAGCGGGGCAGGGGCGCCCTCCGCCGCCGTCTAGGGCCACACCACCCTGAACGCCCCCGATCTCGTCTGGTCTCGGAAGCTAAGCAGGGTCGGGCCTGGTTAGTACTTGGATGGGAGACCGCCTGGGAATACCGGGTGCCACAGGCTGCTGCTTTTTTTTTTTTTTTTCTTGCCTCTTGTTCTGTCCCCTTTCTGGGAGCGCGGCGGCGGCCCGGGGTGGGGGTCACCCCCACCCTCAGCGCCCGCGCGGTGCCTGGCGCCCCAGCCCGCACCGTGGGGCCTCCTCTTGTCCCAAGCCTCGACACCGCCGCCACGCGGCAGCATGCGTGGCATCTGGACCGTCAGGTCTCAGACCAAAGGTCTGCTCTGTGGGAACCGACACGCTGGAGGAAACCTTGAGAGTCTGAGAGGGGAGGGAGTTCCAGAAGAAGGCCAGGATGTCATTTTGAGGGAGTATGTGACCAGAACTCGTCCCGTTGATTTTGGGGTTCTATGGGCTACACGCAGGAAACTTTGGTGGTGGCACCTGATGTTGGGGGATCCGGAGTCACACCCAGACCTGCTCCACAGGCCTCCTTTTACTTTTCTCTTCGGATTCATTATTTTTAAAAAGTGTCTCTTACCTCTAGGATTGCATTTTCTTTTCTCTCTCTTTTCAAGCAGATGATGGGAGTACAAGTATTCAGGTGACATGTGTTGCCCGTGCCGCCCTCCCCCCTGTGTTCTTTTTTTTTTTTTTTTTTTGAGACAGAGTCTCGTTTTGCTGCCCAGGCTAGAGTGAGTGCCATGGCGTCAGCCTAGCTCACAGCAACCTCAATCTCCGGGCTCAAGCAATCCTGCTGCCTCAGCCTCCCGAGTAGTTGGGACTACAGGCATGCACCACCACGCCCGGCTGTGTTTTTCTATATATATTAGTTGGCCAATTAATTTCTTTCTATTTTTAGTAGAGACGGGGTCTCGCTCTTGCTCAGGCTGGTTTCGAACTCCTGACCTGGAGCAATCCGCCCGCCTCGGCCTCCCAGAGAGCTAGGATTACAGGCGTGAGCCACCGCGCCCGGCCCCCCCTGTGTTCTTATTCATATACCTCTCATGTTGTTCCAGCGTATTGTGGGGGTACCAATGTTAAGGTCGGGTGCCTTGCCCTCTCCAAGCCTCCCCCCTCGGGTCAGAGCTTCAAGTGCGCCCATCCCCCAGTCGGTGCGCACCCACCCCATGCCTAATGGATGTGTATGCCCCTCCCCTCCCCCCACCCGCCCGACACCCACCCGATGAAGGTGATTCCTCTCTGTCCACTTAGGCGTCCATCCGTTCGTACCAATTTGCTGGTGAGCGCGCTCACGTGGTGCTCGTGTGTCCATTCTTGGGATACTTGGTTTACTGGAACGGGTTCCAGCTCTGGCCAGGAGAACACGAGAGGCGCCCTCTCACCGCTGCTCCTCACAGCCGAATGGCACTCCGTGGTGTCCACGCGCCACATTTTATTGATGCACTCCTGGATGGATGGGCACTCGGGTCGCTTCCACGTCTTTGGGATTGTGAATTGTGCCCTAACTGTAACCCTAACCCTTACCCAGCCCGTCTCCTCTGCCCCTGCCTGACGCACTCCTCCCCGGCCAGGCCCGTCACTGTCCTGGGCCCCCGCCTGACCGGCTCCTCCCCGCCCGGCCGGTCACCGTCCTCTGCCCCTGCCTGACACGCTCCTTCCCGCCCGGCCTCTCACCGTCCTCGGCCCCTGCCTGACCGGCTCCTCCGTCGCCTGGGCCTTCCAAGGGCTTGGTGTGGATGCTGCTTCCAGGAAGCCCTCCAGAAACCCGGCAGCAGGGTGGCCGCAGCAGTCTCCAGCAGCCGTCCCTAAGTCGCGTGAGTGCGGGGGACGTGCCCCCGCTGTGCCGCGGGGGCCCAGCCTGGTGTCTTCCCTGAGGCCCTGCGGCTGCCGGCTGGGCTGCCGCTCCCCGCAAGGGGAGAGCCGCGGAGGTGGGGACCGCCTCCTGATGGGGACGTACACGCAGCTCTCCACGTCGGATTCCGGGGCTCTCTGTCCTGCCCGAAGGCCCAGCTGGCCTGCGGGTCCTTAGAGTGGCAAAAACCTCCGAAAACTGAGACTGAGGGTCCGGTGGGTGTCTGCACTTTTGTGCTGGGCACCCCAGGGAGGCCCGGGGGCTGGCTGGACAACGTGGTCTGCTGGGCGGTGGTGGGGGGGTTGGAGGAGCAACTGATGCCCTTTGCACTTTGGGTAGCAAGAGTCTGAGGTGTCTCTGAGCCCTGTGCCCTGTGGGGGCGGGGCGGGGGGGAGGAGGAGGAGGAGGAGGAGGAGGTGGGAAGGGCCGGGGCCTGCAGTCCTGTTCCCGGGGTGGCACGGCAAGTGGCTTCTTCCACAGGCTGCTTGGCCTGGGCTCCCTGCACCTGGGCCTTTGGAGGACCGGCCCTGTGCTTGCCAACACTTCCTGCAGGGACCCAGAGCTGGGAGGTGGCATCTCTCAGCCCTGGGTCGGGCAGAGCCCCAGCGGGCCATGCCCACAACCTCTCTCAGCACCGGTCCCCCAGAAGGCTCCTTTGGGACCAGGATTCTCTTGCGGTGACTCTTTAAGGTCTGGCCCCTGGATGGAGGGGCACCAGGAGTAGAGGAGCAGGAAGGGGAAGGGGGTGGCCATGCGAGGGGACACTTTGAGGCCAAGTCCCAGCTTCAGCCTGATCCTCCTGGGAACCCCGCTCTGAGACAAGGAGCCGGGCTTCGCATTCCCACAGCAGCCAGTCGTGGGCTGAGGACACCTGGGGCGTTGGGAACTCCCTGGCTTCTCCTGGGTTTAACGTCTAGAGCTGCTTGTGAATCGCGCCGCCACACACACCCGAGCGCACGTGTCTTCCGCACAGACTGCGGGCCTCGCTCTTCTGAATGCCGCTAGCTCGCCACCCACCCACGGGTGAACCCGGTCAGGGTGCTTTCTCTCAGGGGCAGACTCTTTTCCGGGCGGGCTACCGGTGTCTCTGTTTGCTCGTTTCTTTCTTCCATTTCGGGAAAGTCTTCCTTGCTGGGTGTGGAAATCTCCTATGCCTTCCCTCGCCTATTCTGTCAGCTTTAAAATTCTCTTTCAGTTGCCACCCTCACAGATGGATTAGGAAACTCTTTCCGGTGCACTCATTAGTGAAATGACCTCCAGGAAGCTGGAATCCAATATCTAATGGCCGATTTTTAGCGAGTCCACACGCCAGGGTGGTCGGGGTCCAATGCAGCCCCGGCCAGGCCCAGGCCCCTTGGACTGGGCCACAGGAGGACACGGAGGAGGGTCCCGGCCCCCACGAAGCGGTGCCGGCAGTTCTCCACGGGCTTGGGCGTTTTCCAGAGGTAGGAGATGGAGGGGACTGATTTCTTCAGCGCCCCCCAAACCACGCCACCCCACCCCACCCATGGGACACATCCCCAGAGAGAGACGCCCCATACACTGGCTGTGCCCCAGCCCTGGCCCGGGGGAATAGGCGGCAGCCCACCCACAGGGCGAGGGGGGGGGGCGCAGCTGAAAGGGGTTGTGGGGGAGGGCGGCCCCTGGCTGGGGTCAAAGGGCGAGCGTCCCGCGCCTGCGCAGTCAGCGGCAGCGACGCGCTGGGGGTGGGCAGCGGGTAGGTGAAGGAGGCCGGGCGAGGAGACGAGGGGGGCTGGGAGGGCTCCACCTTGGCGAGTCCAGCCGTGGAGGCGCATCTTGTGTGAGTGTGAGTGAGTGTGAGTGTGTGTGTGTGTGTATAGAGAGACAGCCCCCCACCCCGCCCCGCCCCGCCCCGCCCCGCCCATCACCCCCGTCCCTGGGAGCCAGCGGGACCCGGCCGGCGAACTCAACCAGCCCGGCCCGGCCCGGCGCGGGGCCTGGGGCGGGAGGCGGCGGCGGGGAAGCCCAGAGAGGCTCGGCTTCTCGAGCGGGGCAGGGGCGCCCTCCGCCGCCGTCTAGGGCCACACCACCCTGAACGCCCCCGATCTCGTCTGGTCTCGGAAGCTAAGCAGGGTCGGGCCTGGTTAGTACTTGGATGGGAGACCGCCTGGGAATACCGGGTGCCACAGGCTGCTGCTTTTTTTTTTTTTTTTCTTGCCTCTTGTTCTGTCCCCTTTCTGGGAGCGCGGCGGCGGCCCGGGGTGGGGGTCACCCCCACCCTCAGCGCCCGCGCGGTGCCTGGCGCCCCAGCCCGCACCGTGGGGCCTCCTCTTGTCCCAAGCCTCGACACCGCCGCCACGCGGCAGCATGCGTGGCATCTGGACCGTCAGGTCTCAGACCAAAGGTCTGCTCTGTGGGAACCGACACGCTGGAGGAAACCTTGAGAGTCTGAGAGGGGAGGGAGTTCCAGAAGAAGGCCAGGATGTCATTTTGAGGGAGTATGTGACCAGAACTCGTCCCGTTGATTTTGGGGTTCTATGGGCTACACGCAGGAAACTTTGGTGGTGGCACCTGATGTTGGGGGATCCGGAGTCACACCCAGACCTGCTCCACAGGCCTCCTTTTACTTTTCTCTTCGGATTCATTATTTTTAAAAAGTGTCTCTTACCTCTAGGATTGCATTTTCTTTTCTCTCTCTTTTCAAGCAGATGATGGGAGTACAAGTATTCAGGTGACATGTGTTGCCCGTGCCGCCCTCCCCCCTGTGTTCTTTTTTTTTTTTTTTTTTTGAGACAGAGTCTCGTTTTGCTGCCCAGGCTAGAGTGAGTGCCATGGCGTCAGCCTAGCTCACAGCAACCTCAATCTCCGGGCTCAAGCAATCCTGCTGCCTCAGCCTCCCGAGTAGTTGGGACTACAGGCATGCACCACCACGC
Source organism: Microcebus murinus (assembly GCF_040939455.1). NCBI lineage: Eukaryota > Metazoa > Chordata > Mammalia > Primates > Cheirogaleidae > Microcebus > Microcebus murinus. The sequence goes on from NW_027438959.1 coordinate 358,185, forward strand.
CCGGCTGTGTTTTTCTATATATATTAGTTGGCCAATTAATTTCTTTCTATTTTTAGTAGAGACGGGGTCTCGCTCTTGCTCAGGCTGGTTTCGAACTCCTGACCTGGAGCAATCCGCCCGCCTCGGCCTCCCAGAGAGCTAGGATTACAGGCGTGAGCCACCGCGCCCGGCCCCCCCTGTGTTCTTATTCATATACCTCTCATGTTGTTCCAGCGTATTGTGGGGGTACCAATGTTAAGGTCGGGTGCCTTGCCCTCTCCAAGCCTCCCCCCTCGGGTCAGAGCTTCAAGTGCGCCCATCCCCCAGTCGGTGCGCACCCACCCCATGCCTAATGGATGTGTATGCCCCTCCCCTCCCCCCACCCGCCCGACACCCACCCGATGAAGGTGATTCCTCTCTGTCCACTTAGGCGTCCATCCGTTCGTACCAATTTGCTGGTGAGCGCGCTCACGTGGTGCTCGTGTGTCCATTCTTGGGATACTTGGTTTACTGGAACGGGTTCCAGCTCTGGCCAGGAGAACACGAGAGGCGCCCTCTCACCGCTGCTCCTCACAGCCGAATGGCACTCCGTGGTGTCCACGCGCCACATTTTATTGATGCACTCCTGGATGGATGGGCACTCGGGTCGCTTCCACGTCTTTGGGATTGTGAATTGTGCCCTAACTGTAACCCTAACCCTTACCCAGCCCGTCTCCTCTGCCCCTGCCTGACGCACTCCTCCCCGGCCAGGCCCGTCACTGTCCTGGGCCCCCGCCTGACCGGCTCCTCCCCGCCCGGCCGGTCACCGTCCTCTGCCCCTGCCTGACACGCTCCTTCCCGCCCGGCCTCTCACCGTCCTCGGCCCCTGCCTGACCGGCTCCTCCGTCGCCTGGGCCTTCCAAGGGCTTGGTGTGGATGCTGCTTCCAGGAAGCCCTCCAGAAACCCGGCAGCAGGGTGGCCGCAGCAGTCTCCAGCAGCCGTCCCTAAGTCGCGTGAGTGCGGGGGACGCGCCCCCGCTGTGCCGCGGGGGCCCAGCCTGGTGTCTTCCCTGAGGCCCTGCGGCTGCCGGCTGGGCTGCCGCTCCCCGCAAGGGGAGAGCCGCGGAGGTGGGGACCGCCTCCTGATGGGGACGTACACGCAGCTCTCCACGTCGGATTCCGGGGCTCTCTGTCCTGCCCGAAGGCCCAGCTGGCCTGCGGGTCCTTAGAGTGGCAAAAACCTCCGAAAACTGAGACTGAGGGTCCGGTGGGTGTCTGCACTTTTGTGCTGGGCACCCCAGGGAGGCCCGGGGGCTGGCTGGACAACGTGGTCTGCTGGGCGGTGGTGGGGGGGTTGGAGGAGCAACTGATGCCCTTTGCACTTTGGGTAGCAAGAGTCTGAGGTGTCTCTGAGCCCTGTGCCCTGTGGGGGCGGGGCGGGGGGGAGGAGGAGGAGGAGGAGGAGGAGGTGGGAAGGGCCGGGGCCTGCAGTCCTGTTCCCGGGGTGGCACGGCAAGTGGCTTCTTCCACAGGCTGCTTGGCCTGGGCTCCCTGCACCTGGGCCTTTGGAGGACCGGCCCTGTGCTTGCCAACACTTCCTGCAGGGACCCAGAGCTGGGAGGTGGCATCTCTCAGCCCTGGGTCGGGCAGAGCCCCAGCGGGCCATGCCCACAACCTCTCTCAGCACCGGTCCCCCAGAAGGCTCCTTTGGGACCAGGATTCTCTTGCGGTGACTCTTTAAGGTCTGGCCCCTGGATGGAGGGGCACCAGGAGTAGAGGAGCAGGAAGGGGAAGGGGGTGGCCATGCGAGGGGACACTTTGAGGCCAAGTCCCAGCTTCAGCCTGATCCTCCTGGGAACCCCGCTCTGAGACAAGGAGCCGGGCTTCGCATTCCCACAGCAGCCAGTCGTGGGCTGAGGACACCTGGGGCGTTGGGAACTCCCTGGCTTCTCCTGGGTTTAACGTCTAGAGCTGCTTGGGAATCGCGCCGCCACACACACCCGAGCGCAGGTGTCTTCCGCACAGACTGCGGGCCTCGCTCTTCTGAATGCCGCTAGCTCGCCACCCACCCACGGGTGAACCTGGTCAGGGTGCTTTCTCTCAGGGGCAGACTCTTTTCCGGGCGGGCTACCGGTGTCTCTGTTTGCTCGTTTCTTTCTTCCATTTCGGGACAGTCTTCCTTGCTGGGTGTGGAAATCTCCTATGCCTTCCCTCGCCTATTCTGTCAGCTTTAAAATTCTCTTTCAGTTGCCACCCTCACAGATGGATTAGGAAACTCTTTCCGGTGCACTCATTAGTGAAATGACCTCCAGGAAGCTGGAATCCAATATCTAATGGCCGATTTTTAGCGAGTCCACACGCCAGGGTGGTCGGGGTCCAATGCAGCCCCGGCCAGGCCCAGGCCCCTTGGACTGGGCCACAGGAGGACACGGAGGAGGGTCCCGGCCCCCACGAAGCGGTGCCGGCAGTTCTCCACGGGCTTGGGCGTTTTCCAGAGGTAGGAGATGGAGGGGACTGATTTCTTCAGCGCCCCCCAAACCACGCCACCCCACCCCACCCATGGGACACATCCCCAGAGAGAGACGCCCCATACACTGGCTGTGCCCCAGCCCTGGCCCGGGGGAATAGGCGGCAGCCCACCCACAGGGCGAGGGGGGGGGCGCAGCTGAAAGGGGTTGTGGGGGAGGGCGGCCCCTGGCTGGGGTCAAAGGGCGAGCGTCCCGCGCCTGCGCAGTCAGCGGCAGCGACGCGCTGGGGGTGGGCAGCGGGTAGGTGAAGGAGGCCGGGCGAGGAGACGAGGGGGGCTGGGAGGGCTCCACCTTGGCGAGTCCAGCCGTGGAGGCGCATCTTGTGTGAGTGTGAGTGAGTGTGAGTGTGTGTGTGTGTGTATAGAGAGACAGCCCCCCACCCCGCCCCGCCCCGCCCCGCCCCGCCCATCACCCCCGTCCCTGGGAGCCAGCGGGACCCGGCCGGCGAACTCAACCAGCCCGGCCCGGCCCGGCGCGGGGCCTGGGGCGGGAGGCGGCGGCGGGGAAGCCCAGAGAGGCTCGGCTTCTCGAGCGGGGCAGGGGCGCCCTCCGCCGCCGTCTAGGGCCACACCACCCTGAACGCCCCCGATCTCGTCTGGTCTCGGAAGCTAAGCAGGGTCGGGCCTGGTTAGTACTTGGATGGGAGACCGCCTGGGAATACCGGGTGCCACAGGCTGCTGCTTTTTTTTTTTTTTTTCTTGCCTCTTGTTCTGTCCCCTTTCTGGGAGCGCGGCGGCGGCCCGGGGTGGGGGTCACCCCCACCCTCAGCGCCCGCGCGGTGCCTGGCGCCCCAGCCCGCACCGTGGGGCCTCCTCTTGTCCCAAGCCTCGACACCGCCGCCACGCGGCAGCATGCGTGGCATCTGGACCGTCAGGTCTCAGACCAAAGGTCTGCTCTGTGGGAACCGACACGCTGGAGGAAACCTTGAGAGTCTGAGAGGGGAGGGAGTTCCAGAAGAAGGCCAGGATGTCATTTTGAGGGAGTATGTGACCAGAACTCGTCCCGTTGATTTTGGGGTTCTATGGGCTACACGCAGGAAACTTTGGTGGTGGCACCTGATGTTGGGGGATCCGGAGTCACACCCAGACCTGCTCCACAGGCCTCCTTTTACTTTTCTCTTCGGATTCATTATTTTTAAAAAGTGTCTCTTACCTCTAGGATTGCATTTTCTTTTCTCTCTCTTTTCAAGCAGATGATGGGAGTACAAGTATTCAGGTGACATGTGTTGCCCGTGCCGCCCTCCCCCCTGTGTTCTTTTTTTTTTTTTTTTTTTGAGACAGAGTCTCGTTTTGCTGCCCAGGCTAGAGTGAGTGCCATGGCGTCAGCCTAGCTCACAGCAACCTCAATCTCCGGGCTCAAGCAATCCTGCTGCCTCAGCCTCCCGAGTAGTTGGGACTACAGGCATGCACCACCACGCCCGGCTGTGTTTTTCTATATATATTAGTTGGCCAATTAATTTCTTTCTATTTTTAGTAGAGACGGGGTCTCGCTCTTGCTCAGGCTGGTTTCGAACTCCTGACCTGGAGCAATCCGCCCGCCTCGGCCTCCCAGAGAGCTAGGATTACAGGCGTGAGCCACCGCGCCCGGCCCCCCCTGTGTTCTTATTCATATACCTCTCATGTTGTTCCAGCGTATTGTGGGGGTACCAATGTTAAGGTCGGGTGCCTTGCCCTCTCCAAGCCTCCCCCCTCGGGTCAGAGCTTCAAGTGCGCCCATCCCCCAGTCGGTGCGCACCCACCCCATGCCTAATGGATGTGTATGCCCCTCCCCTCCCCCCACCCGCCCGACACCCACCCGATGAAGGTGATTCCTCTCTGTCCACTTAGGCGTCCATCCGTTCGTACCAATTTGCTGGTGAGCGCGCTCACGTGGTGCTCGTGTGTCCATTCTTGGGATACTTGGTTTACTGGAACGGGTTCCAGCTCTGGCCAGGAGAACACGAGAGGCGCCCTCTCACCGCTGCTCCTCACAGCCGAATGGCACTCCGTGGTGTCCACGCGCCACATTTTATTGATGCACTCCTGGATGGATGGGCACTGGGGTCGCTTCCACGTCTTTGGGATTGTGAATTGTGCCCTAACTGTAACCCTAACCCTTACCCAGCCCGTCTCCTCTGCCCCTGCCTGACGCACTCCTCCCCGGCCAGGCCCGTCACTGTCCTGGGCCCCCGCCTGACCGGCTCCTCCCCGCCCGGCCGGTCACCGTCCTCTGCCCCTGCCTGACACGCTCCTTCCCGCCCGGCCTCTCACCGTCCTCGGCCCCTGCCTGACCGGCTCCTCCGTCGCCTGGGCCTTCCAAGGGCTTGGTGTGGATGCTGCTTCCAGGAAGCCCTCCAGAAACCCGGCAGCAGGGTGGCCGCAGCAGTCTCCAGCAGCCGTCCCTAAGTCGCGTGAGTGCGGGGGACGCGCCCCCGCTGTGCCGCGGGGGCCCAGCCTGGTGTCTTCCCTGAGGCCCTGCGGCTGCCGGCTGGGCTGCCGCTCCCCGCAAGGGGAGAGCCGCGGAGGTGGGGACCGCCTCCTGATGGGGACGTACACGCAGCTCTCCACGTCGGATTCCGGGGCTCTCTGTCCTGCCCGAAGGCCCAGCTGGCCTGCGGGTCCTTAGAGTGGCAAAAACCTCCGAAAACTGAGACTGAGGGTCCGGTGGGTGTCTGCACTTTTGTGCTGGGCACCCCAGGGAGGCCCGGGGGCTGGCTGGACAACGTGGTCTGCTGGGCGGTGGTGGGGGGGTTGGAGGAGCAACTGATGCCCTTTGCACTTTGGGTAGCAAGAGTCTGAGGTGTCTCTGAGCCCTGTGCCCTGTGGGGGCGGGGCGGGGGGGAGGAGGAGGAGGAGGAGGAGGAGGTGGGAAGGGCCGGGGCCTGCAGTCCTGTTCCCGGGGTGGCACGGCAAGTGGCTTCTTCCACAGGCTGCTTGGCCTGGGCTCCCTGCACCTGGGCCTTTGGAGGACCGGCCCTGTGCTTGCCAACACTTCCTGCAGGGACCCAGAGCTGGGAGGTGGCATCTCTCAGCCCTGGGTCGGGCAGAGCCCCAGCGGGCCATGCCCACAACCTCTCTCAGCACCGGTCCCCCAGAAGGCTCCTTTGGGACCAGGATTCTCTTGCGGTGACTCTTTAAGGTCTGGCCCCTGGATGGAGGGGCACCAGGAGTAGAGGAGCAGGAAGGGGAAGGGGGTGGCCATGCGAGGGGACACTTTGAGGCCAAGTCCCAGCTTCAGCCTGATCCTCCTGGGAACCCCGCTCTGAGACAAGGAGCCGGGCTTCGCATTCCCACAGCAGCCAGTCGTGGGCTGAGGACACCTGGGGCGTTGGGAACTCCCTGGCTTCTCCTGGGTTTAACGTCTAGAGCTGCTTGTGAATCGCGCCGCCACACACACCCGAGCGCAGGTGTCTTCCGCACAGACTGCGGGCCTCGCTCTTCTGAATGCCGCTAGCTCGCCACCCACCCACGGGTGAACCTGGTCAGGGTGCTTTCTCTCAGGGGCAGACTCTTTTCCGGGCGGGCTACCGGTGTCTCTGTTTGCTCGTTTCTTTCTTCCATTTCGGGAAAGTCTTCCTTGCTGGGTGTGGAAATCTCCTATGCCTTCCCTCGCCTATTCTGTCAGCTTTAAAATTCTCTTTCAGTTGCCACCCTCACAGATGGATTAGGAAACTCTTTCCGGTGCACTCATTAGTGAAATGACCTCCAGGAAGCTGGAATCCAATATCTAATGGCCGATTTTTAGCGAGTCCACACGCCAGGGTGGTCGGGGTCCAATGCAGCCCCGGCCAGGCCCAGGCCCCTTGGACTGGGCCACAGGAGGACACGGAGGAGGGTCCCGGCCCCCACGAAGCGGTGCCGGCAGTTCTCCACGGGCTTGGGCGTTTTCCAGAGGTAGGAGATGGAGGGGACTGATTTCTTCAGCGCCCCCCAAACCACGCCACCCCACCCCACCCATGGGACACATCCCCAGAGAGAGACGCCCCATACACTGGCTGTGCCCCAGCCCTGGCCCGGGGGAATAGGCGGCAGCCCACCCACAGGGCGAGGGGGGGGGCGCAGCTGAAAGGGGTTGTGGGGGAGGGCGGCCCCTGGCTGGGGTCAAAGGGCGAGCGTCCCGCGCCTGCGCAGTCAGCGGCAGCGACGCGCTGGGGGTGGGCAGCGGGTAGGTGAAGGAGGCCGGGCGAGGAGACGAGGGGGGCTGGGAGGGCTCCACCTTGGCGAGTCCAGCCGTGGAGGCGCATCTTGTGTGAGTGTGAGTGAGTGTGAGTGTGTGTGTGTGTGTATAGAGAGACAGCCCCCCACCCCGCCCCGCCCCGCCCCGCCCCGCCCATCACCCCCGTCCCTGGGAGCCAGCGGGACCCGGCCGGCGAACTCAACCAGCCCGGCCCGGCCCGGCGCGGGGCCTGGGGCGGGAGGCGGCGGCGGGGAAGCCCAGAGAGGCTCGGCTTCTCGAGCGGGGCAGGGGCGCCCTCCGCCGCCGTCTAGGGCCACACCACCCTGAACGCCCCCGATCTCGTCTGGTCTCGGAAGCTAAGCAGGGTCGGGCCTGGTTAGTACTTGGATGGGAGACCGCCTGGGAATACCGGGTGCCACAGGCTGCTGCTTTTTTTTTTTTTTTTCTTGCCTCTTGTTCTGTCCCCTTTCTGGGAGCGCGGCGGCGGCCCGGGGTGGGGGTCACCCCCACCCTCAGCGCCCGCGCGGTGCCTGGCGCCCCAGCCCGCACCGTGGGGCCTCCTCTTGTCCCAAGCCTCGACACCGCCGCCACGCGGCAGCATGCGTGGCATCTGGACTGTCAGGTCTCAGACCAAAGGTCTGCTCTGTGGGAACCGACACGCTGGAGGAAACCTTGAGAGTCTGAGAGGGGAGGGAGTTCCAGAAGAAGGCCAGGATGTCATTTTGAGGGAGTATGTGACCAGAACTCGTCCCGTTGATTTTGGGGTTCTATGGGCTACACGCAGGAAACTTTGGTGGTGGCACCTGATGTTGGGGGATCCGGAGTCACACCCAGACCTGCTCCACAGGCCTCCTTTTACTTTTCTCTTCGGATTCATTATTTTTAAAAAGTGTCTCTTACCTCTAGGATTGCATTTTCTTTTCTCTCTCTTTTCAAGCAGATGATGGGAGTACAAGTATTCAGGTGACATGTGTTGCCCGTGCCGCCCTCCCCCCTGTGTTCTTTTTTTTTTTTTTTTTTTGAGACAGAGTCTCGTTTTGCTGCCCAGGCTAGAGTGAGTGCCATGGCGTCAGCCTAGCTCACAGCAACCTCAATCTCCGGGCTCAAGCAATCCTGCTGCCTCAGCCTCCCGAGTAGTTGGGACTACAGGCATGCACCACCACGCCCGGCTGTGTTTTTCTATATATATTAGTTGGCCAATTAATTTCTTTCTATTTTTAGTAGAGACGGGGTCTCGCTCTTGCTCAGGCTGGTTTCGAACTCCTGACCTGGAGCAATCCGCCCGCCTCGGCCTCCCAGAGAGCTAGGATTACAGGCGTGAGCCACCGCGCCCGGCCCCCCCTGTGTTCTTATTCATATACCTCTCATGTTGTTCCAGCGTATTGTGGGGGTACCAATGTTAAGGTCGGGTGCCTTGCCCTCTCCAAGCCTCCCCCCTCGGGTCAGAGCTTCAAGTGCGCCCATCCCCCAGTCGGTGCGCACCCACCCCATGCCTAATGGATGTGTATGCCCCTCCCCTCCCCCCACCCGCCCGACACCCACCCGATGAAGGTGATTCCTCTCTGTCCACTTAGGCGTCCATCCGTTCGTACCAATTTGCTGGTGAGCGCGCTCACGTGGTGCTCGTGTGTCCATTCTTGGGATACTTGGTTTACTGGAACGGGTTCCAGCTCTGGCCAGGAGAACACGAGAGGCGCCCTCTCACCGCTGCTCCTCACAGCCGAATGGCACTCCGTGGTGTCCACGCGCCACATTTTATTGATGCACTCCTGGATGGATGGGCACTCGGGTCGCTTCCACGTCTTTGGGATTGTGAATTGTGCCCTAACTGTAACCCTAACCCTTACCCAGCCCGTCTCCTCTGCCCCTGCCTGACGCACTCCTCCCCGGCCAGGCCCGTCACTGTCCTGGGCCCCCGCCTGACCGGCTCCTCCCCGCCCGGCCGGTCACCGTCCTCTGCCCCTGCCTGACACGCTCCTTCCCGCCCGGCCTCTCACCGTCCTCGGCCCCTGCCTGACCGGCTCCTCCGTCGCCTGGGCCTTCCAAGGGCTTGGTGTGGATGCTGCTTCCAGGAAGCCCTCCAGAAACCCGGCAGCAGGGTGGCCGCAGCAGTCTCCAGCAGCCGTCCCTAAGTCGCGTGAGTGCGGGGGACGCGCCCCCGCTGTGCCGCGGGGGCCCAGCCTGGTGTCTTCCCTGAGGCCCTGCGGCTGCCGGCTGGGCTGCCGCTCCCCGCAAGGGGAGAGCCGCGGAGGTGGGGACCGCCTCCTGATGGGGACGTACACGCAGCTCTCCACGTCGGATTCCGGGGCTCTCTGTCCTGCCCGAAGGCCCAGCTGGCCTGCGGGTCCTTAGAGTGGCAAAAACCTCCGAAAACTGAGACTGAGGGTCCGGTGGGTGTCTGCACTTTTGTGCTGGGCACCCCAGGGAGGCCCGGGGGCTGGCTGGACAACGTGGTCTGCTGGGCGGTGGTGGGGGGGTTGGAGGAGCAACTGATGCCCTTTGCACTTTGGGTAGCAAGAGTCTGAGGTGTCTCTGAGCCCTGTGCCCTGTGGGGGCGGGGCGGGGGTGAGGAGGAGGAGGAGGAGGAGGAGGTGGGAAGGGCCGGGGCCTGCAGTCCTGTTCCCGGGGTGGCACGGCAAGTGGCTTCTTCCACAGGCTGCTTGGCCTGGGCTCCCTGCACCTGGGCCTTTGGAGGACCGGCCCTGTGCTTGCCAACACTTCCTGCAGGGACCCAGAGCTGGGAGGTGGCATCTCTCAGCCCTGGGTCGGGCAGAGCCCCAGCGGGCCATGCCCACAACCTCTCTCAGCACCGGTCCCCCAGAAGGCTCCTTTGGGACCAGGATTCTCTTGCGGTGACTCTTTAAGGTCTGGCCCCTGGATGGAGGGGCACCAGGAGTAGAGGAGCAGGAAGGGGAAGGGGGTGGCCATGCGAGGGGACACTTTGAGGCCAAGTCCCAGCTTCAGCCTGATCCTCCTGGGAACCCTGCTCTGAGACAAGGAGCCGGGCTTCGCATTCCCACAGCAGCCAGTCGTGGGCTGAGGACACCTGGGGCGTTGGGAACTCCCTGGCTTCTCCTGGGTTTAACGTCTAGAGCTGCTTGTGAATCGCGCCGCCACACACACCCGAGCGCAGGTGTCTTCCGCACAGACTGCGGGCCTCGCTCTTCTGAATGCCGCTAGCTCGCCACCCACCCACGGGTGAACCTGGTCAGGGTGCTTTCTCTCAGGGGCAGACTCTTTTCCGGGCGGGCTACCGGTGTCTCTGTTTGCTCGTTTCTTTCTTCCATTTCGGGACAGTCTTCCTTGCTGGGTGTGGAAATCTCCTATGCCTTCCCTCGCCTATTCTGTCAGCTTTAAAATTCTCTTTCAGTTGCCACCCTCACAGATGGATTAGGAAACTCTTTCCGGTGCACTCATTAGTGAAATGACCTCCAGGAAGCTGGAATCCAATATCTAATGGCCGATTTTTAGCGAGTCCACACGCCAGGGTGGTCGGGGTCCAATGCAGCCCCGGCCAGGCCCAGGCCCCTTGGACTGGGCCACAGGAGGACACGGAGGAGGGTCCCGGCCCCCACGAAGCGGTGCCGGCAGTTCTCCACGGGCTTGGGCGTTTTCCAGAGGTAGGAGATGGAGGGGACTGATTTCTTCAGCGCCCCCCAAACCACGCCACCCCACCCCACCCATGGGACACATCCCCAGAGAGAGACGCCCCATACACTGGCTGTGCCCCAGCCCTGGCCCGGGGGAATAGGCGGCAGCCCACCCACAGGGCGAGGGGGGGGGCGCAGCTGAAAGGGGTTGTGGGGGAGGGCGGCCCCTGGCTGGGGTCAAAGGGCGAGCGTCCCGCGCCTGCGCAGTCAGCGGCAGCGACGCGCTGGGGGTGGGCAGCGGGTAGGTGAAGGAGGCCGGGCGAGGAGACGAGGGGGGCTGGGAGGGCTCCACCTTGGCGAGTCCAGCCGTGGAGGCGCATCTTGTGTGAGTGTGAGTGAGTGTGAGTGTGTGTGTGTGTGTATAGAGAGACAGCCCCCCACCCCGCCCCGCCCCGCCCCGCCCCGCCCATCACCCCCGTCCCTGGGAGCCAGCGGGACCCGGCCGGCGAACTCAACCAGCCCGGCCCGGCCCGGCGCGGGGCCTGGGGCGGGAGGCGGCGGCGGGGAAGCCCAGAGAGGCTCGGCTTCTCGAGCGGGGCAGGGGCGCCCTCCGCCGCCGTCTAGGGCCACACCACCCTGAACGCCCCCGATCTCGTCTGGTCTCGGAAGCTAAGCAGGGTCGGGCCTGGTTAGTACTTGGATGGGAGACCGCCTGGGAATACCGGGTGCCACAGGCTGCTGCTTTTTTTTTTTTTTTTCTTGCCTCTTGTTCTGTCCCCTTTCTGGGAGCGCGGCGGCGGCCCGGGGTGGGGGTCACCCCCACCCTCAGCGCCCGCGCGGTGCCTGGCGCCCCAGCCCGCACCGTGGGGCCTCCTCTTGTCCCAAGCCTCGACACCGCCGCCACGCGGCAGCATGCGTGGCATCTGGACTGTCAGGTCTCAGACCAAAGGTCTGCTCTGTGGGAACCGACACGCTGGAGGAAACCTTGAGAGTCTGAGAGGGGAGGGAGTTCCAGAAGAAGGCCAGGATGTCATTTTGAGGGAGTATGTGACCAGAACTCGTCCCGTTGATTTTGGGGTTCTATGGGCTACACGCAGGAAACTTTGGTGGTGGCACCTGATGTTGGGGGATCCGGAGTCACACCCAGACCTGCTCCACAGGCCTCCTTTTACTTTTCTCTTCGGATTCATTATTTTTAAAAAGTGTCTCTTACCTCTAGGATTGCATTTTCTTTTCTCTCTCTTTTCAAGCAGATGATGGGAGTACAAGTATTCAGGTGACATGTGTTGCCCGTGCCGCCCTCCCCCCTGTGTTCTTTTTTTTTTTTTTTTTTTTGAGACAGAGTCTCGTTTTGCTGCCCAGGCTAGAGTGAGTGCCATGGCGTCAGCCTAGCTCACAGCAACCTCAATCTCCGGGCTCAAGCAATCCTGCTGCCTCAGCCTCCCGAGTAGTTGGGACTACAGGCATGCACCACCACGCCCGGCTGTGTTTTTCTATATATATTAGTTGGCCAATTAATTTCTTTCTATTTTTAGTAGAGACGGGGTCTCGCTCTTGCTCAGGCTGGTTTCGAACTCCTGACCTGGAGCAATCCGCCCGCCTCGGCCTCCCAGAGAGCTAGGATTACAGGCGTGAGCCACCGCGCCCGGCCCCCCCTGTGTTCTTATTCATATACCTCTCATGTTGTTCCAGCGTATTGTGGGGGTACCAATGTTAAGGTCGGGTGCCTTGCCCTCTCCAAGCCTCCCCCCTCGGGTCAGAGCTTCAAGTGCGCCCATCCCCCAGTCGGTGCGCACCCACCCCATGCCTAATGGATGTGTATGCCCCTCCCCTCCCCCCACCCGCCCGACACCCACCCGATGAAGGTGATTCCTCTCTGTCCACTTAGGCGTCCATCCGTTCGTACCAATTTGCTGGTGAGCGCGCTCACGTGGTGCTCGTGTGTCCATTCTTGGGATACTTGGTTTACTGGAACGGGTTCCAGCTCTGGCCAGGAGAACACGAGAGGCGCCCTCTCACCGCTGCTCCTCACAGCCGAATGGCACTCCGTGGTGTCCACGCGCCACATTTTATTGATGCACTCCTGGATGGATGGGCACTCGGGTCGCTTCCACGTCTTTGGGATTGTGAATTGTGCCCTAACTGTAACCCTAACCCTTACCCAGCCCGTCTCCTCTGCCCCTGCCTGACGCACTCCTCCCCGGCCAGGCCCGTCACTGTCCTGGGCCCCCGCCTGACCGGCTCCTCCCCGCCCGGCCGGTCACCGTCCTCTGCCCCTGCCTGACACGCTCCTTCCCGCCCGGCCTCTCACCGTCCTCGGCCCCTGCCTGACCGGCTCCTCCGTCGCCTGGGCCTTCCAAGGGCTTGGTGTGGATGCTGCTTCCAGGAAGCCCTCCAGAAACCCGGCAGCAGGGTGGCCGCAGCAGTCTCCAGCAGCCGTCCCTAAGTCGCGTGAGTGCGGGGGACGCGCCCCCGCTGTGCCGCGGGGGCCCAGCCTGGTGTCTTCCCTGAGGCCCTGCGGCTGCCGGCTGGGCTGCCGCTCCCCGCAAGGGGAGAGCCGCGGAGGTGGGGACCGCCTCCTGATGGGGACGTACACGCAGCTCTCCACGTCGGATTCCGGGGCTCTCTGTCCTGCCCGAAGGCCCAGCTGGCCTGCGGGTCCTTAGAGTGGCAAAAACCTCCGAAAACTGAGACTGAGGGTCCGGTGGGTGTCTGCACTTTTGTGCTGGGCACCCCAGGGAGGCCCGGGGGCTGGCTGGACAACGTGGTCTGCTGGGCGGTGGTGGGGGGGTTGGAGGAGCAACTGATGCCCTTTGCACTTTGGGTAGCAAGAGTCTGAGGTGTCTCTGAGCCCTGTGCCCTGTGGGGGCGGGGCGGGGGGGAGGAGGAGGAGGAGGAGGAGGAGGTGGGAAGGGCCGGGGCCTGCAGTCCTGTTCCCGGGGTGGCACGGCAAGTGGCTTCTTCCACAGGCTGCTTGGCCTGGGCTCCCTGCACCTGGGCCTTTGGAGGACCGGCCCTGTGCTTGCCAACACTTCCTGCAGGGACCCAGAGCTGGGAGGTGGCATCTCTCAGCCCTGGGTCGGGCAGAGCCCCAGCGGGCCATGCCCACAACCTCTCTCAGCACCGGTCCCCCAGAAGGCTCCTTTGGGACCAGGATTCTCTTGCGGTGACTCTTTAAGGTCTGGCCCCTGGATGGAGGGGCACCAGGAGTAGAGGAGCAGGAAGGGGAAGGGGGTGGCCATGCGAGGGGACACTTTGAGGCCAAGTCCCAGCTTCAGCCTGATCCTCCTGGGAACCCCGCTCTGAGACAAGGAGCCGGGCTTCGCATTCCCACAGCAGCCAGTCGTGGGCTGAGGACACCTGGGGCGTTGGGAACTCCCTGGCTTCTCCTGGGTTTAACGTCTAGAGCTGCTTGGGAATCGCGCCGCCACACACACCCGAGCGCAGGTGTCTTCCGCACAGACTGCGGGCCTCGCTCTTCTGAATGCCGCTAGCTCGCCACCCACCCACGGGTGAACCTGGTCAGGGTGCTTTCTCTCAGGGGCAGACTCTTTTCCGGGCGGGCTACCGGTGTCTCTGTTTGCTCGTTTCTTTCTTCCATTTCGGGACAGTCTTCCTTGCTGGGTGTGGAAATCTCCTATGCCTTCCCTCGCCTATTCTGTCAGCTTTAAAATTCTCTTTCAGTTGCCACCCTCACAGATGGATTAGGAAACTCTTTCCGGTGCACTCATTAGTGAAATGACCTCCAGGAAGCTGGAATCCAATATCTAATGGCCGATTTTTAGCGAGTCCACACGCCAGGGTGGTCGGGGTCCAATGCAGCCCCGGCCAGGCCCAGGCCCCTTGGACTGGGCCACAGGAGGACACGGAGGAGGGTCCCGGCCCCCACGAAGCGGTGCCGGCAGTTCTCCACGGGCTTGGGCGTTTTCCAGAGGTAGGAGATGGAGGGGACTGATTTCTTCAGCGCCCCCCAAACCACGCCACCCCACCCCACCCATGGGACACATCCCCAGAGAGAGACGCCCCATACACTGGCTGTGCCCCAGCCCTGGCCCGGGGGAATAGGCGGCAGCCCACCCACAGGGCGAGGGGGGGGGCGCAGCTGAAAGGGGTTGTGGGGGAGGGCGGCCCCTGGCTGGGGTCAAAGGGCGAGCGTCCCGCGCCTGCGCAGTCAGCGGCAGCGACGCGCTGGGGGTGGGCAGCGGGTAGGTGAAGGAGGCCGGGCGAGGAGACGAGGGGGGCTGGGAGGGCTCCACCTTGGCGAGTCCAGCCGTGGAGGCGCATCTTGTGTGAGTGTGAGTGAGTGTGAGTGTGTGTGTGTGTGTATAGAGAGACAGCCCCCCACCCCGCCCCGCCCCGCCCCGCCCCGCCCATCACCCCCGTCCCTGGGAGCCAGCGGGACCCGGCCGGCGAACTCAACCAGCCCGGCCCGGCCCGGCGCGGGGCCTGGGGCGGGAGGCGGCGGCGGGGAAGCCCAGAGAGGCTCGGCTTCTCGAGCGGGGCAGGGGCGCCCTCCGCCGCCGTCTAGGGCCACACCACCCTGAACGCCCCCGATCTCGTCTGGTCTCGGAAGCTAAGCAGGGTCGGGCCTGGTTAGTACTTGGATGGGAGACCGCCTGGGAATACCGGGTGCCACAGGCTGCTGCTTTTTTTTTTTTTTTTTCTTGCCTCTTGTTCTGTCCCCTTTCTGGGAGCGCGGCGGCGGCCCGGGGTGGGGGTCACCCCCACCCTCAGCGCCCGCGCGGTGCCTGGCGCCCCAGCCCGCACCGTGGGGCCTCCTCTTGTCCCAAGCCTCGACACCGCCGCCACGCGGCAGCATGCGTGGCATCTGGACTGTCAGGTCTCAGACCAAAGGTCTGCTCTGTGGGAACCGACACGCTGGAGGAAACCTTGAGAGTCTGAGAGGGGAGGGAGTTCCAGAAGAAGGCCAGGATGTCATTTTGAGGGAGTATGTGACCAGAACTCGTCCCGTTGATTTTGGGGTTCTATGGGCTACACGCAGGAAACTTTGGTGGTGGCACCTGATGTTGGGGGATCCGGAGTCACACCCAGACCTGCTCCACAGGCCTCCTTTTACTTTTCTCTTCGGATTCATTATTTTTAAAAAGTGTCTCTTACCTCTAGGATTGCATTTTCTTTTCTCTCTCTTTTCAAGCAGATGATGGGAGTACAAGTATTCAGGTGACATGTGTTGCCCGTGCCGCCCTCCCCCCTGTGTTCTTTTTTTTTTTTTTTTTTTGAGACAGAGTCTCGTTTTGCTGCCCAGGCTAGAGTGAGTGCCATGGCGTCAGCCTAGCTCACAGCAACCTCAATCTCCGGGCTCAAGCAATCCTGCTGCCTCAGCCTCCCGAGTAGTTGGGACTACAGGCATGCACCACCACGCCCGGCTGTGTTTTTCTATATATATTAGTTGGCCAATTAATTTCTTTCTATTTTTAGTAGAGACGGGGTCTCGCTCTTGCTCAGGCTGGTTTCGAACTCCTGACCTGGAGCAATCCGCCCGCCTCGGCCTCCCAGAGAGCTAGGATTACAGGCGTGAGCCACCGCGCCCGGCCCCCCCTGTGTTCTTATTCATATACCTCTCATGTTGTTCCAGCGTATTGTGGGGGTACCAATGTTAAGGTCGGGTGCCTTGCCCTCTCCAAGCCTCCCCCCTCGGGTCAGAGCTTCAAGTGCGCCCATCCCCCAGTCGGTGCGCACCCACCCCATGCCTAATGGATGTGTATGCCCCTCCCCTCCCCCCACCCGCCCGACACCCACCCGATGAAGGTGATTCCTCTCTGTCCACTTAGGCGTCCATCCGTTCGTACCAATTTGCTGGTGAGCGCGCTCACGTGGTGCTCGTGTGTCCATTCTTGGGATACTTGGTTTACTGGAACGGGTTCCAGCTCTGGCCAGGAGAACACGAGAGGCGCCCTCTCACCGCTGCTCCTCACAGCCGAATGGCACTCCGTGGTGTCCACGCGCCACATTTTATTGATGCACTCCTGGATGGATGGGCACTCGGGTCGCTTCCACGTCTTTGGGATTGTGAATTGTGCCCTAACTGTAACCCTAACCCTTACCCAGCCCGTCTCCTCTGCCCCTGCCTGACGCACTCCTCCCCGGCCAGGCCCGTCACTGTCCTGGGCCCCCGCCTGACCGGCTCCTCCCCGCCCGGCCGGTCACCGTCCTCTGCCCCTGCCTGACACGCTCCTTCCCGCCCGGCCTCTCACCGTCCTCGGCCCCTGCCTGACCGGCTCCTCCGTCGCCTGGGCCTTCCAAGGGCTTGGTGTGGATGCTGCTTCCAGGAAGCCCTCCAGAAACCCGGCAGCAGGGTGGCCGCAGCAGTCTCCAGCAGCCGTCCCTAAGTCGCGTGAGTGCGGGGGACGCGCCCCCGCTGTGCCGCGGGGGCCCAGCCTGGTGTCTTCCCTGAGGCCCTGCGGCTGCCGGCTGGGCTGCCGCTCCCCGCAAGGGGAGAGCCGCGGAGGTGGGGACCGCCTCCTGATGGGGACGTACACGCAGCTCTCCACGTCGGATTCCGGGGCTCTCTGTCCTGCCCGAAGGCCCAGCTGGCCTGCGGGTCCTTAGAGTGGCAAAAACCTCCGAAAACTGAGACTGAGGGTCCGGTGGGTGTCTGCACTTTTGTGCTGGGCACCCCAGGGAGGCCCGGGGGCTGGCTGGACAACGTGGTCTGCTGGGCGGTGGTGGGGGGGTTGGAGGAGCAACTGATGCCCTTTGCACTTTGGGTAGCAAGAGTCTGAGGTGTCTCTGAGCCCTGTGCCCTGTGGGGGCGGGGCGGGGGGGAGGAGGAGGAGGAGGAGGAGGAGGTGGGAAGGGCCGGGGCCTGCAGTCCTGTTCCCGGGGTGGCACGGCAAGTGGCTTCTTCCACAGGCTGCTTGGCCTGGGCTCCCTGCACCTGGGCCTTTGGAGGACCGGCCCTGTGCTTGCCAACACTTCCTGCAGGGACCCAGAGCTGGGAGGTGGCATCTCTCAGCCCTGGGTCGGGCAGAGCCCCAGCGGGCCATGCCCACAACCTCTCTCAGCACCGGTCCCCCAGAAGGCTCCTTTGGGACCAGGATTCTCTTGCGGTGACTCTTTAAGGTCTGGCCCCTGGATGGAGGGGCACCAGGAGTAGAGGAGCAGGAAGGGGAAGGGGGTGGCCATGCGAGGGGACACTTTGAGGCCAAGTCCCAGCTTCAGCCTGATCCTCCTGGGAACCCCGCTCTGAGACAAGGAGCCGGGCTTCGCATTCCCACAGCAGCCAGTCGTGGGCTGAGGACACCTGGGGCGTTGGGAACTCCCTGGCTTCTCCTGGGTTTAACGTCTAGAGCTGCTTGGGAATCGCGCCGCCACACACACCCGAGCGCAGGTGTCTTCCGCACAGACTGCGGGCCTCGCTCTTCTGAATGCCGCTAGCTCGCCACCCACCCACGGGTGAACCTGGTCAGGGTGCTTTCTCTCAGGGGCA
This sequence comes from Microcebus murinus, assembly GCF_040939455.1. NCBI lineage: Eukaryota > Metazoa > Chordata > Mammalia > Primates > Cheirogaleidae > Microcebus > Microcebus murinus. Next base: position 375,866 of record NW_027438959.1, read on the forward strand.
GACTCTTTTCCGGGCGGGCTACCGGTGTCTCTGTTTGCTCGTTTCTTTCTTCCATTTCGGGACAGTCTTCCTTGCTGGGTGTGGAAATCTCCTATGCCTTCCCTCGCCTATTCTGTCAGCTTTAAAATTCTCTTTCAGTTGCCACCCTCACAGATGGATTAGGAAACTCTTTCCGGTGCACTCATTAGTGAAATGACCTCCAGGAAGCTGGAATCCAATATCTAATGGCCGATTTTTAGCGAGTCCACACGCCAGGGTGGTCGGGGTCCAATGCAGCCCCGGCCAGGCCCAGGCCCCTTGGACTGGGCCACAGGAGGACACGGAGGAGGGTCCCGGCCCCCACGAAGCGGTGCCGGCAGTTCTCCACGGGCTTGGGCGTTTTCCAGAGGTAGGAGATGGAGGGGACTGATTTCTTCAGCGCCCCCCAAACCACGCCACCCCACCCCACCCATGGGACACATCCCCAGAGAGAGACGCCCCATACACTGGCTGTGCCCCAGCCCTGGCCCGGGGGAATAGGCGGCAGCCCACCCACAGGGCGAGGGGGGGGGCGCAGCTGAAAGGGGTTGTGGGGGAGGGCGGCCCCTGGCTGGGGTCAAAGGGCGAGCGTCCCGCGCCTGCGCAGTCAGCGGCAGCGACGCGCTGGGGGTGGGCAGCGGGTAGGTGAAGGAGGCCGGGCGAGGAGACGAGGGGGGCTGGGAGGGCTCCACCTTGGCGAGTCCAGCCGTGGAGGCGCATCTTGTGTGAGTGTGAGTGAGTGTGAGTGTGTGTGTGTGTGTATAGAGAGACAGCCCCCCACCCCGCCCCGCCCCGCCCCGCCCCGCCCATCACCCCCGTCCCTGGGAGCCAGCGGGACCCGGCCGGCGAACTCAACCAGCCCGGCCCGGCCCGGCGCGGGGCCTGGGGCGGGAGGCGGCGGCGGGGAAGCCCAGAGAGGCTCGGCTTCTCGAGCGGGGCAGGGGCGCCCTCCGCCGCCGTCTAGGGCCACACCACCCTGAACGCCCCCGATCTCGTCTGGTCTCGGAAGCTAAGCAGGGTCGGGCCTGGTTAGTACTTGGATGGGAGACCGCCTGGGAATACCGGGTGCCACAGGCTGCTGCTTTTTTTTTTTTTTTTCTTGCCTCTTGTTCTGTCCCCTTTCTGGGAGCGCGGCGGCGGCCCGGGGTGGGGGTCACCCCCACCCTCAGCGCCCGCGCGGTGCCTGGCGCCCCAGCCCGCACCGTGGGGCCTCCTCTTGTCCCAAGCCTCGACACCGCCGCCACGCGGCAGCATGCGTGGCATCTGGACTGTCAGGTCTCAGACCAAAGGTCTGCTCTGTGGGAACCGACACGCTGGAGGAAACCTTGAGAGTCTGAGAGGGGAGGGAGTTCCAGAAGAAGGCCAGGATGTCATTTTGAGGGAGTATGTGACCAGAACTCGTCCCGTTGATTTTGGGGTTCTATGGGCTACACGCAGGAAACTTTGGTGGTGGCACCTGATGTTGGGGGATCCGGAGTCACACCCAGACCTGCTCCACAGGCCTCCTTTTACTTTTCTCTTCGGATTCATTATTTTTAAAAAGTGTCTCTTACCTCTAGGATTGCATTTTCTTTTCTCTCTCTTTTCAAGCAGATGATGGGAGTACAAGTATTCAGGTGACATGTGTTGCCCGTGCCGCCCTCCCCCCTGTGTTCTTTTTTTTTTTTTTTTTTTGAGACAGAGTCTCGTTTTGCTGCCCAGGCTAGAGTGAGTGTCATGGCGTCAGCCTAGCTCACAGCAACCTCAATCTCCGGGCTCAAGCAATCCTGCTGCCTCAGCCTCCCGAGTAGTTGGGACTACAGGCATGCACCACCACGCCCGGCTGTGTTTTTCTATATATATTAGTTGGCCAATTAATTTCTTTCTATTTTTAGTAGAGACGGGGTCTCGCTCTTGCTCAGGCTGGTTTCGAACTCCTGACCTGGAGCAATCCGCCCGCCTCGGCCTCCCAGAGAGCTAGGATTACAGGCGTGAGCCACCGCGCCCGGCCCCCCCTGTGTTCTTATTCATATACCTCTCATGTTGTTCCAGCGTATTGTGGGGGTACCAATGTTAAGGTCGGGTGCCTTGCCCTCTCCAAGCCTCCCCCCTCGGGTCAGAGCTTCAAGTGCGCCCATCCCCCAGTCGGTGCGCACCCACCCCATGCCTAATGGATGTGTATGCCCCTCCCCTCCCCCCACCCGCCCGACACCCACCCGATGAAGGTGATTCCTCTCTGTCCACTTAGGCATCCATCCGTTCGTACCAATTTGCTGGTGAGCGCGCTCACGTGGTGCTCGTGTGTCCATTCTTGGGATACTTGGTTTACTGGAACGGGTTCCAGCTCTGGCCAGGAGAACACGAGAGGCGCCCTCTCACCGCTGCTCCTCACAGCCGAATGGCACTCCGTGGTGTCCACGCGCCACATTTTATTGATGCACTCCTGGATGGATGGGCACTCGGGTCGCTTCCACGTCTTTGGGATTGTGAATTGTGCCCTAACTGTAACCCTAACCCTTACCCAGCCCGTCTCCTCTGCCCCTGCCTGACGCACTCCTCCCCGGCCAGGCCCGTCACTGTCCTGGGCCCCCGCCTGACCGGCTCCTCCCCGCCCGGCCGGTCACCGTCCTCTGCCCCTGCCTGACACGCTCCTTCCCGCCCGGCCTCTCACCGTCCTCGGCCCCTGCCTGACCGGCTCCTCCGTCGCCTGGGCCTTCCAAGGGCTTGGTGTGGATGCTGCTTCCAGGAAGCCCTCCAGAAACCCGGCAGCAGGGTGGCCGCAGCAGTCTCCAGCAGCCGTCCCTAAGTCGCGTGAGTGCGGGGGACGCGCCCCCGCTGTGCCGCGGGGGCCCAGCCTGGTGTCTTCCCTGAGGCCCTGCGGCTGCCGGCTGGGCTGCCGCTCCCCGCAAGGGGAGAGCCGCGGAGGTGGGGACCGCCTCCTGATGGGGACGTACACGCAGCTCTCCACGTCGGATTCCGGGGCTCTCTGTCCTGCCCGAAGGCCCAGCTGGCCTGCGGGTCCTTAGAGTGGCAAAAACCTCCGAAAACTGAGACTGAGGGTCCGGTGGGTGTCTGCACTTTTGTGCTGGGCACCCCAGGGAGGCCCGGGGGCTGGCTGGACAACGTGGTCTGCTGGGCGGTGGTGGGGGGGTTGGAGGAGCAACTGATGCCCTTTGCACTTTGGGTAGCAAGAGTCTGAGGTGTCTCTGAGCCCTGTGCCCTGTGGGGGCGGGGCGGGGGGGAGGAGGAGGAGGAGGAGGAGGAGGTGGGAAGGGCCGGGGCCTGCAGTCCTGTTCCCGGGGTGGCACGGCAAGTGGCTTCTTCCACAGGCTGCTTGGCCTGGGCTCCCTGCACCTGGGCCTTTGGAGGACCGGCCCTGTGCTTGCCAACACTTCCTGCAGGGACCCAGAGCTGGGAGGTGGCATCTCTCAGCCCTGGGTCGGGCAGAGCCCCAGCGGGCCATGCCCACAACCTCTCTCAGCACCGGTCCCCCAGAAGGCTCCTTTGGGACCAGGATTCTCTTGCGGTGACTCTTTAAGGTCTGGCCCCTGGATGGAGGGGCACCAGGAGTAGAGGAGCAGGAAGGGGAAGGGGGTGGCCATGCGAGGGGACACTTTGAGGCCAAGTCCCAGCTTCAGCCTGATCCTCCTGGGAACCCCGCTCTGAGACAAGGAGCCGGGCTTCGCATTCCCACAGCAGCCAGTCGTGGGCTGAGGACACCTGGGGCGTTGGGAACTCCCTGGCTTCTCCTGGGTTTAACGTCTAGAGCTGCTTGGGAATCGCGCCGCCACACACACCCGAGCGCAGGTGTCTTCCGCACAGACTGCGGGCCTCGCTCTTCTGAATGCCGCTAGCTCGCCACCCACCCACGGGTGAACCTGGTCAGGGTGCTTTCTCTCAGGGGCAGACTCTTTTCCGGGCGGGCTACCGGTGTCTCTGTTTGCTCGTTTCTTTCTTCCATTTCGGGACAGTCTTCCTTGCTGGGTGTGGAAATCTCCTATGCCTTCCCTCGCCTATTCTGTCAGCTTTAAAATTCTCTTTCAGTTGCCACCCTCACAGATGGATTAGGAAACTCTTTCCGGTGCACTCATTAGTGAAATGACCTCCAGGAAGCTGGAATCCAATATCTAATGGCCGATTTTTAGCGAGTCCACACGCCAGGGTGGTCGGGGTCCAATGCAGCCCCGGCCAGGCCCAGGCCCCTTGGACTGGGCCACAGGAGGACACGGAGGAGGGTCCCGGCCCCCACGAAGCGGTGCCGGCAGTTCTCCACGGGCTTGGGCGTTTTCCAGAGGTAGGAGATGGAGGGGACTGATTTCTTCAGCGCCCCCCAAACCACGCCACCCCACCCCACCCATGGGACACATCCCCAGAGAGAGACGCCCCATACACTGGCTGTGCCCCAGCCCTGGCCCGGGGGAATAGGCGGCAGCCCACCCACAGGGCGAGGGGGGGGGCGCAGCTGAAAGGGGTTGTGGGGGAGGGCGGCCCCTGGCTGGGGTCAAAGGGCGAGCGTCCCGCACCTGCGCAGTCAGCGGCAGCGACGCGCTGGGGGTGGGCAGCGGGTAGGTGAAGGAGGCCGGGCGAGGAGACGAGGGGGGCTGGGAGGGCTCCACCTTGGCGAGTCCAGCCGTGGAGGCGCATCTTGTGTGAGTGTGAGTGAGTGTGAGTGTGTGTGTGTGTGTATAGAGAGACAGCCCCCCACCCCGCCCCGCCCCGCCCCGCCCCGCCCATCACCCCCGTCCCTGGGAGCCAGCGGGACCCGGCCGGCGAACTCAACCAGCCCGGCCCGGCCCGGCGCGGGGCCTGGGGCGGGAGGCGGCGGCGGGGAAGCCCAGAGAGGCTCGGCTTCTCGAGCGGGGCAGGGGCGCCCTCCGCCGCCGTCTAGGGCCACACCACCCTGAACGCCCCCGATCTCGTCTGGTCTCGGAAGCTAAGCAGGGTCGGGCCTGGTTAGTACTTGGATGGGAGACCGCCTGGGAATACCGGGTGCCACAGGCTGCTGCTTTTTTTTTTTTTTTTCTTGCCTCTTGTTCTGTCCCCTTTCTGGGAGCGCGGCGGCGGCCCGGGGTGGGGGTCACCCCCACCCTCAGCGCCCGCGCGGTGCCTGGCGCCCCAGCCCGCACCGTGGGGCCTCCTCTTGTCCCAAGCCTCGACACCGCCGCCACGCGGCAGCATGCGTGGCATCTGGACTGTCAGGTCTCAGACCAAAGGTCTGCTCTGTGGGAACCGACACGCTGGAGGAAACCTTGAGAGTCTGAGAGGGGAGGGAGTTCCAGAAGAAGGCCAGGATGTCATTTTGAGGGAGTATGTGACCAGAACTCGTCCCGTTGATTTTGGGGTTCTATGGGCTACACGCAGGAAACTTTGGTGGTGGCACCTGATGTTGGGGGATCCGGAGTCACACCCAGACCTGCTCCACAGGCCTCCTTTTACTTTTCTCTTCGGATTCATTATTTTTAAAAAGTGTCTCTTACCTCTAGGATTGCATTTTCTTTTCTCTCTCTTTTCAAGCAGATGATGGGAGTACAAGTATTCAGGTGACATGTGTTGCCCGTGCCGCCCTCCCCCCTGTGTTCTTTTTTTTTTTTTTTTTTGAGACAGAGTCTCGTTTTGCTGCCCAGGCTAGAGTGAGTGCCATGGCGTCAGCCTAGCTCACAGCAACCTCAATCTCCGGGCTCAAGCAATCCTGCTGCCTCAGCCTCCCGAGTAGTTGGGACTACAGGCATGCACCACCACGCCCGGCTGTGTTTTTCTATATATATTAGTTGGCCAATTAATTTCTTTCTATTTTTAGTAGAGACGGGGTCTCGCTCTTGCTCAGGCTGGTTTCGAACTCCTGACCTGGAGCAATCCGCCCGCCTCGGCCTCCCAGAGAGCTAGGATTACAGGCGTGAGCCACCGCGCCCGGCCCCCCCTGTGTTCTTATTCATATACCTCTCATGTTGTTCCAGCGTATTGTGGGGGTACCAATGTTAAGGTCGGGTGCCTTGCCCTCTCCAAGCCTCCCCCCTCGGGTCAGAGCTTCAAGTGCGCCCATCCCCCAGTCGGTGCGCACCCACCCCATGCCTAATGGATGTGTATGCCCCTCCCCTCCCCCCACCCGCCCGACACCCACCCGATGAAGGTGATTCCTCTCTGTCCACTTAGGCATCCATCCGTTCGTACCAATTTGCTGGTGAGCGCGCTCACGTGGTGCTCGTGTGTCCATTCTTGGGATACTTGGTTTACTGGAACGGGTTCCAGCTCTGGCCAGGAGAACACGAGAGGCGCCCTCTCACCGCTGCTCCTCACAGCCGAATGGCACTCCGTGGTGTCCACGCGCCACATTTTATTGATGCACTCCTGGATGGATGGGCACTCGGGTCGCTTCCACGTCTTTGGGATTGTGAATTGTGCCCTAACTGTAACCCTAACCCTTACCCAGCCCGTCTCCTCTGCCCCTGCCTGACGCACTCCTCCCCGGCCAGGCCCGTCACTGTCCTGGGCCCCCGCCTGACCGGCTCCTCCCCGCCCGGCCGGTCACCGTCCTCTGCCCCTGCCTGACACGCTCCTTCCCGCCCGGCCTCTCACCGTCCTCGGCCCCTGCCTGACCGGCTCCTCCGTCGCCTGGGCCTTCCAAGGGCTTGGTGTGGATGCTGCTTCCAGGAAGCCCTCCAGAAACCCGGCAGCAGGGTGGCCGCAGCAGTCTCCAGCAGCCGTCCCTAAGTCGCGTGAGTGCGGGGGACGCGCCCCCGCTGTGCCGCGGGGGCCCAGCCTGGTGTCTTCCCTGAGGCCCTGCGGCTGCCGGCTGGGCTGCCGCTCCCCGCAAGGGGAGAGCCGCGGAGGTGGGGACCGCCTCCTGATGGGGACGTACACGCAGCTCTCCACGTCGGATTCCGGGGCTCTCTGTCCTGCCCGAAGGCCCAGCTGGCCTGCGGGTCCTTAGAGTGGCAAAAACCTCCGAAAACTGAGACTGAGGGTCCGGTGGGTGTCTGCACTTTTGTGCTGGGCACCCCAGGGAGGCCCGGGGGCTGGCTGGACAACGTGGTCTGCTGGGCGGTGGTGGGGGGGTTGGAGGAGCAACTGATGCCCTTTGCACTTTGGGTAGCAAGAGTCTGAGGTGTCTCTGAGCCCTGTGCCCTGTGGGGGCGGGGCGGGGGGGAGGAGGAGGAGGAGGAGGAGGAGGTGGGAAGGGCCGGGGCCTGCAGTCCTGTTCCCGGGGTGGCACGGCAAGTGGCTTCTTCCACAGGCTGCTTGGCCTGGGCTCCCTGCACCTGGGCCTTTGGAGGACCGGCCCTGTGCTTGCCAACACTTCCTGCAGGGACCCAGAGCTGGGAGGTGGCATCTCTCAGCCCTGGGTCGGGCAGAGCCCCAGCGGGCCATGCCCACAACCTCTCTCAGCACCGGTCCCCCAGAAGGCTCCTTTGGGACCAGGATTCTCTTGCGGTGACTCTTTAAGGTCTGGCCCCTGGATGGAGGGGCACCAGGAGTAGAGGAGCAGGAAGGGGAAGGGGGTGGCCATGCGAGGGGACACTTTGAGGCCAAGTCCCAGCTTCAGCCTGATCCTCCTGGGAACCCCGCTCTGAGACAAGGAGCCGGGCTTCGCATTCCCACAGCAGCCAGTCGTGGGCTGAGGACACCTGGGGCGTTGGGAACTCCCTGGCTTCTCCTGGGTTTAACGTCTAGAGCTGCTTGGGAATCGCGCCGCCACACACACCCGAGCGCAGGTGTCTTCCGCACAGACTGCGGGCCTCGCTCTTCTGAATGCCGCTAGCTCGCCACCCACCCACGGGTGAACCTGGTCAGGGTGCTTTCTCTCAGGGGCAGACTCTTTTCCGGGCGGGCTACCGGTGTCTCTGTTTGCTCGTTTCTTTCTTCCATTTCGGGACAGTCTTCCTTGCTGGGTGTGGAAATCTCCTATGCCTTCCCTCGCCTATTCTGTCAGCTTTAAAATTCTCTTTCAGTTGCCACCCTCACAGATGGATTAGGAAACTCTTTCCGGTGCACTCATTAGTGAAATGACCTCCAGGAAGCTGGAATCCAATATCTAATGGCCGATTTTTAGCGAGTCCACACGCCAGGGTGGTCGGGGTCCAATGCAGCCCCGGCCAGGCCCAGGCCCCTTGGACTGGGCCACAGGAGGACACGGAGGAGGGTCCCGGCCCCCACGAAGCGGTGCCGGCAGTTCTCCACGGGCTTGGGCGTTTTCCAGAGGTAGGAGATGGAGGGGACTGATTTCTTCAGCGCCCCCCAAACCACGCCACCCCACCCCACCCATGGGACACATCCCCAGAGAGAGACGCCCCATACACTGGCTGTGCCCCAGCCCTGGCCCGGGGGAATAGGCGGCAGCCCACCCACAGGGCGAGGGGGGGGGCGCAGCTGAAAGGGGTTGTGGGGGAGGGCGGCCCCTGGCTGGGGTCAAAGGGCGAGCGTCCCGCGCCTGCGCAGTCAGCGGCAGCGACGCGCTGGGGGTGGGCAGCGGGTAGGTGAAGGAGGCCGGGCGAGGAGACGAGGGGGGCTGGGAGGGCTCCACCTTGGCGAGTCCAGCCGTGGAGGCGCATCTTGTGTGAGTGTGAGTGAGTGTGAGTGTGTGTGTGTGTGTATAGAGAGACAGCCCCCCACCCCGCCCCGCCCCGCCCCGCCCCGCCCATCACCCCCGTCCCTGGGAGCCAGCGGGACCCGGCCGGCGAACTCAACCAGCCCGGCCCGGCCCGGCGCGGGGCCTGGGGCGGGAGGCGGCGGCGGGGAAGCCCAGAGAGGCTCGGCTTCTCGAGCGGGGCAGGGGCGCCCTCCGCCGCCGTCTAGGGCCACACCACCCTGAACGCCCCCGATCTCGTCTGGTCTCGGAAGCTAAGCAGGGTCGGGCCTGGTTAGTACTTGGATGGGAGACCGCCTGGGAATACCGGGTGCCACAGGCTGCTGCTTTTTTTTTTTTTTTTCTTGCCTCTTGTTCTGTCCCCTTTCTGGGAGCGCGGCGGCGGCCCGGGGTGGGGGTCACCCCCACCCTCAGCGCCCGCGCGGTGCCTGGCGCCCCAGCCCGCACCGTGGGGCCTCCTCTTGTCCCAAGCCTCGACACCGCCGCCACGCGGCAGCATGCGTGGCATCTGGACTGTCAGGTCTCAGACCAAAGGTCTGCTCTGTGGGAACCGACACGCTGGAGGAAACCTTGAGAGTCTGAGAGGGGAGGGAGTTCCAGAAGAAGGCCAGGATGTCATTTTGAGGGAGTATGTGACCAGAACTCGTCCCGTTGATTTTGGGGTTCTATGGGCTACACGCAGGAAACTTTGGTGGTGGCACCTGATGTTGGGGGATCCGGAGTCACACCCAGACCTGCTCCACAGGCCTCCTTTTACTTTTCTCTTCGGATTCATTATTTTTAAAAAGTGTCTCTTACCTCTAGGATTGCATTTTCTTTTCTCTCTCTTTTCAAGCAGATGATGGGAGTACAAGTATTCAGGTGACATGTGTTGCCCGTGCCGCCCTCCCCCCTGTGTTCTTTTTTTTTTTTTTTTTTTGAGACAGAGTCTCGTTTTGCTGCCCAGGCTAGAGTGAGTGCCATGGCGTCAGCCTAGCTCACAGCAACCTCAATCTCCGGGCTCAAGCAATCCTGCTGCCTCAGCCTCCCGAGTAGTTGGGACTACAGGCATGCACCACCACGCCCGGCTGTGTTTTTCTATATATATTAGTTGGCCAATTAATTTCTTTCTATTTTTAGTAGAGACGGGGTCTCGCTCTTGCTCAGGCTGGTTTCGAACTCCTGACCTGGAGCAATCCGCCCGCCTCGGCCTCCCAGAGAGCTAGGATTACAGGCGTGAGCCACCGCGCCCGGCCCCCCCTGTGTTCTTATTCATATACCTCTCATGTTGTTCCAGCGTATTGTGGGGGTACCAATGTTAAGGTCGGGTGCCTTGCCCTCTCCAAGCCTCCCCCCTCGGGTCAGAGCTTCAAGTGCGCCCATCCCCCAGTCGGTGCGCACCCACCCCATGCCTAATGGATGTGTATGCCCCTCCCCTCCCCCCACCCGCCCGACACCCACCCGATGAAGGTGATTCCTCTCTGTCCACTTAGGCGTCCATCCGTTTGTACCAATTTGCTGGTGAGCGCGCTCACGTGGTGCTCGTGTGTCCATTCTTGGGATACTTGGTTTACTGGAACGGGTTCCAGCTCTGGCCAGGAGAACACGAGAGGCGCCCTCTCACCGCTGCTCCTCACAGCCGAATGGCACTCCGTGGTGTCCACGCGCCACATTTTATTGATGCACTCCTGGATGGATGGGCACTCGGGTCGCTTCCACGTCTTTGGGATTGTGAATTGTGCCCTAACTGTAACCCTAACCCTTACCCAGCCCGTCTCCTCTGCCCCTGCCTGACGCACTCCTCCCCGGCCAGGCCCGTCACTGTCCTGGGCCCCCGCCTGACCGGCTCCTCCCCGCCCGGCCGGTCACCGTCCTCTGCCCCTGCCTGACACGCTCCTTCCCGCCCGGCCTCTCACCGTCCTCGGCCCCTGCCTGACCGGCTCCTCCGTCGCCTGGGCCTTCCAAGGGCTTGGTGTGGATGCTGCTTCCAGGAAGCCCTCCAGAAACCCGGCAGCAGGGTGGCCGCAGCAGTCTCCAGCAGCCGTCCCTAAGTCGCGTGAGTGCGGGGGACGCGCCCCCGCTGTGCCGCGGGGGCCCAGCCTGGTGTCTTCCCTGAGGCCCTGCGGCTGCCGGCTGGGCTGCCGCTCCCCGCAAGGGGAGAGCCGCGGAGGTGGGGACCGCCTCCTGATGGGGACGTACACGCAGCTCTCCACGTCGGATTCCGGGGCTCTCTGTCCTGCCCGAAGGCCCAGCTGGCCTGCGGGTCCTTAGAGTGGCAAAAACCTCCGAAAACTGAGACTGAGGGTCCGGTGGGTGTCTGCAATTTTGTGCTGGGCACCCCAGGGAGGCCCGGGGGCTGGCTGGACAACGTGGTCTGCTGGGCGGTGGTGGGGGGGTTGGAGGAGCAACTGATGCCCTTTGCACTTTGGGTAGCAAGAGTCTGAGGTGTCTCTGAGCCCTGTGCCCTGTGGGGGCGGGGCGGGGGGGAGGAGGAGGAGGAGGAGGAGGAGGTGGGAAGGGCCGGGGCCTGCAGTCCTGTTCCCGGGGGTGGCACGGCAAGTGGCTTCTTCCACAGGCTGCTTGGCCTGGGCTCCCTGCACCTGGGCCTTTGGAGGACCGGCCCTGTGCTTGCCAACACTTCCTGCAGGGACCCAGAGCTGGGAGGTGGCATCTCTCAGCCCTGGGTCGGGCAGAGCCCCAGCGGACCATGCCCACAACCTCTCTCAGCACCGGTCCCCCAGAAGGCTCCTTTGGGACCAGGATTCTCTTGCGGTGACTCTTTAAGGTCTGGCCCCTGGATGGAGGGGCACCAGGAGTAGAGGAGCAGGAAGGGGAAGGGGGTGGCCATGCGAGGGGACACTTTGAGGCCAAGTCCCAGCTTCAGCCTGATCCTCCTGGGAACCCCGCTCTGAGACAAGGAGCCGGGCTTCGCATTCCCACAGCAGCCAGTCGTGGGCTGAGGACACCTGGGGCGTTGGGAACTCCCTGGCTTCTCCTGGGTTTAACGTCTAGAGCTGCTTGGGAATCGCGCCGCCACACACACCCGAGCGCAGGTGTCTTCCGCACAGACTGCGGGCCTCGCTCTTCTGAATGCCGCTAGCTCGCCACCCACCCACGGGTGAACCTGGTCAGGGTGCTTTCTCTCAGGGGCAGACTCTTTTCCGGGCGGGCTACCGGTGTCTCTGTTTGCTCGTTTCTTTCTTCCATTTCGGGACAGTCTTCCTTGCTGGGTGTGGAAATCTCCTATGCCTTCCCTCGCCTATTCTGTCAGCTTTAAAATTCTCTTTCAGTTGCCACCCTCACAGATGGATTAGGAAACTCTTTCCGGTGCACTCATTAGTGAAATGACCTCCAGGAAGCTGGAATCCAATATCTAATGGCCGATTTTTAGCGAGTCCACACGCCAGGGTGGTCGGGGTCCAATGCAGCCCCGGCCAGGCCCAGGCCCCTTGGACTGGGCCACAGGAGGACACGGAGGAGGGTCCCGGCCCCCACGAAGCGGTGCCGGCAGTTCTCCACGGGCTTGGGCGTTTTCCAGAGGTAGGAGATGGAGGGGACTGATTTCTTCAGCGCCCCCCAAACCACGCCACCCCACCCCACCCATGGGACACATCCCCAGAGAGAGACGCCCCATACACTGGCTGTGCCCCAGCCCTGGCCCGGGGGAATAGGCGGCAGCCCACCCACAGGGCGAGGGGGGGGCGCAGCTGAAAGGGGTTGTGGGGGAGGGCGGCCCCTGGCTGGGGTCAAAGGGCGAGCGTCCCGCGCCTGCGCAGTCAGCGGCAGCGACGCGCTGGGGGTGGGCAGCGGGTAGGTGAAGGAGGCCGGGCGAGGAGACGAGGGGGGCTGGGAGGGCTCCACCTTGGCGAGTCCAGCCGTGGAGGCGCATCTTGTGTGAGTGTGAGTGAGTGTGAGTGTGTGTGTGTGTGTATAGAGAGACAGCCCCCCACCCCGCCCCGCCCCGCCCCGCCCCGCCCATCACCCCCGTCCCTGGGAGCCAGCGGGACCCGGCCGGCGAACTCAACCAGCCCGGCCCGGCCCGGCGCGGGGCCTGGGGCGGGAGGCGGCGGCGGGGAAGCCCAGAGAGGCTCGGCTTCTCGAGCGGGGCAGGGGCGCCCTCCGCCGCCGTCTAGGGCCACACCACCCTGAACGCCCCCGATCTCGTCTGGTCTCGGAAGCTAAGCAGGGTCGGGCCTGGTTAGTACTTGGATGGGAGACCGCCTGGGAATACCGGGTGCCACAGGCTGCTGCTTTTTTTTTTTTTTTTTCTTGCCTCTTGTTCTGTCCCCTTTCTGGGAGCGCGGCGGCGGCCCGGGGTGGGGGTCACCCCCACCCTCAGCGCCCGCGCGGTGCCTGGCGCCCCAGCCCGCACCGTGGGGCCTCCTCTTGTCCCAAGCCTCGACACCGCCGCCACGCGGCAGCATGCGTGGCATCTGGACTGTCAGGTCTCAGACCAAAGGTCTGCTCTGTGGGAACCGACACGCTGGAGGAAACCTTGAGAGTCTGAGAGGGGAGGGAGTTCCAGAAGAAGGCCAGGATGTCATTTTGAGGGAGTATGTGACCAGAACTCGTCCCGTTGATTTTGGGGTTCTATGGGCTACACGCAGGAAACTTTGGTGGTGGCACCTGATGTTGGGGGATCCGGAGTCACACCCAGACCTGCTCCACAGGCCTCCTTTTACTTTTCTCTTCGGATTCATTATTTTTAAAAAGTGTCTCTTACCTCTAGGATTGCATTTTCTTTTCTCTCTCTTTTCAAGCAGATGATGGGAGTACAAGTATTCAGGTGACATGTGTTGCCCGTGCCGCCCTCCCCCCTGTGTTCTTTTTTTTTTTTTTTTTTTGAGACAGAGTCTCGTTTTGCTGCCCAGGCTAGAGTGAGTGCCATGGCGTCAGCCTAGCTCACAGCAACCTCAATCTCCGGGCTCAAGCAATCCTGCTGCCTCAGCCTCCCGAGTAGTTGGGACTACAGGCATGCACCACCACGCCCGGCTGTGTTTTTCTATATATATTAGTTGGCCAATTAATTTCTTTCTATTTTTAGTAGAGACGGGGTCTCGCTCTTGCTCAGGCTGGTTTCGAACTCCTGACCTGGAGCAATCCGCCCGCCTCGGCCTCCCAGAGAGCTAGGATTACAGGCGTGAGCCACCGCGCCCGGCCCCCCCTGTGTTCTTATTCATATACCTCTCATGTTGTTCCAGCGTATTGTGGGGGTACCAATGTTAAGGTCGGGTGCCTTGCCCTCTCCAAGCCTCCCCCCTCGGGTCAGAGCTTCAAGTGCGCCCATCCCCCAGTCGGTGCGCACCCACCCCATGCCTAAGGATGTGTATGCCCCTCCCCTCCCCCCACCCGCCCGACACCCACCCGATGAAGGTGATTCCTCTCTGTCCACTTAGGCGTCCATCCGTTCGTACCAATTTGCTGGTGAGCGCGCTCACGTGGTGCTCGTGTGTCCATTCTTGGGATACTTGGTTTACTGGAACGGGTTCCAGCTCTGGCCAGGAGAACACGAGAGGCGCCCTCTCACCGCTGCTCCTCACAGCCGAATGGCACTCCGTGGTGTCCACGCGCCACATTTTATTGATGCACTCCTGGATGGATGGGCACTCGGGTCGCTTCCACGTCTTTGGGATTGTGAATTGTGCCCTAACTGTAACCCTAACCCTTACCCAGCCCGTCTCCTCTGCCCCTGCCTGACGCACTCCTCCCCGGCCAGGCCCGTCACTGTCCTGGGCCCCCGCCTGACCGGCTCCTCCCCGCCCGGCCGGTCACCGTCCTCTGCCCCTGCCTGACACGCTCCTTCCCGCCCGGCCTCTCACCGTCCTCGGCCCCTGCCTGACCGGCTCCTCCGTCGCCTGGGCCTTCCAAGGGCTTGGTGTGGATGCTGCTTCCAGGAAGCCCTCCAGAAACCCGGCAGCAGGGTGGCCGCAGCAGTCTCCAGCAGCCGTCCCTAAGTCGCGTGAGTGCGGGGGACGCGCCCCCGCTGTGCCGCGGGGGCCCAGCCTGGTGTCTTCCCTGAGGCCCTGCGGCTGCCGGCTGGGCTGCCGCTCCCCGCAAGGGGAGAGCCGCGGAGGTGGGGACCGCCTCCTGATGGGGACGTACACGCAGCTCTCCACGTCGGATTCCGGGGCTCTCTGTCCTGCCCGAAGGCCCAGCTGGCCTGCGGGTCCTTAGAGTGGCAAAAACCTCCGAAAACTGAGACTGAGGGTCCGGTGGGTGTCTGCACTTTTGTGCTGGGCACCCCAGGGAGGCCCGGGGGCTGGCTGGACAACGTGGTCTGCTGGGCGGTGGTGGGGGGGTTGGAGGAGCAACTGATGCCCTTTGCACTTTGGGTAGCAAGAGTCTGAGGTGTCTCTGAGCCCTGTGCCCTGTGGGGGCGGGGCGGGGGGGAGGAGGAGGAGGAGGAGGAGGAGGTGGGAAGGGCCGGGGCCTGCAGTCCTGTTCCCGGGGTGGCACGGCAAGTGGCTTCTTCCACAGGCTGCTTGGCCTGGGCTCCCTGCACCTGGGCCTTTGGAGGACCGGCCCTGTGCTTGCCAACACTTCCTGCAGGGACCCAGAGCTGGGAGGTGGCATCTCTCAGCCCTGGGTCGGGCAGAGCCCCAGCGGGCCATGCCCACAACCTCTCTCAGCACCGGTCCCCCAGAAGGCTCCTTTGGGACCAGGATTCTCTTGCGGTGACTCTTTAAGGTCTGGCCCCTGGATGGAGGGGCACCAGGAGTAGAGGAGCAGGAAGGGGAAGGGGGTGGCCATGCGAGGGGACACTTTGAGGCCAAGTCCCAGCTTCAGCCTGATCCTCCTGGGAACCCCGCTCTGAGACAAGGAGCCGGGCTTCGCATTCCCACAGCAGCCAGTCGTGGGCTGAGGACACCTGGGGCGTTGGGAACTCCCTGGCTTCTCCTGGGTTTAACGTCTAGAGCTGCTTGGGAATCGCGCCGCCACACACACCCGAGCGCAGGTGTCTTCCGCACAGACTGCGGGCCTCGCTCTTCTGAATGCCGCTAGCTCGCCACCCACCCACGGGTGAACCTGGTCAGGGTGCTTTCTCTCAGGGGCAGACTCTTTTCCGGGCGGGCTACCGGTGTCTCTGTTTGCTCGTTTCTTTCTTCCATTTCGGGACAGTCTTCCTTGCTGGGTGTGGAAATCTCCTATGCCTTCCCTCGCCTATTCTGTCAGCTTTAAAATTCTCTTTCAGTTGCCACCCTCACAGATGGATTAGGAAACTCTTTCCGGTGCACTCATTAGTGAAATGACCTCCAGGAAGCTGGAATCCAATATCTAATGGCCGATTTTTAGCGAGTCCACACGCCAGGGTGGTCGGGGTCCAATGCAGCCCCGGCCAGGCCCAGGCCCCTTGGACTGGGCCACAGGAGGACACGGAGGAGGGTCCCGGCCCCCACGAAGCGGTGCCGGCAGTTCTCCACGGGCTTGGGCGTTTTCCAGAGGTAGGAGATGGAGGGGACTGATTTCTTCAGCGCCCCCCAAACCACGCCACCCCACCCCACCCATGGGACACATCCCCAGAGAGAGACGCCCCATACACTGGCTGTGCCCCAGCCCTGGCCCGGGGGAATAGGCGGCAGCCCACCCACAGGGCGAGGGGGGGGGCGCAGCTGAAAGGGGTTGTGGGGGAGGGCGGCCCCTGGCTGGGGTCAAAGGGCGAGCGTCCCGCGCCTGCGCAGTCAGCGGCAGCGACGCGCTGGGGGTGGGCAGCGGGTAGGTGAAGGAGGCCGGGCGAGGAGACGAGGGGGGCTGGGAGGGCTCCACCTTGGCGAGTCCAGCCGTGGAGGCGCATCTTGTGTGAGTGTGAGTGAGTGTGAGTGTGTGTGTGTGTGTATAGAGAGACAGCCCCCCACCCCGCCCCGCCCCGCCCCGCCCCGCCCATCACCCCCGTCCCTGGGAGCCAGCGGGACCCGGCCGGCGAACTCAACCAGCCCGGCCCGGCCCGGCGCGGGGCCTGGGGCGGGAGGCGGCGGCGGGGAAGCCCAGAGAGGCTCGGCTTCTCGAGCGGGGCAGGGGCGCCCTCCGCCGCCGTCTAGGGCCACACCACCCTGAACGCCCCCGATCTCGTCTGGTCTCGGAAGCTAAGCAGGGTCGGGCCTGGTTAGTACTTGGATGGGAGACCGCCTGGGAATACCGGGTGCCACAGGCTGCTGCTTTTTTTTTTTTTTTTCTTGCCTCTTGTTCTGTCCCCTTTCTGGGAGCGCGGCGGCGGCCCGGGGTGGGGGTCACCCCCACCCTCAGCGCCCGCGCGGTGCCTGGCGCCCCAGCCCGCACCGTGGGGCCTCCTCTTGTCCCAAGCCTCGACACCGCCGCCACGCGGCAGCATGCGTGGCATCTGGACTGTCAGGTCTCAGACCAAAGGTCTGCTCTGTGGGAACCGACACGCTGGAGGAAACCTTGAGAGTCTGAGAGGGGAGGGAGTTCCAGAAGAAGGCCAGGATGTCATTTTGAGGGAGTATGTGACCAGAACTCGTCCCGTTGATTTTGGGGTTCTATGGGCTACACGCAGGAAACTTTGGTGGTGGCACCTGATGTTGGGGGATCCGGAGTCACACCCAGACCTGCTCCACAGGCCTCCTTTTACTTTTCTCTTCGGATTCATTATTTTTAAAAAGTGTCTCTTACCTCTAGGATTGCATTTTCTTTTCTCTCTCTTTTCAAGCAGATGATGGGAGTACAAGTATTCAGGTGACATGTGTTGCCCGTGCCGCCCTCCCCCCTGTGTTCTTTTTTTTTTTTTTTTTTTGAGACAGAGTCTCGTTTTGCTGCCCAGGCTAGAGTGAGTGTCATGGCGTCAGCCTAGCTCACAGCAACCTCAATCTCCGGGCTCAAGCAATCCTGCTGCCTCAGCCTCCCGAGTAGTTGGGACTACAGGCATGCACCACCACGCCCGGCTGTGTTTTTCTATATATATTAGTTGGCCAATTAATTTCTTTCTATTTTTAGTAGAGACGGGGTCTCGCTCTTGCTCAGGCTGGTTTCGAACTCCTGACCTGGAGCAATCCGCCCGCCTCGGCCTCCCAGAGAGCTAGGATTACAGGCGTGAGCCACCGCGCCCGGCCCCCCCTGTGTTCTTATTCATATACCTCTCATGTTGTTCCAGCGTATTGTGGGGGTACCAATGTTAAGGTCGGGTGCCTTGCCCTCTCCAAGCCTCCCCCCTCGGGTCAGAGCTTCAAGTGCGCCCATCCCCCAGTCGGTGCGCACCCACCCCATGCCTAATGGATGTGTATGCCCCTCCCCTCCCCCCACCCGCCCGACACCCACCCGATGAAGGTGATTCCTCTCTGTCCACTTAGGCATCCATCCGTTCGTACCAATTTGCTGGTGAGCGCGCTCACGTGGTGCTCGTGTGTCCATTCTTGGGATACTTGGTTTACTGGAACGGGTTCCAGCTCTGGCCAGGAGAACACGAGAGGCGCCCTCTCACCGCTGCTCCTCACAGCCGAATGGCACTCCGTGGTGTCCACGCGCCACATTTTATTGATGCACTCCTGGATGGATGGGCACTCGGGTCGCTTCCACGTCTTTGGGATTGTGAATTGTGCCCTAACTGTAACCCTAACCCTTACCCAGCCCGTCTCCTCTGCCCCTGCCTGACGCACTCCTCCCCGGCCAGGCCCGTCACTGTCCTGGGCCCCCGCCTGACCGGCTCCTCCCCGCCCGGCCGGTCACCGTCCTCTGCCCCTGCCTGACACGCTCCTTCCCGCCCGGCCTCTCACCGTCCTCGGCCCCTGCCTGACCGGCTCCTCCGTCGCCTGGGCCTTCCAAGGGCTTGGTGTGGATGCTGCTTCCAGGAAGCCCTCCAGAAACCCGGCAGCAGGGTGGCCGCAGCAGTCTCCAGCAGCCGTCCCTAAGTCGCGTGAGTGCGGGGGACGCGCCCCCGCTGTGCCGCGGGGGCCCAGCCTGGTGTCTTCCCTGAGGCCCTGCGGCTGCCGGCTGGGCTGCCGCTCCCCGCAAGGGGAGAGCCGCGGAGGTGGGGACCGCCTCCTGATGGGGACGTACACGCAGCTCTCCACGTCGGATTCCGGGGCTCTCTGTCCTGCCCGAAGGCCCAGCTGGCCTGCGGGTCCTTAGAGTGGCAAAAACCTCCGAAAACTGAGACTGAGGGTCCGGTGGGTGTCTGCACTTTTGTGCTGGGCACCCCAGGGAGGCCCGGGGGCTGGCTGGACAACGTGGTCTGCTGGGCGGTGGTGGGGGGGTTGGAGGAGCAACTGATGCCCTTTGCACTTTGGGTAGCAAGAGTCTGAGGTGTCTCTGAGCCCTGTGCCCTGTGGGGGCGGGGCGGGGGGGAGGAGGAGGAGGAGGAGGAGGAGGTGGGAAGGGCCGGGGCCTGCAGTCCTGTTCCCGGGGTGGCACGGCAAGTGGCTTCTTCCACAGGCTGCTTGGCCTGGGCTCCCTGCACCTGGGCCTTTGGAGGACCGGCCCTGTGCTTGCCAACACTTCCTGCAGGGACCCAGAGCTGGGAGGTGGCATCTCTCAGCCCTGGGTCGGGCAGAGCCCCAGCGGGCCATGCCCACAACCTCTCTCAGCACCGGTCCCCCAGAAGGCTCCTTTGGGACCAGGATTCTCTTGCGGTGACTCTTTAAGGTCTGGCCCCTGGATGGAGGGGCACCAGGAGTAGAGGAGCAGGAAGGGGAAGGGGGTGGCCATGCGAGGGGACACTTTGAGGCCAAGTCCCAGCTTCAGCCTGATCCTCCTGGGAACCCCGCTCTGAGACAAGGAGCCGGGCTTCGCATTCCCACAGCAGCCAGTCGTGGGCTGAGGACACCTGGGGCGTTGGGAACTCCCTGGCTTCTCCTGGGTTTAACGTCTAGAGCTGCTTGGGAATCGCGCCGCCACACACACCCGAGCGCAGGTGTCTTCCGCACAGACTGCGGGCCTCGCTCTTCTGAATGCCGCTAGCTCGCCACCCACCCACGGGTGAACCTGGTCAGGGTGCTTTCTCTCAGGGGCAGACTCTTTTCCGGGCGGGCTACCGGTGTCTCTGTTTGCTCGTTTCTTTCTTCCATTTCGGGACAGTCTTCCTTGCTGGGTGTGGAAATCTCCTATGCCTTCCCTCGCCTATTCTGTCAGCTTTAAAATTCTCTTTCAGTTGCCACCCTCACAGATGGATTAGGAAACTCTTTCCGGTGCACTCATTAGTGAAATGACCTCCAGGAAGCTGGAATCCAATATCTAATGGCCGATTTTTAGCGAGTCCACACGCCAGGGTGGTCGGGGTCCAATGCAGCCCCGGCCAGGCCCAGGCCCCTTGGACTGGGCCACAGGAGGACACGGAGGAGGGTCCCGGCCCCCACGAAGCGGTGCCGGCAGTTCTCCACGGGCTTGGGCGTTTTCCAGAGGTAGGAGATGGAGGGGACTGATTTCTTCAGCGCCCCCCAAACCACGCCACCCCACCCCACCCATGGGACACATCCCCAGAGAGAGACGCCCCATACACTGGCTGTGCCCCAGCCCTGGCCCGGGGGAATAGGCGGCAGCCCACCCACAGGGCGAGGGGGGGGGCGCAGCTGAAAGGGGTTGTGGGGGAGGGCGGCCCCTGGCTGGGGTCAAAGGGCGAGCGTCCCGCACCTGCGCAGTCAGCGGCAGCGACGCGCTGGGGGTGGGCAGCGGGTAGGTGAAGGAGGCCGGGCGAGGAGACGAGGGGGGCTGGGAGGGCTCCACCTTGGCGAGTCCAGCCGTGGAGGCGCATCTTGTGTGAGTGTGAGTGAGTGTGAGTGTGTGTGTGTGTGTATAGAGAGACAGCCCCCCACCCCGCCCCGCCCCGCCCCGCCCCGCCCATCACCCCCGTCCCTGGGAGCCAGCGGGACCCGGCCGGCGAACTCAACCAGCCCGGCCCGGCCCGGCGCGGGGCCTGGGGCGGGAGGCGGCGGCGGGGAAGCCCAGAGAGGCTCGGCTTCTCGAGCGGGGCAGGGGCGCCCTCCGCCGCCGTCTAGGGCCACACCACCCTGAACGCCCCCGATCTCGTCTGGTCTCGGAAGCTAAGCAGGGTCGGGCCTGGTTAGTACTTGGATGGGAGACCGCCTGGGAATACCGGGTGCCACAGGCTGCTGCTTTTTTTTTTTTTTTTCTTGCCTCTTGTTCTGTCCCCTTTCTGGGAGCGCGGCGGCGGCCCGGGGTGGGGGTCACCCCCACCCTCAGCGCCCGCGCGGTGCCTGGCGCCCCAGCCCGCACCGTGGGGCCTCCTCTTGTCCCAAGCCTCGACACCGCCGCCACGCGGCAGCATGCGTGGCATCTGGACTGTCAGGTCTCAGACCAAAGGTCTGCTCTGTGGGAACCGACACGCTGGAGGAAACCTTGAGAGTCTGAGAGGGGAGGGAGTTCCAGAAGAAGGCCAGGATGTCATTTTGAGGGAGTATGTGACCAGAACTCGTCCCGTTGATTTTGGGGTTCTATGGGCTACACGCAGGAAACTTTGGTGGTGGCACCTGATGTTGGGGGATCCGGAGTCACACCCAGACCTGCTCCACAGGCCTCCTTTTACTTTTCTCTTCGGATTCATTATTTTTAAAAAGTGTCTCTTACCTCTAGGATTGCATTTTCTTTTCTCTCTCTTTTCAAGCAGATGATGGGAGTACAAGTATTCAGGTGACATGTGTTGCCCGTGCCGCCCTCCCCCCTGTGTTCTTTTTTTTTTTTTTTTTTGAGACAGAGTCTCGTTTTGCTGCCCAGGCTAGAGTGAGTGCCATGGCGTCAGCCTAGCTCACAGCAACCTCAATCTCCGGGCTCAAGCAATCCTGCTGCCTCAGCCTCCCGAGTAGTTGGGACTACAGGCATGCACCACCACGCCCGGCTGTGTTTTTCTATATATATTAGTTGGCCAATTAATTTCTTTCTATTTTTAGTAGAGACGGGGTCTCGCTCTTGCTCAGGCTGGTTTCGAACTCCTGACCTGGAGCAATCCGCCCGCCTCGGCCTCCCAGAGAGCTAGGATTACAGGCGTGAGCCACCGCGCCCGGCCCCCCCTGTGTTCTTATTCATATACCTCTCATGTTGTTCCAGCGTATTGTGGGGGTACCAATGTTAAGGTCGGGTGCCTTGCCCTCTCCAAGCCTCCCCCCTCGGGTCAGAGCTTCAAGTGCGCCCATCCCCCAGTCGGTGCGCACCCACCCCATGCCTAATGGATGTGTATGCCCCTCCCCTCCCCCCACCCGCCCGACACCCACCCGATGAAGGTGATTCCTCTCTGTCCACTTAGGCATCCATCCGTTCGTACCAATTTGCTGGTGAGCGCGCTCACGTGGTGCTCGTGTGTCCATTCTTGGGATACTTGGTTTACTGGAACGGGTTCCAGCTCTGGCCAGGAGAACACGAGAGGCGCCCTCTCACCGCTGCTCCTCACAGCCGAATGGCACTCCGTGGTGTCCACGCGCCACATTTTATTGATGCACTCCTGGATGGATGGGCACTCGGGTCGCTTCCACGTCTTTGGGATTGTGAATTGTGCCCTAACTGTAACCCTAACCCTTACCCAGCCCGTCTCCTCTGCCCCTGCCTGACGCACTCCTCCCCGGCCAGGCCCGTCACTGTCCTGGGCCCCCGCCTGACCGGCTCCTCCCCGCCCGGCCGGTCACCGTCCTCTGCCCCTGCCTGACACGCTCCTTCCCGCCCGGCCTCTCACCGTCCTCGGCCCCTGCCTGACCGGCTCCTCCGTCGCCTGGGCCTTCCAAGGGCTTGGTGTGGATGCTGCTTCCAGGAAGCCCTCCAGAAACCCGGCAGCAGGGTGGCCGCAGCAGTCTCCAGCAGCCGTCCCTAAGTCGCGTGAGTGCGGGGGACGCGCCCCCGCTGTGCCGCGGGGGCCCAGCCTGGTGTCTTCCCTGAGGCCCTGCGGCTGCCGGCTGGGCTGCCGCTCCCCGCAAGGGGAGAGCCGCGGAGGTGGGGACCGCCTCCTGATGGGGACGTACACGCAGCTCTCCACGTCGGATTCCGGGGCTCTCTGTCCTGCCCGAAGGCCCAGCTGGCCTGCGGGTCCTTAGAGTGGCAAAAACCTCCGAAAACTGAGACTGAGGGTCCGGTGGGTGTCTGCACTTTTGTGCTGGGCACCCCAGGGAGGCCCGGGGGCTGGCTGGACAACGTGGTCTGCTGGGCGGTGGTGGGGGGGTTGGAGGAGCAACTGATGCCCTTTGCACTTTGGGTAGCAAGAGTCTGAGGTGTCTCTGAGCCCTGTGCCCTGTGGGGGCGGGGCGGGGGGGAGGAGGAGGAGGAGGAGGAGGAGGTGGGAAGGGCCGGGGCCTGCAGTCCTGTTCCCGGGGTGGCACGGCAAGTGGCTTCTTCCACAGGCTGCTTGGCCTGGGCTCCCTGCACCTGGGCCTTTGGAGGACCGGCCCTGTGCTTGCCAACACTTCCTGCAGGGACCCAGAGCTGGGAGGTGGCATCTCTCAGCCCTGGGTCGGGCAGAGCCCCAGCGGGCCATGCCCACAACCTCTCTCAGCACCGGTCCCCCAGAAGGCTCCTTTGGGACCAGGATTCTCTTGCGGTGACTCTTTAAGGTCTGGCCCCTGGATGGAGGGGCACCAGGAGTAGAGGAGCAGGAAGGGGAAGGGGGTGGCCATGCGAGGGGACACTTTGAGGCCAAGTCCCAGCTTCAGCCTGATCCTCCTGGGAACCCCGCTCTGAGACAAGGAGCCGGGCTTCGCATTCCCACAGCAGCCAGTCGTGGGCTGAGGACACCTGGGGCGTTGGGAACTCCCTGGCTTCTCCTGGGTTTAACGTCTAGAGCTGCTTGGGAATCGCGCCGCCACACACACCCGAGCGCAGGTGTCTTCCGCACAGACTGCGGGCCTCGCTCTTCTGAATGCCGCTAGCTCGCCACCCACCCACGGGTGAACCTGGTCAGGGTGCTTTCTCTCAGGGGCAGACTCTTTTCCGGGCGGGCTACCGGTGTCTCTGTTTGCTCGTTTCTTTCTTCCATTTCGGGACAGTCTTCCTTGCTGGGTGTGGAAATCTCCTATGCCTTCCCTCGCCTATTCTGTCAGCTTTAAAATTCTCTTTCAGTTGCCACCCTCACAGATGGATTAGGAAACTCTTTCCGGTGCACTCATTAGTGAAATGACCTCCAGGAAGCTGGAATCCAATATCTAATGGCCGATTTTTAGCGAGTCCACACGCCAGGGTGGTCGGGGTCCAATGCAGCCCCGGCCAGGCCCAGGCCCCTTGGACTGGGCCACAGGAGGACACGGAGGAGGGTCCCGGCCCCCACGAAGCGGTGCCGGCAGTTCTCCACGGGCTTGGGCGTTTTCCAGAGGTAGGAGATGGAGGGGACTGATTTCTTCAGCGCCCCCCAAACCACGCCACCCCACCCCACCCATGGGACACATCCCCAGAGAGAGACGCCCCATACACTGGCTGTGCCCCAGCCCTGGCCCGGGGGAATAGGCGGCAGCCCACCCACAGGGCGAGGGGGGGGGCGCAGCTGAAAGGGGTTGTGGGGGAGGGCGGCCCCTGGCTGGGGTCAAAGGGCGAGCGTCCCGCGCCTGCGCAGTCAGCGGCAGCGACGCGCTGGGGGTGGGCAGCGGGTAGGTGAAGGAGGCCGGGCGAGGAGACGAGGGGGGCTGGGAGGGCTCCACCTTGGCGAGTCCAGCCGTGGAGGCGCATCTTGTGTGAGTGTGAGTGAGTGTGAGTGTGTGTGTGTGTGTATAGAGAGACAGCCCCCCACCCCGCCCCGCCCCGCCCCGCCCCGCCCATCACCCCCGTCCCTGGGAGCCAGCGGGACCCGGCCGGCGAACTCAACCAGCCCGGCCCGGCCCGGCGCGGGGCCTGGGGCGGGAGGCGGCGGCGGGGAAGCCCAGAGAGGCTCGGCTTCTCGAGCGGGGCAGGGGCGCCCTCCGCCGCCGTCTAGGGCCACACCACCCTGAACGCCCCCGATCTCGTCTGGTCTCGGAAGCTAAGCAGGGTCGGGCCTGGTTAGTACTTGGATGGGAGACCGCCTGGGAATACCGGGTGCCACAGGCTGCTGCTTTTTTTTTTTTTTTTCTTGCCTCTTGTTCTGTCCCCTTTCTGGGAGCGCGGCGGCGGCCCGGGGTGGGGGTCACCCCCACCCTCAGCGCCCGCGCGGTGCCTGGCGCCCCAGCCCGCACCGTGGGGCCTCCTCTTGTCCCAAGCCTCGACACCGCCGCCACGCGGCAGCATGCGTGGCATCTGGACTGTCAGGTCTCAGACCAAAGGTCTGCTCTGTGGGAACCGACACGCTGGAGGAAACCTTGAGAGTCTGAGAGGGGAGGGAGTTCCAGAAGAAGGCCAGGATGTCATTTTGAGGGAGTATGTGACCAGAACTCGTCCCGTTGATTTTGGGGTTCTATGGGCTACACGCAGGAAACTTTGGTGGTGGCACCTGATGTTGGGGGATCCGGAGTCACACCCAGACCTGCTCCACAGGCCTCCTTTTACTTTTCTCTTCGGATTCATTATTTTTAAAAAGTGTCTCTTACCTCTAGGATTGCATTTTCTTTTCTCTCTCTTTTCAAGCAGATGATGGGAGTACAAGTATTCAGGTGACATGTGTTGCCCGTGCCGCCCTCCCCCCTGTGTTCTTTTTTTTTTTTTTTTTTTGAGACAGAGTCTCGTTTTGCTGCCCAGGCTAGAGTGAGTGCCATGGCGTCAGCCTAGCTCACAGCAACCTCAATCTCCGGGCTCAAGCAATCCTGCTGCCTCAGCCTCCCGAGTAGTTGGGACTACAGGCATGCACCACCACGCCCGGCTGTGTTTTTCTATATATATTAGTTGGCCAATTAATTTCTTTCTATTTTTAGTAGAGACGGGGTCTCGCTCTTGCTCAGGCTGGTTTCGAACTCCTGACCTGGAGCAATCCGCCCGCCTCGGCCTCCCAGAGAGCTAGGATTACAGGCGTGAGCCACCGCGCCCGGCCCCCCCTGTGTTCTTATTCATATACCTCTCATGTTGTTCCAGCGTATTGTGGGGGTACCAATGTTAAGGTCGGGTGCCTTGCCCTCTCCAAGCCTCCCCCCTCGGGTCAGAGCTTCAAGTGCGCCCATCCCCCAGTCGGTGCGCACCCACCCCATGCCTAATGGATGTGTATGCCCCTCCCCTCCCCCCACCCGCCCGACACCCACCCGATGAAGGTGATTCCTCTCTGTCCACTTAGGCGTCCATCCGTTTGTACCAATTTGCTGGTGAGCGCGCTCACGTGGTGCTCGTGTGTCCATTCTTGGGATACTTGGTTTACTGGAACGGGTTCCAGCTCTGGCCAGGAGAACACGAGAGGCGCCCTCTCACCGCTGCTCCTCACAGCCGAATGGCACTCCGTGGTGTCCACGCGCCACATTTTATTGATGCACTCCTGGATGGATGGGCACTCGGGTCGCTTCCACGTCTTTGGGATTGTGAATTGTGCCCTAACTGTAACCCTAACCCTTACCCAGCCCGTCTCCTCTGCCCCTGCCTGACGCACTCCTCCCCGGCCAGGCCCGTCACTGTCCTGGGCCCCCGCCTGACCGGCTCCTCCCCGCCCGGCCGGTCACCGTCCTCTGCCCCTGCCTGACACGCTCCTTCCCGCCCGGCCTCTCACCGTCCTCGGCCCCTGCCTGACCGGCTCCTCCGTCGCCTGGGCCTTCCAAGGGCTTGGTGTGGATGCTGCTTCCAGGAAGCCCTCCAGAAACCCGGCAGCAGGGTGGCCGCAGCAGTCTCCAGCAGCCGTCCCTAAGTCGCGTGAGTGCGGGGGACGCGCCCCCGCTGTGCCGCGGGGGCCCAGCCTGGTGTCTTCCCTGAGGCCCTGCGGCTGCCGGCTGGGCTGCCGCTCCCCGCAAGGGGAGAGCCGCGGAGGTGGGGACCGCCTCCTGATGGGGACGTACACGCAGCTCTCCACGTCGGATTCCGGGGCTCTCTGTCCTGCCCGAAGGCCCAGCTGGCCTGCGGGTCCTTAGAGTGGCAAAAACCTCCGAAAACTGAGACTGAGGGTCCGGTGGGTGTCTGCAATTTTGTGCTGGGCACCCCAGGGAGGCCCGGGGGCTGGCTGGACAACGTGGTCTGCTGGGCGGTGGTGGGGGGGTTGGAGGAGCAACTGATGCCCTTTGCACTTTGGGTAGCAAGAGTCTGAGGTGTCTCTGAGCCCTGTGCCCTGTGGGGGCGGGGCGGGGGGGAGGAGGAGGAGGAGGAGGAGGAGGTGGGAAGGGCCGGGGCCTGCAGTCCTGTTCCCGGGGGTGGCACGGCAAGTGGCTTCTTCCACAGGCTGCTTGGCCTGGGCTCCCTGCACCTGGGCCTTTGGAGGACCGGCCCTGTGCTTGCCAACACTTCCTGCAGGGACCCAGAGCTGGGAGGTGGCATCTCTCAGCCCTGGGTCGGGCAGAGCCCCAGCGGACCATGCCCACAACCTCTCTCAGCACCGGTCCCCCAGAAGGCTCCTTTGGGACCAGGATTCTCTTGCGGTGACTCTTTAAGGTCTGGCCCCTGGATGGAGGGGCACCAGGAGTAGAGGAGCAGGAAGGGGAAGGGGGTGGCCATGCGAGGGGACACTTTGAGGCCAAGTCCCAGCTTCAGCCTGATCCTCCTGGGAACCCCGCTCTGAGACAAGGAGCCGGGCTTCGCATTCCCACAGCAGCCAGTCGTGGGCTGAGGACACCTGGGGCGTTGGGAACTCCCTGGCTTCTCCTGGGTTTAACGTCTAGAGCTGCTTGGGAATCGCGCCGCCACACACACCCGAGCGCAGGTGTCTTCCGCACAGACTGCGGGCCTCGCTCTTCTGAATGCCGCTAGCTCGCCACCCACCCACGGGTGAACCTGGTCAGGGTGCTTTCTCTCAGGGGCAGACTCTTTTCCGGGCGGGCTACCGGTGTCTCTGTTTGCTCGTTTCTTTCTTCCATTTCGGGACAGTCTTCCTTGCTGGGTGTGGAAATCTCCTATGCCTTCCCTCGCCTATTCTGTCAGCTTTAAAATTCTCTTTCAGTTGCCACCCTCACAGATGGATTAGGAAACTCTTTCCGGTGCACTCATTAGTGAAATGACCTCCAGGAAGCTGGAATCCAATATCTAATGGCCGATTTTTAGCGAGTCCACACGCCAGGGTGGTCGGGGTCCAATGCAGCCCCGGCCAGGCCCAGGCCCCTTGGACTGGGCCACAGGAGGACACGGAGGAGGGTCCCGGCCCCCACGAAGCGGTGCCGGCAGTTCTCCACGGGCTTGGGCGTTTTCCAGAGGTAGGAGATGGAGGGGACTGATTTCTTCAGCGCCCCCCAAACCACGCCACCCCACCCCACCCATGGGACACATCCCCAGAGAGAGACGCCCCATACACTGGCTGTGCCCCAGCCCTGGCCCGGGGGAATAGGCGGCAGCCCACCCACAGGGCGAGGGGGGGGCGCAGCTGAAAGGGGTTGTGGGGGAGGGCGGCCCCTGGCTGGGGTCAAAGGGCGAGCGTCCCGCGCCTGCGCAGTCAGCGGCAGCGACGCGCTGGGGGTGGGCAGCGGGTAGGTGAAGGAGGCCGGGCGAGGAGACGAGGGGGGCTGGGAGGGCTCCACCTTGGCGAGTCCAGCCGTGGAGGCGCATCTTGTGTGAGTGTGAGTGAGTGTGAGTGTGTGTGTGTGTGTATAGAGAGACAGCCCCCCACCCCGCCCCGCCCCGCCCCGCCCCGCCCATCACCCCCGTCCCTGGGAGCCAGCGGGACCCGGCCGGCGAACTCAACCAGCCCGGCCCGGCCCGGCGCGGGGCCTGGGGCGGGAGGCGGCGGCGGGGAAGCCCAGAGAGGCTCGGCTTCTCGAGCGGGGCAGGGGCGCCCTCCGCCGCCGTCTAGGGCCACACCACCCTGAACGCCCCCGATCTCGTCTGGTCTCGGAAGCTAAGCAGGGTCGGGCCTGGTTAGTACTTGGATGGGAGACCGCCTGGGAATACCGGGTGCCACAGGCTGCTGCTTTTTTTTTTTTTTTTTCTTGCCTCTTGTTCTGTCCCCTTTCTGGGAGCGCGGCGGCGGCCCGGGGTGGGGGTCACCCCCACCCTCAGCGCCCGCGCGGTGCCTGGCGCCCCAGCCCGCACCGTGGGGCCTCCTCTTGTCCCAAGCCTCGACACCGCCGCCACGCGGCAGCATGCGTGGCATCTGGACTGTCAGGTCTCAGACCAAAGGTCTGCTCTGTGGGAACCGACACGCTGGAGGAAACCTTGAGAGTCTGAGAGGGGAGGGAGTTCCAGAAGAAGGCCAGGATGTCATTTTGAGGGAGTATGTGACCAGAACTCGTCCCGTTGATTTTGGGGTTCTATGGGCTACACGCAGGAAACTTTGGTGGTGGCACCTGATGTTGGGGGATCCGGAGTCACACCCAGACCTGCTCCACAGGCCTCCTTTTACTTTTCTCTTCGGATTCATTATTTTTAAAAAGTGTCTCTTACCTCTAGGATTGCATTTTCTTTTCTCTCTCTTTTCAAGCAGATGATGGGAGTACAAGTATTCAGGTGACATGTGTTGCCCGTGCCGCCCTCCCCCCTGTGTTCTTTTTTTTTTTTTTTTTTTGAGACAGAGTCTCGTTTTGCTGCCCAGGCTAGAGTGAGTGCCATGGCGTCAGCCTAGCTCACAGCAACCTCAATCTCCGGGCTCAAGCAATCCTGCTGCCTCAGCCTCCCGAGTAGTTGGGACTACAGGCATGCACCACCACGCCCGGCTGTGTTTTTCTATATATATTAGTTGGCCAATTAATTTCTTTCTATTTTTAGTAGAGACGGGGTCTCGCTCTTGCTCAGGCTGGTTTCGAACTCCTGACCTGGAGCAATCCGCCCGCCTCGGCCTCCCAGAGAGCTAGGATTACAGGCGTGAGCCACCGCGCCCGGCCCCCCCTGTGTTCTTATTCATATACCTCTCATGTTGTTCCAGCGTATTGTGGGGGTACCAATGTTAAGGTCGGGTGCCTTGCCCTCTCCAAGCCTCCCCCCTCGGGTCAGAGCTTCAAGTGCGCCCATCCCCCAGTCGGTGCGCACCCACCCCATGCCTAAGGATGTGTATGCCCCTCCCCTCCCCCCACCCGCCCGACACCCACCCGATGAAGGTGATTCCTCTCTGTCCACTTAGGCGTCCATCCGTTCGTACCAATTTGCTGGTGAGCGCGCTCACGTGGTGCTCGTGTGTCCATTCTTGGGATACTTGGTTTACTGGAACGGGTTCCAGCTCTGGCCAGGAGAACACGAGAGGCGCCCTCTCACCGCTGCTCCTCACAGCCGAATGGCACTCCGTGGTGTCCACGCGCCACATTTTATTGATGCACTCCTGGATGGATGGGCACTCGGGTCGCTTCCACGTCTTTGGGATTGTGAATTGTGCCCTAACTGTAACCCTAACCCTTACCCAGCCCGTCTCCTCTGCCCCTGCCTGACGCACTCCTCCCCGGCCAGGCCCGTCACTGTCCTGGGCCCCCGCCTGACCGGCTCCTCCCCGCCCGGCCGGTCACCGTCCTCTGCCCCTGCCTGACACGCTCCTTCCCGCCCGGCCTCTCACCGTCCTCGGCCCCTGCCTGACCGGCTCCTCCGTCGCCTGGGCCTTCCAAGGGCTTGGTGTGGATGCTGCTTCCAGGAAGCCCTCCAGAAACCCGGCAGCAGGGTGGCCGCAGCAGTCTCCAGCAGCCGTCCCTAAGTCGCGTGAGTGCGGGGGACGCGCCCCCGCTGTGCCGCGGGGGCCCAGCCTGGTGTCTTCCCTGAGGCCCTGCGGCTGCCGGCTGGGCTGCCGCTCCCCGCAAGGGGAGAGCCGCGGAGGTGGGGACCGCCTCCTGATGGGGACGTACACGCAGCTCTCCACGTCGGATTCCGGGGCTCTCTGTCCTGCCCGAAGGCCCAGCTGGCCTGCGGGTCCTTAGAGTGGCAAAAACCTCCGAAAACTGAGACTGAGGGTCCGGTGGGTGTCTGCACTTTTGTGCTGGGCACCCCAGGGAGGCCCGGGGGCTGGCTGGACAACGTGGTCTGCTGGGCGGTGGTGGGGGGGTTGGAGGAGCAACTGATGCCCTTTGCACTTTGGGTAGCAAGAGTCTGAGGTGTCTCTGAGCCCTGTGCCCTGTGGGGGCGGGGCGGGGGGGAGGAGGAGGAGGAGGAGGAGGAGGTGGGAAGGGCCGGGGCCTGCAGTCCTGTTCCCGGGGTGGCACGGCAAGTGGCTTCTTCCACAGGCTGCTTGGCCTGGGCTCCCTGCACCTGGGCCTTTGGAGGACCGGCCCTGTGCTTGCCAACACTTCCTGCAGGGACCCAGAGCTGGGAGGTGGCATCTCTCAGCCCTGGGTCGGGCAGAGCCCCAGCGGGCCATGCCCACAACCTCTCTCAGCACCGGTCCCCCAGAAGGCTCCTTTGGGACCAGGATTCTCTTGCGGTGACTCTTTAAGGTCTGGCCCCTGGATGGAGGGGCACCAGGAGTAGAGGAGCAGGAAGGGGAAGGGGGTGGCCATGCGAGGGGACACTTTGAGGCCAAGTCCCAGCTTCAGCCTGATCCTCCTGGGAACCCCGCTCTGAGACAAGGAGCCGGGCTTCGCATTCCCACAGCAGCCAGTCGTGGGCTGAGGACACCTGGGGCGTTGGGAACTCCCTGGCTTCTCCTGGGTTTAACGTCTAGAGCTGCTTGGGAATCGCGCCGCCACACACACCCGAGCGCAGGTGTCTTCCGCACAGACTGCGGGCCTCGCTCTTCTGAATGCCGCTAGCTCGCCACCCACCCACGGGTGAACCTGGTCAGGGTGCTTTCTCTCAGGGGCAGACTCTTTTCCGGGCGGGCTACCGGTGTCTCTGTTTGCTCGTTTCTTTCTTCCATTTCGGGACAGTCTTCCTTGCTGGGTGTGGAAATCTCCTATGCCTTCCCTCGCCTATTCTGTCAGCTTTAAAATTCTCTTTCAGTTGCCACCCTCACAGATGGATTAGGAAACTCTTTCCGGTGCACTCATTAGTGAAATGACCTCCAGGAAGCTGGAATCCAATATCTAATGGCCGATTTTTAGCGAGTCCACACGCCAGGGTGGTCGGGGTCCAATGCAGCCCCGGCCAGGCCCAGGCCCCTTGGACTGGGCCACAGGAGGACACGGAGGAGGGTCCCGGCCCCCACGAAGCGGTGCCGGCAGTTCTCCACGGGCTTGGGCGTTTTCCAGAGGTAGGAGATGGAGGGGACTGATTTCTTCAGCGCCCCCCAAACCACGCCACCCCACCCCACCCATGGGACACATCCCCAGAGAGAGACGCCCCATACACTGGCTGTGCCCCAGCCCTGGCCCGGGGGAATAGGCGGCAGCCCACCCACAGGGCGAGGGGGGGGGCGCAGCTGAAAGGGGTTGTGGGGGAGGGCGGCCCCTGGCTGGGGTCAAAGGGCGAGCGTCCCGCGCCTGCGCAGTCAGCGGCAGCGACGCGCTGGGGGTGGGCAGCGGGTAGGTGAAGGAGGCCGGGCGAGGAGACGAGGGGGGCTGGGAGGGCTCCACCTTGGCGAGTCCAGCCGTGGAGGCGCATCTTGTGTGAGTGTGAGTGAGTGTGAGTGTGTGTGTGTGTGTATAGAGAGACAGCCCCCCACCCCGCCCCGCCCCGCCCCGCCCCGCCCATCACCCCCGTCCCTGGGAGCCAGCGGGACCCGGCCGGCGAACTCAACCAGCCCGGCCCGGCCCGGCGCGGGGCCTGGGGCGGGAGGCGGCGGCGGGGAAGCCCAGAGAGGCTCGGCTTCTCGAGCGGGGCAGGGGCGCCCTCCGCCGCCGTCTAGGGCCACACCACCCTGAACGCCCCCGATCTCGTCTGGTCTCGGAAGCTAAGCAGGGTCGGGCCTGGTTAGTACTTGGATGGGAGACCGCCTGGGAATACCGGGTGCCACAGGCTGCTGCTTTTTTTTTTTTTTTTTCTTGCCTCTTGTTCTGTCCCCTTTCTGGGAGCGCGGCGGCGGCCCGGGGTGGGGGTCACCCCCACCCTCAGCGCCCGCGCGGTGCCTGGCGCCCCAGCCCGCACCGTGGGGCCTCCTCTTGTCCCAAGCCTCGACACCGCCGCCACGCGGCAGCATGCGTGGCATCTGGACTGTCAGGTCTCAGACCAAAGGTCTGCTCTGTGGGAACCGACACGCTGGAGGAAACCTTGAGAGTCTGAGAGGGGAGGGAGTTCCAGAAGAAGGCCAGGATGTCATTTTGAGGGAGTATGTGACCAGAACTCGTCCCGTTGATTTTGGGGTTCTATGGGCTACACGCAGGAAACTTTGGTGGTGGCACCTGATGTTGGGGGATCCGGAGTCACACCCAGACCTGCTCCACAGGCCTCCTTTTACTTTTCTCTTCGGATTCATTATTTTTAAAAAGTGTCTCTTACCTCTAGGATTGCATTTTCTTTTCTCTCTCTTTTCAAGCAGATGATGGGAGTACAAGTATTCAGGTGACATGTGTTGCCCGTGCCGCCCTCCCCCCTGTGTTCTTTTTTTTTTTTTTTTTGAGACAGAGTCTCGTTTTGCTGCCCAGGCTAGAGTGAGTGCCATGGCGTCAGCCTAGCTCACAGCAACCTCAATCTCCGGGCTCAAGCAATCCTGCTGCCTCAGCCTCCCGAGTAGTTGGGACTACAGGCATGCACCACCACGCCCGGCTGTGTTTTTCTATATATATTAGTTGGCCAATTAATTTCTTTCTATTTTTAGTAGAGACGGGGTCTCGCTCTTGCTCAGGCTGGTTTCGAACTCCTGACCTGGAGCAATCCGCCCGCCTCGGCCTCCCAGAGAGCTAGGATTACAGGCGTGAGCCACCGCGCCCGGCCCCCCCTGTGTTCTTATTCATATACCTCTCATGTTGTTGCAGCGTATTGTGGGGGTACCAATGTTAAGGTCGGGTGCCTTGCCCTCTCCAAGCCTCCCCCCTCGGGTCAGAGCTTCAAGTGCGCCCATCCCCCAGTCGGTGCGCACCCACCCCATGCCTAATGGATGTGTATGCCCCTCCCCTCCCCCCACCCGCCCGACACCCACCCGATGAAGGTGATTCCTCTCTGTCCACTTAGGCGTCCATCCGTTCGTACCAATTTGCTGGTGAGCGCGCTCACGTGGTGCTCGTGTGTCCATTCTTGGGATACTTGGTTTACTGGAACGGGTTCCAGCTCTGGCCAGGAGAACACGAGAGGCGCCCTCTCACCGCTGCTCCTCACAGCCGAATGGCACTCCGTGGTGTCCACGCGCCACATTTTATTGATGCACTCCTGGATGGATGGGCACTCGGGTCGCTTCCACGTCTTTGGGATTGTGAATTGTGCCCTAACTGTAACCCTAACCCTTACCCAGCCCGTCTCCTCTGCCCCTGCCTGACGCACTCCTCCCCGGCCAGGCCCGTCACTGTCCTGGGCCCCCGCCTGACCGGCTCCTCCCCGCCCGGCCGGTCACCGTCCTCTGCCCCTGCCTGACACGCTCCTTCCCGCCCGGCCTCTCACCGTCCTCGGCCCCTGCCTGACCGGCTCCTCCGTCGCCTGGGCCTTCCAAGGGCTTGGTGTGGATGCTGCTTCCAGGAAGCCCTCCAGAAACCCGGCAGCAGGGTGGCCGCAGCAGTCTCCAGCAGCCGTCCCTAAGTCGCGTGAGTGCGGGGGACGCGCCCCCGCTGTGCCGCGGGGGCCCAGCCTGGTGTCTTCCCTGAGGCCCTGCGGCTGCCGGCTGGGCTGCCGCTCCCCGCAAGGGGAGAGCCGCGGAGGTGGGGACCGCCTCCTGATGGGGACGTACACGCAGCTCTCCACGTCGGATTCCGGGGCTCTCTGTCCTGCCCGAAGGCCCAGCTGGCCTGCGGGTCCTTAGAGTGGCAAAAACCTCCGAAAACTGAGACTGAGGGTCCGGTGGGTGTCTGCACTTTTGTGCTGGGCACCCCAGGGAGGCCCGGGGGCTGGCTGGACAACGTGGTCTGCTGGGCGGTGGTGGGGGGGTTGGAGGAGCAACTGATGCCCTTTGCACTTTGGGTAGCAAGAGTCTGAGGTGTCTCTGAGCCCTGTGCCCTGTGGGGGCGGGGCGGGGGGGAGGAGGAGGAGGAGGAGGAGGAGGTGGGAAGGGCCGGGGCCTGCAGTCCTGTTCCCGGGGGTGGCACGGCAAGTGGCTTCTTCCACAGGCTGCTTGGCCTGGGCTCCCTGCACCTGGGCCTTTGGAGGACCGGCCCTGTGCTTGCCAACACTTCCTGCAGGGACCCAGAGCTGGGAGGTGGCATCTCTCAGCCCTGGGTCGGGCAGAGCCCCAGCGGACCATGCCCACAACCTCTCTCAGCACCGGTCCCCCAGAAGGCTCCTTTGGGACCAGGATTCTCTTGCGGTGACTCTTTAAGGTCTGGCCCCTGGATGGAGGGGCACCAGGAGTAGAGGAGCAGGAAGGGGAAGGGGGTGGCCATGCGAGGGGACACTTTGAGGCCAAGTCCCAGCTTCAGCCTGATCCTCCTGGGAACCCCGCTCTGAGACAAGGAGCCGGGCTTCGCATTCCCACAGCAGCCAGTCGTGGGCTGAGGACACCTGGGGCGTTGGGAACTCCCTGGCTTCTCCTGGGTTTAACGTCTAGAGCTGCTTGGGAATCGCGCCGCCACACACACCCGAGCGCAGGTGTCTTCCGCACAGACTGCGGGCCTCGCTCTTCTGAATGCCGCTAGCTCGCCACCCACCCACGGGTGAACCTGGTCAGGGTGCTTTCTCTCAGGGGCAGACTCTTTTCCGGGCGGGCTACCGGTGTCTCTGTTTGCTCGTTTCTTTCTTCCATTTCGGGACAGTCTTCCTTGCTGGGTGTGGAAATCTCCTATGCCTTCCCTCGCCTATTCTGTCAGCTTTAAAATTCTCTTTCAGTTGCCACCCTCACAGATGGATTAGGAAACTCTTTCCGGTGCACTCATTAGTGAAATGACCTCCAGGAAGCTGGAATCCAATATCTAATGGCCGATTTTTAGCGAGTCCACACGCCAGGGTGGTCGGGGTCCAATGCAGCCCCGGCCAGGCCCAGGCCCCTTGGACTGGGCCACAGGAGGACACGGAGGAGGGTCCCGGCCCCCACGAAGCGGTGCCGGCAGTTCTCCACGGGCTTGGGCGTTTTCCAGAGGTAGGAGATGGAGGGGACTGATTTCTTCAGCGCCCCCCAAACCACGCCACCCCACCCCACCCATGGGACACATCCCCAGAGAGAGACGCCCCATACACTGGCTGTGCCCCAGCCCTGGCCCGGGGGAATAGGCGGCAGCCCACCCACAGGGCGAGGGGGGGGCGCAGCTGAAAGGGGTTGTGGGGGAGGGCGGCCCCTGGCTGGGGTCAAAGGGCGAGCGTCCCGCGCCTGCGCAGTCAGCGGCAGCGACGCGCTGGGGGTGGGCAGCGGGTAGGTGAAGGAGGCCGGGCGAGGAGACGAGGGGGGCTGGGAGGGCTCCACCTTGGCGAGTCCAGCCGTGGAGGCGCATCTTGTGTGAGTGTGAGTGAGTGTGAGTGTGTGTGTGTGTGTATAGAGAGACAGCCCCCCACCCCGCCCCGCCCCGCCCCGCCCCGCCCATCACCCCCGTCCCTGGGAGCCAGCGGGACCCGGCCGGCGAACTCAACCAGCCCGGCCCGGCCCGGCGCGGGGCCTGGGGCGGGAGGCGGCGGCGGGGAAGCCCAGAGAGGCTCGGCTTCTCGAGCGGGGCAGGGGCGCCCTCCGCCGCCGTCTAGGGCCACACCACCCTGAACGCCCCCGATCTCGTCTGGTCTCGGAAGCTAAGCAGGGTCGGGCCTGGTTAGTACTTGGATGGGAGACCGCCTGGGAATACCGGGTGCCACAGGCTGCTGCTTTTTTTTTTTTTTTTTCTTGCCTCTTGTTCTGTCCCCTTTCTGGGAGCGCGGCGGCGGCCCGGGGTGGGGGTCACCCCCACCCTCAGCGCCCGCGCGGTGCCTGGCGCCCCAGCCCGCACCGTGGGGCCTCCTCTTGTCCCAAGCCTCGACACCGCCGCCACGCGGCAGCATGCGTGGCATCTGGACTGTCAGGTCTCAGACCAAAGGTCTGCTCTGTGGGAACCGACACGCTGGAGGAAACCTTGAGAGTCTGAGAGGGGAGGGAGTTCCAGAAGAAGGCCAGGATGTCATTTTGAGGGAGTATGTGACCAGAACTCGTCCCGTTGATTTTGGGGTTCTATGGGCTACACGCAGGAAACTTTGGTGGTGGCACCTGATGTTGGGGGATCCGGAGTCACACCCAGACCTGCTCCACAGGCCTCCTTTTACTTTTCTCTTCGGATTCATTATTTTTAAAAAGTGTCTCTTACCTCTAGGATTGCATTTTCTTTTCTCTCTCTTTTCAAGCAGATGATGGGAGTACAAGTATTCAGGTGACATGTGTTGCCCGTGCCGCCCTCCCCCCTGTGTTCTTTTTTTTTTTTTTTTTTTGAGACAGAGTCTCGTTTTGCTGCCCAGGCTAGAGTGAGTGCCATGGCGTCAGCCTAGCTCACAGCAACCTCAATCTCCGGGCTCAAGCAATCCTGCTGCCTCAGCCTCCCGAGTAGTTGGGACTACAGGCATGCACCACCACGCCCGGCTGTGTTTTTCTATATATATTAGTTGGCCAATTAATTTCTTTCTATTTTTAGTAGAGACGGGGTCTCGCTCTTGCTCAGGCTGGTTTCGAACTCCTGACCTGGAGCAATCCGCCCGCCTCGGCCTCCCAGAGAGCTAGGATTACAGGCGTGAGCCACCGCGCCCGGCCCCCCCTGTGTTCTTATTCATATACCTCTCATGTTGTTCCAGCGTATTGTGGGGGTACCAATGTTAAGGTCGGGTGCCTTGCCCTCTCCAAGCCTCCCCCCTCGGGTCAGAGCTTCAAGTGCGCCCATCCCCCAGTCGGTGCGCACCCACCCCATGCCTAAGGATGTGTATGCCCCTCCCCTCCCCCCACCCGCCCGACACCCACCCGATGAAGGTGATTCCTCTCTGTCCACTTAGGCGTCCATCCGTTCGTACCAATTTGCTGGTGAGCGCGCTCACGTGGTGCTCGTGTGTCCATTCTTGGGATACTTGGTTTACTGGAACGGGTTCCAGCTCTGGCCAGGAGAACACGAGAGGCGCCCTCTCACCGCTGCTCCTCACAGCCGAATGGCACTCCGTGGTGTCCACGCGCCACATTTTATTGATGCACTCCTGGATGGATGGGCACTCGGGTCGCTTCCACGTCTTTGGGATTGTGAATTGTGCCCTAACTGTAACCCTAACCCTTACCCAGCCCGTCTCCTCTGCCCCTGCCTGACGCACTCCTCCCCGGCCAGGCCCGTCACTGTCCTGGGCCCCCGCCTGACCGGCTCCTCCCCGCCCGGCCGGTCACCGTCCTCTGCCCCTGCCTGACACGCTCCTTCCCGCCCGGCCTCTCACCGTCCTCGGCCCCTGCCTGACCGGCTCCTCCGTCGCCTGGGCCTTCCAAGGGCTTGGTGTGGATGCTGCTTCCAGGAAGCCCTCCAGAAACCCGGCAGCAGGGTGGCCGCAGCAGTCTCCAGCAGCCGTCCCTAAGTCGCGTGAGTGCGGGGGACGCGCCCCCGCTGTGCCGCGGGGGCCCAGCCTGGTGTCTTCCCTGAGGCCCTGCGGCTGCCGGCTGGGCTGCCGCTCCCCGCAAGGGGAGAGCCGCGGAGGTGGGGACCGCCTCCTGATGGGGACGTACACGCAGCTCTCCACGTCGGATTCCGGGGCTCTCTGTCCTGCCCGAAGGCCCAGCTGGCCTGCGGGTCCTTAGAGTGGCAAAAACCTCCGAAAACTGAGACTGAGGGTCCGGTGGGTGTCTGCAATTTTGTGCTGGGCACCCCAGGGAGGCCCGGGGGCTGGCTGGACAACGTGGTCTGCTGGGCGGTGGTGGGGGGGTTGGAGGAGCAACTGATGCCCTTTGCACTTTGGGTAGCAAGAGTCTGAGGTGTCTCTGAGCCCTGTGCCCTGTGGGGGCGGGGCGGGGGGGAGGAGGAGGAGGAGGAGGAGGAGGTGGGAAGGGCCGGGGCCTGCAGTCCTGTTCCCGGGGGTGGCACGGCAAGTGGCTTCTTCCACAGGCTGCTTGGCCTGGGCTCCCTGCACCTGGGCCTTTGGAGGACCGGCCCTGTGCTTGCCAACACTTCCTGCAGGGACCCAGAGCTGGGAGGTGGCATCTCTCAGCCCTGGGTCGGGCAGAGCCCCAGCGGACCATGCCCACAACCTCTCTCAGCACCGGTCCCCCAGAAGGCTCCTTTGGGACCAGGATTCTCTTGCGGTGACTCTTTAAGGTCTGGCCCCTGGATGGAGGGGCACCAGGAGTAGAGGAGCAGGAAGGGGAAGGGGGTGGCCATGCGAGGGGACACTTTGAGGCCAAGTCCCAGCTTCAGCCTGATCCTCCTGGGAACCCCGCTCTGAGACAAGGAGCCGGGCTTCGCATTCCCACAGCAGCCAGTCGTGGGCTGAGGACACCTGGGGCGTTGGGAACTCCCTGGCTTCTCCTGGGTTTAACGTCTAGAGCTGCTTGGGAATCGCGCCGCCACACACACCCGAGCGCAGGTGTCTTCCGCACAGACTGCGGGCCTCGCTCTTCTGAATGCCGCTAGCTCGCCACCCACCCACGGGTGAACCTGGTCAGGGTGCTTTCTCTCAGGGGCAGACTCTTTTCCGGGCGGGCTACCGGTGTCTCTGTTTGCTCGTTTCTTTCTTCCATTTCGGGACAGTCTTCCTTGCTGGGTGTGGAAATCTCCTATGCCTTCCCTCGCCTATTCTGTCAGCTTTAAAATTCTCTTTCAGTTGCCACCCTCACAGATGGATTAGGAAACTCTTTCCGGTGCACTCATTAGTGAAATGACCTCCAGGAAGCTGGAATCCAATATCTAATGGCCGATTTTTAGCGAGTCCACACGCCAGGGTGGTCGGGGTCCAATGCAGCCCCGGCCAGGCCCAGGCCCCTTGGACTGGGCCACAGGAGGACACGGAGGAGGGTCCCGGCCCCCACGAAGCGGTGCCGGCAGTTCTCCACGGGCTTGGGCGTTTTCCAGAGGTAGGAGATGGAGGGGACTGATTTCTTCAGCGCCCCCCAAACCACGCCACCCCACCCCACCCATGGGACACATCCCCAGAGAGAGACGCCCCATACACTGGCTGTGCCCCAGCCCTGGCCCGGGGGAATAGGCGGCAGCCCACCCACAGGGCGAGGGGGGGGCGCAGCTGAAAGGGGTTGTGGGGGAGGGCGGCCCCTGGCTGGGGTCAAAGGGCGAGCGTCCCGCGCCTGCGCAGTCAGCGGCAGCGACGCGCTGGGGGTGGGCAGCGGGTAGGTGAAGGAGGCCGGGCGAGGAGACGAGGGGGGCTGGGAGGGCTCCACCTTGGCGAGTCCAGCCGTGGAGGCGCATCTTGTGTGAGTGTGAGTGAGTGTGAGTGTGTGTGTGTGTGTATAGAGAGACAGCCCCCCACCCCGCCCCGCCCCGCCCCGCCCCGCCCATCACCCCCGTCCCTGGGAGCCAGCGGGACCCGGCCGGCGAACTCAACCAGCCCGGCCCGGCCCGGCGCGGGGCCTGGGGCGGGAGGCGGCGGCGGGGAAGCCCAGAGAGGCTCGGCTTCTCGAGCGGGGCAGGGGCGCCCTCCGCCGCCGTCTAGGGCCACACCACCCTGAACGCCCCCGATCTCGTCTGGTCTCGGAAGCTAAGCAGGGTCGGGCCTGGTTAGTACTTGGATGGGAGACCGCCTGGGAATACCGGGTGCCACAGGCTGCTGCTTTTTTTTTTTTTTTTTCTTGCCTCTTGTTCTGTCCCCTTTCTGGGAGCGCGGCGGCGGCCCGGGGTGGGGGTCACCCCCACCCTCAGCGCCCGCGCGGTGCCTGGCGCCCCAGCCCGCACCGTGGGGCCTCCTCTTGTCCCAAGCCTCGACACCGCCGCCACGCGGCAGCATGCGTGGCATCTGGACTGTCAGGTCTCAGACCAAAGGTCTGCTCTGTGGGAACCGACACGCTGGAGGAAACCTTGAGAGTCTGAGAGGGGAGGGAGTTCCAGAAGAAGGCCAGGATGTCATTTTGAGGGAGTATGTGACCAGAACTCGTCCCGTTGATTTTGGGGTTCTATGGGCTACACGCAGGAAACTTTGGTGGTGGCACCTGATGTTGGGGGATCCGGAGTCACACCCAGACCTGCTCCACAGGCCTCCTTTTACTTTTCTCTTCGGATTCATTATTTTTAAAAAGTGTCTCTTACCTCTAGGATTGCATTTTCTTTTCTCTCTCTTTTCAAGCAGATGATGGGAGTACAAGTATTCAGGTGACATGTGTTGCCCGTGCCGCCCTCCCCCCTGTGTTCTTTTTTTTTTTTTTTTTTTGAGACAGAGTCTCGTTTTGCTGCCCAGGCTAGAGTGAGTGCCATGGCGTCAGCCTAGCTCACAGCAACCTCAATCTCCGGGCTCAAGCAATCCTGCTGCCTCAGCCTCCCGAGTAGTTGGGACTACAGGCATGCACCACCACGCCCGGCTGTGTTTTTCTATATATATTAGTTGGCCAATTAATTTCTTTCTATTTTTAGTAGAGACGGGGTCTCGCTCTTGCTCAGGCTGGTTTCGAACTCCTGACCTGGAGCAATCCGCCCGCCTCGGCCTCCCAGAGAGCTAGGATTACAGGCGTGAGCCACCGCGCCCGGCCCCCCCTGTGTTCTTATTCATATACCTCTCATGTTGTTCCAGCGTATTGTGGGGGTACCAATGTTAAGGTCGGGTGCCTTGCCCTCTCCAAGCCTCCCCCCTCGGGTCAGAGCTTCAAGTGCGCCCATCCCCCAGTCGGTGCGCACCCACCCCATGCCTAAGGATGTGTATGCCCCTCCCCTCCCCCCACCCGCCCGACACCCACCCGATGAAGGTGATTCCTCTCTGTCCACTTAGGCGTCCATCCGTTCGTACCAATTTGCTGGTGAGCGCGCTCACGTGGTGCTCGTGTGTCCATTCTTGGGATACTTGGTTTACTGGAACGGGTTCCAGCTCTGGCCAGGAGAACACGAGAGGCGCCCTCTCACCGCTGCTCCTCACAGCCGAATGGCACTCCGTGGTGTCCACGCGCCACATTTTATTGATGCACTCCTGGATGGATGGGCACTCGGGTCGCTTCCACGTCTTTGGGATTGTGAATTGTGCCCTAACTGTAACCCTAACCCTTACCCAGCCCGTCTCCTCTGCCCCTGCCTGACGCACTCCTCCCCGGCCAGGCCCGTCACTGTCCTGGGCCCCCGCCTGACCGGCTCCTCCCCGCCCGGCCGGTCACCGTCCTCTGCCCCTGCCTGACACGCTCCTTCCCGCCCGGCCTCTCACCGTCCTCGGCCCCTGCCTGACCGGCTCCTCCGTCGCCTGGGCCTTCCAAGGGCTTGGTGTGGATGCTGCTTCCAGGAAGCCCTCCAGAAACCCGGCAGCAGGGTGGCCGCAGCAGTCTCCAGCAGCCGTCCCTAAGTCGCGTGAGTGCGGGGGACGCGCCCCCGCTGTGCCGCGGGGGCCCAGCCTGGTGTCTTCCCTGAGGCCCTGCGGCTGCCGGCTGGGCTGCCGCTCCCCGCAAGGGGAGAGCCGCGGAGGTGGGGACCGCCTCCTGATGGGGACGTACACGCAGCTCTCCACGTCGGATTCCGGGGCTCTCTGTCCTGCCCGAAGGCCCAGCTGGCCTGCGGGTCCTTAGAGTGGCAAAAACCTCCGAAAACTGAGACTGAGGGTCCGGTGGGTGTCTGCACTTTTGTGCTGGGCACCCCAGGGAGGCCCGGGGGCTGGCTGGACAACGTGGTCTGCTGGGCGGTGGTGGGGGGGTTGGAGGAGCAACTGATGCCCTTTGCACTTTGGGTAGCAAGAGTCTGAGGTGTCTCTGAGCCCTGTGCCCTGTGGGGGCGGGGCGGGGGGGAGGAGGAGGAGGAGGAGGAGGAGGTGGGAAGGGCCGGGGCCTGCAGTCCTGTTCCCGGGGTGGCACGGCAAGTGGCTTCTTCCACAGGCTGCTTGGCCTGGGCTCCCTGCACCTGGGCCTTTGGAGGACCGGCCCTGTGCTTGCCAACACTTCCTGCAGGGACCCAGAGCTGGGAGGTGGCATCTCTCAGCCCTGGGTCGGGCAGAGCCCCAGCGGGCCATGCCCACAACCTCTCTCAGCACCGGTCCCCCAGAAGGCTCCTTTGGGACCAGGATTCTCTTGCGGTGACTCTTTAAGGTCTGGCCCCTGGATGGAGGGGCACCAGGAGTAGAGGAGCAGGAAGGGGAAGGGGGTGGCCATGCGAGGGGACACTTTGAGGCCAAGTCCCAGCTTCAGCCTGATCCTCCTGGGAACCCCGCTCTGAGACAAGGAGCCGGGCTTCGCATTCCCACAGCAGCCAGTCGTGGGCTGAGGACACCTGGGGCGTTGGGAACTCCCTGGCTTCTCCTGGGTTTAACGTCTAGAGCTGCTTGGGAATCGCGCCGCCACACACACCCGAGCGCAGGTGTCTTCCGCACAGACTGCGGGCCTCGCTCTTCTGAATGCCGCTAGCTCGCCACCCACCCACGGGTGAACCTGGTCAGGGTGCTTTCTCTCAGGGGCAGACTCTTTTCCGGGCGGGCTACCGGTGTCTCTGTTTGCTCGTTTCTTTCTTCCATTTCGGGACAGTCTTCCTTGCTGGGTGTGGAAATCTCCTATGCCTTCCCTCGCCTATTCTGTCAGCTTTAAAATTCTCTTTCAGTTGCCACCCTCACAGATGGATTAGGAAACTCTTTCCGGTGCACTCATTAGTGAAATGACCTCCAGGAAGCTGGAATCCAATATCTAATGGCCGATTTTTAGCGAGTCCACACGCCAGGGTGGTCGGGGTCCAATGCAGCCCCGGCCAGGCCCAGGCCCCTTGGACTGGGCCACAGGAGGACACGGAGGAGGGTCCCGGCCCCCACGAAGCGGTGCCGGCAGTTCTCCACGGGCTTGGGCGTTTTCCAGAGGTAGGAGATGGAGGGGACTGATTTCTTCAGCGCCCCCCAAACCACGCCACCCCACCCCACCCATGGGACACATCCCCAGAGAGAGACGCCCCATACACTGGCTGTGCCCCAGCCCTGGCCCGGGGGAATAGGCGGCAGCCCACCCACAGGGCGAGGGGGGGGGCGCAGCTGAAAGGGGTTGTGGGGGAGGGCGGCCCCTGGCTGGGGTCAAAGGGCGAGCGTCCCGCGCCTGCGCAGTCAGCGGCAGCGACGCGCTGGGGGTGGGCAGCGGGTAGGTGAAGGAGGCCGGGCGAGGAGACGAGGGGGGCTGGGAGGGCTCCACCTTGGCGAGTCCAGCCGTGGAGGCGCATCTTGTGTGAGTGTGAGTGAGTGTGAGTGTGTGTGTGTGTGTATAGAGAGACAGCCCCCCACCCCGCCCCGCCCCGCCCCGCCCCGCCCATCACCCCCGTCCCTGGGAGCCAGCGGGACCCGGCCGGCGAACTCAACCAGCCCGGCCCGGCCCGGCGCGGGGCCTGGGGCGGGAGGCGGCGGCGGGGAAGCCCAGAGAGGCTCGGCTTCTCGAGCGGGGCAGGGGCGCCCTCCGCCGCCGTCTAGGGCCACACCACCCTGAACGCCCCCGATCTCGTCTGGTCTCGGAAGCTAAGCAGGGTCGGGCCTGGTTAGTACTTGGATGGGAGACCGCCTGGGAATACCGGGTGCCACAGGCTGCTGCTTTTTTTTTTTTTTTTTCTTGCCTCTTGTTCTGTCCCCTTTCTGGGAGCGCGGCGGCGGCCCGGGGTGGGGGTCACCCCCACCCTCAGCGCCCGCGCGGTGCCTGGCGCCCCAGCCCGCACCGTGGGGCCTCCTCTTGTCCCAAGCCTCGACACCGCCGCCACGCGGCAGCATGCGTGGCATCTGGACTGTCAGGTCTCAGACCAAAGGTCTGCTCTGTGGGAACCGACACGCTGGAGGAAACCTTGAGAGTCTGAGAGGGGAGGGAGTTCCAGAAGAAGGCCAGGATGTCATTTTGAGGGAGTATGTGACCAGAACTCGTCCCGTTGATTTTGGGGTTCTATGGGCTACACGCAGGAAACTTTGGTGGTGGCACCTGATGTTGGGGGATCCGGAGTCACACCCAGACCTGCTC
Organism: Microcebus murinus; assembly: GCF_040939455.1. Lineage (NCBI taxonomy): Eukaryota > Metazoa > Chordata > Mammalia > Primates > Cheirogaleidae > Microcebus > Microcebus murinus. The sequence goes on from NW_027438959.1 coordinate 420,310, forward strand.
CACAGGCCTCCTTTTACTTTTCTCTTCGGATTCATTATTTTTAAAAAGTGTCTCTTACCTCTAGGATTGCATTTTCTTTTCTCTCTCTTTTCAAGCAGATGATGGGAGTACAAGTATTCAGGTGACATGTGTTGCCCGTGCCGCCCTCCCCCCTGTGTTCTTTTTTTTTTTTTTTTTGAGACAGAGTCTCGTTTTGCTGCCCAGGCTAGAGTGAGTGCCATGGCGTCAGCCTAGCTCACAGCAACCTCAATCTCCGGGCTCAAGCAATCCTGCTGCCTCAGCCTCCCGAGTAGTTGGGACTACAGGCATGCACCACCACGCCCGGCTGTGTTTTTCTATATATATTAGTTGGCCAATTAATTTCTTTCTATTTTTAGTAGAGACGGGGTCTCGCTCTTGCTCAGGCTGGTTTCGAACTCCTGACCTGGAGCAATCCGCCCGCCTCGGCCTCCCAGAGAGCTAGGATTACAGGCGTGAGCCACCGCGCCCGGCCCCCCCTGTGTTCTTATTCATATACCTCTCATGTTGTTGCAGCGTATTGTGGGGGTACCAATGTTAAGGTCGGGTGCCTTGCCCTCTCCAAGCCTCCCCCCTCGGGTCAGAGCTTCAAGTGCGCCCATCCCCCAGTCGGTGCGCACCCACCCCATGCCTAATGGATGTGTATGCCCCTCCCCTCCCCCCACCCGCCCGACACCCACCCGATGAAGGTGATTCCTCTCTGTCCACTTAGGCGTCCATCCGTTCGTACCAATTTGCTGGTGAGCGCGCTCACGTGGTGCTCGTGTGTCCATTCTTGGGATACTTGGTTTACTGGAACGGGTTCCAGCTCTGGCCAGGAGAACACGAGAGGCGCCCTCTCACCGCTGCTCCTCACAGCCGAATGGCACTCCGTGGTGTCCACGCGCCACATTTTATTGATGCACTCCTGGATGGATGGGCACTCGGGTCGCTTCCACGTCTTTGGGATTGTGAATTGTGCCCTAACTGTAACCCTAACCCTTACCCAGCCCGTCTCCTCTGCCCCTGCCTGACGCACTCCTCCCCGGCCAGGCCCGTCACTGTCCTGGGCCCCCGCCTGACCGGCTCCTCCCCGCCCGGCCGGTCACCGTCCTCTGCCCCTGCCTGACACGCTCCTTCCCGCCCGGCCTCTCACCGTCCTCGGCCCCTGCCTGACCGGCTCCTCCGTCGCCTGGGCCTTCCAAGGGCTTGGTGTGGATGCTGCTTCCAGGAAGCCCTCCAGAAACCCGGCAGCAGGGTGGCCGCAGCAGTCTCCAGCAGCCGTCCCTAAGTCGCGTGAGTGCGGGGGACGCGCCCCCGCTGTGCCGCGGGGGCCCAGCCTGGTGTCTTCCCTGAGGCCCTGCGGCTGCCGGCTGGGCTGCCGCTCCCCGCAAGGGGAGAGCCGCGGAGGTGGGGACCGCCTCCTGATGGGGACGTACACGCAGCTCTCCACGTCGGATTCCGGGGCTCTCTGTCCTGCCCGAAGGCCCAGCTGGCCTGCGGGTCCTTAGAGTGGCAAAAACCTCCGAAAACTGAGACTGAGGGTCCGGTGGGTGTCTGCACTTTTGTGCTGGGCACCCCAGGGAGGCCCGGGGGCTGGCTGGACAACGTGGTCTGCTGGGCGGTGGTGGGGGGGTTGGAGGAGCAACTGATGCCCTTTGCACTTTGGGTAGCAAGAGTCTGAGGTGTCTCTGAGCCCTGTGCCCTGTGGGGGCGGGGCGGGGGGGAGGAGGAGGAGGAGGAGGAGGAGGTGGGAAGGGCCGGGGCCTGCAGTCCTGTTCCCGGGGGTGGCACGGCAAGTGGCTTCTTCCACAGGCTGCTTGGCCTGGGCTCCCTGCACCTGGGCCTTTGGAGGACCGGCCCTGTGCTTGCCAACACTTCCTGCAGGGACCCAGAGCTGGGAGGTGGCATCTCTCAGCCCTGGGTCGGGCAGAGCCCCAGCGGACCATGCCCACAACCTCTCTCAGCACCGGTCCCCCAGAAGGCTCCTTTGGGACCAGGATTCTCTTGCGGTGACTCTTTAAGGTCTGGCCCCTGGATGGAGGGGCACCAGGAGTAGAGGAGCAGGAAGGGGAAGGGGGTGGCCATGCGAGGGGACACTTTGAGGCCAAGTCCCAGCTTCAGCCTGATCCTCCTGGGAACCCCGCTCTGAGACAAGGAGCCGGGCTTCGCATTCCCACAGCAGCCAGTCGTGGGCTGAGGACACCTGGGGCGTTGGGAACTCCCTGGCTTCTCCTGGGTTTAACGTCTAGAGCTGCTTGGGAATCGCGCCGCCACACACACCCGAGCGCAGGTGTCTTCCGCACAGACTGCGGGCCTCGCTCTTCTGAATGCCGCTAGCTCGCCACCCACCCACGGGTGAACCTGGTCAGGGTGCTTTCTCTCAGGGGCAGACTCTTTTCCGGGCGGGCTACCGGTGTCTCTGTTTGCTCGTTTCTTTCTTCCATTTCGGGACAGTCTTCCTTGCTGGGTGTGGAAATCTCCTATGCCTTCCCTCGCCTATTCTGTCAGCTTTAAAATTCTCTTTCAGTTGCCACCCTCACAGATGGATTAGGAAACTCTTTCCGGTGCACTCATTAGTGAAATGACCTCCAGGAAGCTGGAATCCAATATCTAATGGCCGATTTTTAGCGAGTCCACACGCCAGGGTGGTCGGGGTCCAATGCAGCCCCGGCCAGGCCCAGGCCCCTTGGACTGGGCCACAGGAGGACACGGAGGAGGGTCCCGGCCCCCACGAAGCGGTGCCGGCAGTTCTCCACGGGCTTGGGCGTTTTCCAGAGGTAGGAGATGGAGGGGACTGATTTCTTCAGCGCCCCCCAAACCACGCCACCCCACCCCACCCATGGGACACATCCCCAGAGAGAGACGCCCCATACACTGGCTGTGCCCCAGCCCTGGCCCGGGGGAATAGGCGGCAGCCCACCCACAGGGCGAGGGGGGGGCGCAGCTGAAAGGGGTTGTGGGGGAGGGCGGCCCCTGGCTGGGGTCAAAGGGCGAGCGTCCCGCGCCTGCGCAGTCAGCGGCAGCGACGCGCTGGGGGTGGGCAGCGGGTAGGTGAAGGAGGCCGGGCGAGGAGACGAGGGGGGCTGGGAGGGCTCCACCTTGGCGAGTCCAGCCGTGGAGGCGCATCTTGTGTGAGTGTGAGTGAGTGTGAGTGTGTGTGTGTGTGTATAGAGAGACAGCCCCCCACCCCGCCCCGCCCCGCCCCGCCCCGCCCATCACCCCCGTCCCTGGGAGCCAGCGGGACCCGGCCGGCGAACTCAACCAGCCCGGCCCGGCCCGGCGCGGGGCCTGGGGCGGGAGGCGGCGGCGGGGAAGCCCAGAGAGGCTCGGCTTCTCGAGCGGGGCAGGGGCGCCCTCCGCCGCCGTCTAGGGCCACACCACCCTGAACGCCCCCGATCTCGTCTGGTCTCGGAAGCTAAGCAGGGTCGGGCCTGGTTAGTACTTGGATGGGAGACCGCCTGGGAATACCGGGTGCCACAGGCTGCTGCTTTTTTTTTTTTTTTTTCTTGCCTCTTGTTCTGTCCCCTTTCTGGGAGCGCGGCGGCGGCCCGGGGTGGGGGTCACCCCCACCCTCAGCGCCCGCGCGGTGCCTGGCGCCCCAGCCCGCACCGTGGGGCCTCCTCTTGTCCCAAGCCTCGACACCGCCGCCACGCGGCAGCATGCGTGGCATCTGGACTGTCAGGTCTCAGACCAAAGGTCTGCTCTGTGGGAACCGACACGCTGGAGGAAACCTTGAGAGTCTGAGAGGGGAGGGAGTTCCAGAAGAAGGCCAGGATGTCATTTTGAGGGAGTATGTGACCAGAACTCGTCCCGTTGATTTTGGGGTTCTATGGGCTACACGCAGGAAACTTTGGTGGTGGCACCTGATGTTGGGGGATCCGGAGTCACACCCAGACCTGCTCCACAGGCCTCCTTTTACTTTTCTCTTCGGATTCATTATTTTTAAAAAGTGTCTCTTACCTCTAGGATTGCATTTTCTTTTCTCTCTCTTTTCAAGCAGATGATGGGAGTACAAGTATTCAGGTGACATGTGTTGCCCGTGCCGCCCTCCCCCCTGTGTTCTTTTTTTTTTTTTTTTTTTGAGACAGAGTCTCGTTTTGCTGCCCAGGCTAGAGTGAGTGCCATGGCGTCAGCCTAGCTCACAGCAACCTCAATCTCCGGGCTCAAGCAATCCTGCTGCCTCAGCCTCCCGAGTAGTTGGGACTACAGGCATGCACCACCACGCCCGGCTGTGTTTTTCTATATATATTAGTTGGCCAATTAATTTCTTTCTATTTTTAGTAGAGACGGGGTCTCGCTCTTGCTCAGGCTGGTTTCGAACTCCTGACCTGGAGCAATCCGCCCGCCTCGGCCTCCCAGAGAGCTAGGATTACAGGCGTGAGCCACCGCGCCCGGCCCCCCCTGTGTTCTTATTCATATACCTCTCATGTTGTTCCAGCGTATTGTGGGGGTACCAATGTTAAGGTCGGGTGCCTTGCCCTCTCCAAGCCTCCCCCCTCGGGTCAGAGCTTCAAGTGCGCCCATCCCCCAGTCGGTGCGCACCCACCCCATGCCTAAGGATGTGTATGCCCCTCCCCTCCCCCCACCCGCCCGACACCCACCCGATGAAGGTGATTCCTCTCTGTCCACTTAGGCGTCCATCCGTTCGTACCAATTTGCTGGTGAGCGCGCTCACGTGGTGCTCGTGTGTCCATTCTTGGGATACTTGGTTTACTGGAACGGGTTCCAGCTCTGGCCAGGAGAACACGAGAGGCGCCCTCTCACCGCTGCTCCTCACAGCCGAATGGCACTCCGTGGTGTCCACGCGCCACATTTTATTGATGCACTCCTGGATGGATGGGCACTCGGGTCGCTTCCACGTCTTTGGGATTGTGAATTGTGCCCTAACTGTAACCCTAACCCTTACCCAGCCCGTCTCCTCTGCCCCTGCCTGACGCACTCCTCCCCGGCCAGGCCCGTCACTGTCCTGGGCCCCCGCCTGACCGGCTCCTCCCCGCCCGGCCGGTCACCGTCCTCTGCCCCTGCCTGACACGCTCCTTCCCGCCCGGCCTCTCACCGTCCTCGGCCCCTGCCTGACCGGCTCCTCCGTCGCCTGGGCCTTCCAAGGGCTTGGTGTGGATGCTGCTTCCAGGAAGCCCTCCAGAAACCCGGCAGCAGGGTGGCCGCAGCAGTCTCCAGCAGCCGTCCCTAAGTCGCGTGAGTGCGGGGGACGCGCCCCCGCTGTGCCGCGGGGGCCCAGCCTGGTGTCTTCCCTGAGGCCCTGCGGCTGCCGGCTGGGCTGCCGCTCCCCGCAAGGGGAGAGCCGCGGAGGTGGGGACCGCCTCCTGATGGGGACGTACACGCAGCTCTCCACGTCGGATTCCGGGGCTCTCTGTCCTGCCCGAAGGCCCAGCTGGCCTGCGGGTCCTTAGAGTGGCAAAAACCTCCGAAAACTGAGACTGAGGGTCCGGTGGGTGTCTGCACTTTTGTGCTGGGCACCCCAGGGAGGCCCGGGGGCTGGCTGGACAACGTGGTCTGCTGGGCGGTGGTGGGGGGGTTGGAGGAGCAACTGATGCCCTTTGCACTTTGGGTAGCAAGAGTCTGAGGTGTCTCTGAGCCCTGTGCCCTGTGGGGGCGGGGCGGGGGGGAGGAGGAGGAGGAGGAGGAGGAGGTGGGAAGGGCCGGGGCCTGCAGTCCTGTTCCCGGGGTGGCACGGCAAGTGGCTTCTTCCACAGGCTGCTTGGCCTGGGCTCCCTGCACCTGGGCCTTTGGAGGACCGGCCCTGTGCTTGCCAACACTTCCTGCAGGGACCCAGAGCTGGGAGGTGGCATCTCTCAGCCCTGGGTCGGGCAGAGCCCCAGCGGGCCATGCCCACAACCTCTCTCAGCACCGGTCCCCCAGAAGGCTCCTTTGGGACCAGGATTCTCTTGCGGTGACTCTTTAAGGTCTGGCCCCTGGATGGAGGGGCACCAGGAGTAGAGGAGCAGGAAGGGGAAGGGGGTGGCCATGCGAGGGGACACTTTGAGGCCAAGTCCCAGCTTCAGCCTGATCCTCCTGGGAACCCCGCTCTGAGACAAGGAGCCGGGCTTCGCATTCCCACAGCAGCCAGTCGTGGGCTGAGGACACCTGGGGCGTTGGGAACTCCCTGGCTTCTCCTGGGTTTAACGTCTAGAGCTGCTTGGGAATCGCGCCGCCACACACACCCGAGCGCAGGTGTCTTCCGCACAGACTGCGGGCCTCGCTCTTCTGAATGCCGCTAGCTCGCCACCCACCCACGGGTGAACCTGGTCAGGGTGCTTTCTCTCAGGGGCAGACTCTTTTCCGGGCGGGCTACCGGTGTCTCTGTTTGCTCGTTTCTTTCTTCCATTTCGGGACAGTCTTCCTTGCTGGGTGTGGAAATCTCCTATGCCTTCCCTCGCCTATTCTGTCAGCTTTAAAATTCTCTTTCAGTTGCCACCCTCACAGATGGATTAGGAAACTCTTTCCGGTGCACTCATTAGTGAAATGACCTCCAGGAAGCTGGAATCCAATATCTAATGGCCGATTTTTAGCGAGTCCACACGCCAGGGTGGTCGGGGTCCAATGCAGCCCCGGCCAGGCCCAGGCCCCTTGGACTGGGCCACAGGAGGACACGGAGGAGGGTCCCGGCCCCCACGAAGCGGTGCCGGCAGTTCTCCACGGGCTTGGGCGTTTTCCAGAGGTAGGAGATGGAGGGGACTGATTTCTTCAGCGCCCCCCAAACCACGCCACCCCACCCCACCCATGGGACACATCCCCAGAGAGAGACGCCCCATACACTGGCTGTGCCCCAGCCCTGGCCCGGGGGAATAGGCGGCAGCCCACCCACAGGGCGAGGGGGGGGGCGCAGCTGAAAGGGGTTGTGGGGGAGGGCGGCCCCTGGCTGGGGTCAAAGGGCGAGCGTCCCGCGCCTGCGCAGTCAGCGGCAGCGACGCGCTGGGGGTGGGCAGCGGGTAGGTGAAGGAGGCCGGGCGAGGAGACGAGGGGGGCTGGGAGGGCTCCACCTTGGCGAGTCCAGCCGTGGAGGCGCATCTTGTGTGAGTGTGAGTGAGTGTGAGTGTGTGTGTGTGTGTATAGAGAGACAGCCCCCCACCCCGCCCCGCCCCGCCCCGCCCCGCCCATCACCCCCGTCCCTGGGAGCCAGCGGGACCCGGCCGGCGAACTCAACCAGCCCGGCCCGGCCCGGCGCGGGGCCTGGGGCGGGAGGCGGCGGCGGGGAAGCCCAGAGAGGCTCGGCTTCTCGAGCGGGGCAGGGGCGCCCTCCGCCGCCGTCTAGGGCCACACCACCCTGAACGCCCCCGATCTCGTCTGGTCTCGGAAGCTAAGCAGGGTCGGGCCTGGTTAGTACTTGGATGGGAGACCGCCTGGGAATACCGGGTGCCACAGGCTGCTGCTTTTTTTTTTTTTTTTTCTTGCCTCTTGTTCTGTCCCCTTTCTGGGAGCGCGGCGGCGGCCCGGGGTGGGGGTCACCCCCACCCTCAGCGCCCGCGCGGTGCCTGGCGCCCCAGCCCGCACCGTGGGGCCTCCTCTTGTCCCAAGCCTCGACACCGCCGCCACGCGGCAGCATGCGTGGCATCTGGACTGTCAGGTCTCAGACCAAAGGTCTGCTCTGTGGGAACCGACACGCTGGAGGAAACCTTGAGAGTCTGAGAGGGGAGGGAGTTCCAGAAGAAGGCCAGGATGTCATTTTGAGGGAGTATGTGACCAGAACTCGTCCCGTTGATTTTGGGGTTCTATGGGCTACACGCAGGAAACTTTGGTGGTGGCACCTGATGTTGGGGGATCCGGAGTCACACCCAGACCTGCTCCACAGGCCTCCTTTTACTTTTCTCTTCGGATTCATTATTTTTAAAAAGTGTCTCTTACCTCTAGGATTGCATTTTCTTTTCTCTCTCTTTTCAAGCAGATGATGGGAGTACAAGTATTCAGGTGACATGTGTTGCCCGTGCCGCCCTCCCCCCTGTGTTCTTTTTTTTTTTTTTTTTTTGAGACAGAGTCTCGTTTTGCTGCCCAGGCTAGAGTGAGTGCCATGGCGTCAGCCTAGCTCACAGCAACCTCAATCTCCGGGCTCAAGCAATCCTGCTGCCTCAGCCTCCCGAGTAGTTGGGACTACAGGCATGCACCACCACGCCCGGCTGTGTTTTTCTATATATATTAGTTGGCCAATTAATTTCTTTCTATTTTTAGTAGAGACGGGGTCTCGCTCTTGCTCAGGCTGGTTTCGAACTCCTGACCTGGAGCAATCCGCCCGCCTCGGCCTCCCAGAGAGCTAGGATTACAGGCGTGAGCCACCGCGCCCGGCCCCCCCTGTGTTCTTATTCATATACCTCTCATGTTGTTCCAGCGTATTGTGGGGGTACCAATGTTAAGGTCGGGTGCCTTGCCCTCTCCAAGCCTCCCCCCTCGGGTCAGAGCTTCAAGTGCGCCCATCCCCCAGTCGGTGCGCACCCACCCCATGCCTAATGGATGTGTATGCCCCTCCCCTCCCCCCACCCGCCCGACACCCACCCGATGAAGGTGATTCCTCTCTGTCCACTTAGGCGTCCATCCGTTCGTACCAATTTGCTGGTGAGCGCGCTCACGTGGTGCTCGTGTGTCCATTCTTGGGATACTTGGTTTACTGGAACGGGTTCCAGCTCTGGCCAGGAGAACACGAGAGGCGCCCTCTCACCGCTGCTCCTCACAGCCGAATGGCACTCCGTGGTGTCCACGCGCCACATTTTATTGATGCACTCCTGGATGGATGGGCACTCGGGTCGCTTCCACGTCTTTGGGATTGTGAATTGTGCCCTAACTGTAACCCTAACCCTTACCCAGCCCGTCTCCTCTGCCCCTGCCTGACGCACTCCTCCCCGGCCAGGCCCGTCACTGTCCTGGGCCCCCGCCTGACCGGCTCCTCCCCGCCCGGCCGGTCACCGTCCTCTGCCCCTGCCTGACACGCTCCTTCCCGCCCGGCCTCTCACCGTCCTCGGCCCCTGCCTGACCGGCTCCTCCGTCGCCTGGGCCTTCCAAGGGCTTGGTGTGGATGCTGCTTCCAGGAAGCCCTCCAGAAACCCGGCAGCAGGGTGGCCGCAGCAGTCTCCAGCAGCCGTCCCTAAGTCGCGTGAGTGCGGGGGACGCGCCCCCGCTGTGCCGCGGGGGCCCAGCCTGGTGTCTTCCCTGAGGCCCTGCGGCTGCCGGCTGGGCTGCCGCTCCCCGCAAGGGGAGAGCCGCGGAGGTGGGGACCGCCTCCTGATGGGGACGTACACGCAGCTCTCCACGTCGGATTCCGGGGCTCTCTGTCCTGCCCGAAGGCCCAGCTGGCCTGCGGGTCCTTAGAGTGGCAAAAACCTCCGAAAACTGAGACTGAGGGTCCGGTGGGTGTCTGCACTTTTGTGCTGGGCACCCCAGGGAGGCCCGGGGGCTGGCTGGACAACGTGGTCTGCTGGGCGGTGGTGGGGGGGTTGGAGGAGCAACTGATGCCCTTTGCACTTTGGGTAGCAAGAGTCTGAGGTGTCTCTGAGCCCTGTGCCCTGTGGGGGCGGGGCGGGGGGGAGGAGGAGGAGGAGGAGGAGGAGGTGGGAAGGGCCGGGGCCTGCAGTCCTGTTCCCGGGGTGGCACGGCAAGTGGCTTCTTCCACAGGCTGCTTGGCCTGGGCTCCCTGCACCTGGGCCTTTGGAGGACCGGCCCTGTGCTTGCCAACACTTCCTGCAGGGACCCAGAGCTGGGAGGTGGCATCTCTCAGCCCTGGGTCGGGCAGAGCCCCAGCGGGCCATGCCCACAACCTCTCTCAGCACCGGTCCCCCAGAAGGCTCCTTTGGGACCAGGATTCTCTTGCGGTGACTCTTTAAGGTCTGGCCCCTGGATGGAGGGGCACCAGGAGTAGAGGAGCAGGAAGGGGAAGGGGGTGGCCATGCGAGGGGACACTTTGAGGCCAAGTCCCAGCTTCAGCCTGATCCTCCTGGGAACCCCGCTCTGAGACAAGGAGCCGGGCTTCGCATTCCCACAGCAGCCAGTCGTGGGCTGAGGACACCTGGGGCGTTGGGAACTCCCTGGCTTCTCCTGGGTTTAACGTCTAGAGCTGCTTGGGAATCGCGCCGCCACACACACCCGAGCGCAGGTGTCTTCCGCACAGACTGCGGGCCTCGCTCTTCTGAATGCCGCTAGCTCGCCACCCACCCACGGGTGAACCTGGTCAGGGTGCTTTCTCTCAGGGGCAGACTCTTTTCCGGGCGGGCTACCGGTGTCTCTGTTTGCTCGTTTCTTTCTTCCATTTCGGGACAGTCTTCCTTGCTGGGTGTGGAAATCTCCTATGCCTTCCCTCGCCTATTCTGTCAGCTTTAAAATTCTCTTTCAGTTGCCACCCTCACAGATGGATTAGGAAAGTCTTTCCGGTGCACTCATTAGTGAAATGACCTCCAGGAAGCTGGAATCCAATATCTAATGGCCGATTTTTAGCGAGTCCACACGCCAGGGTGGTCGGGGTCCAATGCAGCCCCGGCCAGGCCCAGGCCCCTTGGACTGGGCCACAGGAGGACACGGAGGAGGGTCCCGGCCCCCACGAAGCGGTGCCGGCAGTTCTCCACGGGCTTGGGCGTTTTCCAGAGGTAGGAGATGGAGGGGACTGATTTCTTCAGCGCCCCCCAAACCACGCCACCCCACCCCACCCATGGGACACATCCCCAGAGAGAGACGCCCCATACACTGGCTGTGCCCCAGCCCTGGCCCGGGGGAATAGGCGGCAGCCCACCCACAGGGCGAGGGGGGGGGCGCAGCTGAAAGGGGTTGTGGGGGAGGGCGGCCCCTGGCTGGGGTCAAAGGGCGAGCGTCCCGCGCCTGCGCAGTCAGCGGCAGCGACGCGCTGGGGGTGGGCAGCGGGTAGGTGAAGGAGGCCGGGCGAGGAGACGAGGGGGGCTGGGAGGGCTCCACCTTGGCGAGTCCAGCCGTGGAGGCGCATCTTGTGTGAGTGTGAGTGAGTGTGAGTGTGTGTGTGTGTGTATAGAGAGACAGCCCCCCACCCCGCCCCGCCCCGCCCCGCCCCGCCCATCACCCCCGTCCCTGGGAGCCAGCGGGACCCGGCCGGCGAACTCAACCAGCCCGGCCCGGCCCGGCGCGGGGCCTGGGGCGGGAGGCGGCGGCGGGGAAGCCCAGAGAGGCTCGGCTTCTCGAGCGGGGCAGGGGCGCCCTCCGCCGCCGTCTAGGGCCACACCACCCTGAACGCCCCCGATCTCGTCTGGTCTCGGAAGCTAAGCAGGGTCGGGCCTGGTTAGTACTTGGATGGGAGACCGCCTGGGAATACCGGGTGCCACAGGCTGCTGCTTTTTTTTTTTTTTTTTCTTGCCTCTTGTTCTGTCCCCTTTCTGGGAGCGCGGCGGCGGCCCGGGGTGGGGGTCACCCCCACCCTCAGCGCCCGCGCGGTGCCTGGCGCCCCAGCCCGCACCGTGGGGCCTCCTCTTGTCCCAAGCCTCGACACCGCCGCCACGCGGCAGCATGCGTGGCATCTGGACTGTCAGGTCTCAGACCAAAGGTCTGCTCTGTGGGAACCGACACGCTGGAGGAAACCTTGAGAGTCTGAGAGGGGAGGGAGTTCCAGAAGAAGGCCAGGATGTCATTTTGAGGGAGTATGTGACCAGAACTCGTCCCGTTGATTTTGGGGTTCTATGGGCTACACGCAGGAAACTTTGGTGGTGGCACCTGATGTTGGGGGATCCGGAGTCACACCCAGACCTGCTCCACAGGCCTCCTTTTACTTTTCTCTTCGGATTCATTATTTTTAAAAAGTGTCTCTTACCTCTAGGATTGCATTTTCTTTTCTCTCTCTTTTCAAGCAGATGATGGGAGTACAAGTATTCAGGTGACATGTGTTGCCCGTGCCGCCCTCCCCCCTGTGTTCTTTTTTTTTTTTTTTTTTTTGAGACAGAGTCTCGTTTTGCTGCCCAGGCTAGAGTGAGTGCCATGGCGTCAGCCTAGCTCACAGCAACCTCAATCTCCGGGCTCAAGCAATCCTGCTGCCTCAGCCTCCCGAGTAGTTGGGACTACAGGCATGCACCACCACGCCCGGCTGTGTTTTTCTATATATATTAGTTGGCCAATTAATTTCTTTCTATTTTTAGTAGAGACGGGGTCTCGCTCTTGCTCAGGCTGGTTTCGAACTCCTGACCTGGAGCAATCCGCCCGCCTCGGCCTCCCAGAGAGCTAGGATTACAGGCGTGAGCCACCGCGCCCGGCCCCCCCTGTGTTCTTATTCATATACCTCTCATGTTGTTCCAGCGTATTGTGGGGGTACCAATGTTAAGGTCGGGTGCCTTGCCCTCTCCAAGCCTCCCCCCTCGGGTCAGAGCTTCAAGTGCGCCCATCCCCCAGTCGGTGCGCACCCACCCCATGCCTAATGGATGTGTATGCCCCTCCCCTCCCCCCACCCGCCCGACACCCACCCGATGAAGGTGATTCCTCTCTGTCCACTTAGGCGTCCATCCGTTCGTACCAATTTGCTGGTGAGCGCGCTCACGTGGTGCTCGTGTGTCCATTCTTGGGATACTTGGTTTACTGGAACGGGTTCCAGCTCTGGCCAGGAGAACACGAGAGGCGCCCTCTCACCGCTGCTCCTCACAGCCGAATGGCACTCCGTGGTGTCCACGCGCCACATTTTATTGATGCACTCCTGGATGGATGGGCACTCGGGTCGCTTCCACGTCTTTGGGATTGTGAATTGTGCCCTAACTGTAACCCTAACCCTTACCCAGCCCGTCTCCTCTGCCCCTGCCTGACGCACTCCTCCCCGGCCAGGCCCGTCACTGTCCTGGGCCCCCGCCTGACCGGCTCCTCCCCGCCCGGCCGGTCACCGTCCTCTGCCCCTGCCTGACACGCTCCTTCCCGCCCGGCCTCTCACCGTCCTCGGCCCCTGCCTGACCGGCTCCTCCGTCGCCTGGGCCTTCCAAGGGCTTGGTGTGGATGCTGCTTCCAGGAAGCCCTCCAGAAACCCGGCAGCAGGGTGGCCGCAGCAGTCTCCAGCAGCCGTCCCTAAGTCGCGTGAGTGCGGGGGACGCGCCCCCGCTGTGCCGCGGGGGCCCAGCCTGGTGTCTTCCCTGAGGCCCTGCGGCTGCCGGCTGGGCTGCCGCTCCCCGCAAGGGGAGAGCCGCGGAGGTGGGGACCGCCTCCTGATGGGGACGTACACGCAGCTCTCCACGTCGGATTCCGGGGCTCTCTGTCCTGCCCGAAGGCCCAGCTGGCCTGCGGGTCCTTAGAGTGGCAAAAACCTCCGAAAACTGAGACTGAGGGTCCGGTGGGTGTCTGCACTTTTGTGCTGGGCACCCCAGGGAGGCCCGGGGGCTGGCTGGACAACGTGGTCTGCTGGGCGGTGGTGGGGGGGTTGGAGGAGCAACTGATGCCCTTTGCACTTTGGGTAGCAAGAGTCTGAGGTGTCTCTGAGCCCTGTGCCCTGTGGGGGCGGGGCGGGGGGGAGGAGGAGGAGGAGGAGGAGGAGGTGGGAAGGGCCGGGGCCTGCAGTCCTGTTCCCGGGGGTGGCACGGCAAGTGGCTTCTTCCACAGGCTGCTTGGCCTGGGCTCCCTGCACCTGGGCCTTTGGAGGACCGGCCCTGTGCTTGCCAACACTTCCTGCAGGGACCCAGAGCTGGGAGGTGGCATCTCTCAGCCCTGGGTCGGGCAGAGCCCCAGCGGACCATGCCCACAACCTCTCTCAGCACCGGTCCCCCAGAAGGCTCCTTTGGGACCAGGATTCTCTTGCGGTGACTCTTTAAGGTCTGGCCCCTGGATGGAGGGGCACCAGGAGTAGAGGAGCAGGAAGGGGAAGGGGGTGGCCATGCGAGGGGACACTTTGAGGCCAAGTCCCAGCTTCAGCCTGATCCTCCTGGGAACCCCGCTCTGAGACAAGGAGCCGGGCTTCGCATTCCCACAGCAGCCAGTCGTGGGCTGAGGACACCTGGGGCGTTGGGAACTCCCTGGCTTCTCCTGGGTTTAACGTCTAGAGCTGCTTGGGAATCGCGCCGCCACACACACCCGAGCGCAGGTGTCTTCCGCACAGACTGCGGGCCTCGCTCTTCTGAATGCCGCTAGCTCGCCACCCACCCACGGGTGAACCTGGTCAGGGTGCTTTCTCTCAGGGGCAGACTCTTTTCCGGGCGGGCTACCGGTGTCTCTGTTTGCTCGTTTCTTTCTTCCATTTCGGGACAGTCTTCCTTGCTGGGTGTGGAAATCTCCTATGCCTTCCCTCGCCTATTCTGTCAGCTTTAAAATTCTCTTTCAGTTGCCACCCTCACAGATGGATTAGGAAACTCTTTCCGGTGCACTCATTAGTGAAATGACCTCCAGGAAGCTGGAATCCAATATCTAATGGCCGATTTTTAGCGAGTCCACACGCCAGGGTGGTCGGGGTCCAATGCAGCCCCGGCCAGGCCCAGGCCCCTTGGACTGGGCCACAGGAGGACACGGAGGAGGGTCCCGGCCCCCACGAAGCGGTGCCGGCAGTTCTCCACGGGCTTGGGCGTTTTCCAGAGGTAGGAGATGGAGGGGACTGATTTCTTCAGCGCCCCCCAAACCACGCCACCCCACCCCACCCATGGGACACATCCCCAGAGAGAGACGCCCCATACACTGGCTGTGCCCCAGCCCTGGCCCGGGGGAATAGGCGGCAGCCCACCCACAGGGCGAGGGGGGGGCGCAGCTGAAAGGGGTTGTGGGGGAGGGCGGCCCCTGGCTGGGGTCAAAGGGCGAGCGTCCCGCGCCTGCGCAGTCAGCGGCAGCGACGCGCTGGGGGTGGGCAGCGGGTAGGTGAAGGAGGCCGGGCGAGGAGACGAGGGGGGCTGGGAGGGCTCCACCTTGGCGAGTCCAGCCGTGGAGGCGCATCTTGTGTGAGTGTGAGTGAGTGTGAGTGTGTGTGTGTGTGTATAGAGAGACAGCCCCCCACCCCGCCCCGCCCCGCCCCGCCCCGCCCATCACCCCCGTCCCTGGGAGCCAGCGGGACCCGGCCGGCGAACTCAACCAGCCCGGCCCGGCCCGGCGCGGGGCCTGGGGCGGGAGGCGGCGGCGGGGAAGCCCAGAGAGGCTCGGCTTCTCGAGCGGGGCAGGGGCGCCCTCCGCCGCCGTCTAGGGCCACACCACCCTGAACGCCCCCGATCTCGTCTGGTCTCGGAAGCTAAGCAGGGTCGGGCCTGGTTAGTACTTGGATGGGAGACCGCCTGGGAATACCGGGTGCCACAGGCTGCTGCTTTTTTTTTTTTTTTTCTTGCCTCTTGTTCTGTCCCCTTTCTGGGAGCGCGGCGGCGGCCCGGGGTGGGGGTCACCCCCACCCTCAGCGCCCGCGCGGTGCCTGGCGCCCCAGCCCGCACCGTGGGGCCTCCTCTTGTCCCAAGCCTCGACACCGCCGCCACGCGGCAGCATGCGTGGCATCTGGACTGTCAGGTCTCAGACCAAAGGTCTGCTCTGTGGGAACCGACACGCTGGAGGAAACCTTGAGAGTCTGAGAGGGGAGGGAGTTCCAGAAGAAGGCCAGGATGTCATTTTGAGGGAGTATGTGACCAGAACTCGTCCCGTTGATTTTGGGGTTCTATGGGCTACACGCAGGAAACTTTGGTGGTGGCACCTGATGTTGGGGGATCCGGAGTCACACCCAGACCTGCTCCACAGGCCTCCTTTTACTTTTCTCTTCGGATTCATTATTTTTAAAAAGTGTCTCTTACCTCTAGGATTGCATTTTCTTTTCTCTCTCTTTTCAAGCAGATGATGGGAGTACAAGTATTCAGGTGACATGTGTTGCCCGTGCCGCCCTCCCCCCTGTGTTCTTTTTTTTTTTTTTTTTTTGAGACAGAGTCTCGTTTTGCTGCCCAGGCTAGAGTGAGTGCCATGGCGTCAGCCTAGCTCACAGCAACCTCAATCTCCGGGCTCAAGCAATCCTGCTGCCTCAGCCTCCCGAGTAGTTGGGACTACAGGCATGCACCACCACGCCCGGCTGTGTTTTTCTATATATATTAGTTGGCCAATTAATTTCTTTCTATTTTTAGTAGAGACGGGGTCTCGCTCTTGCTCAGGCTGGTTTCGAACTCCTGACCTGGAGCAATCCGCCCGCCTCGGCCTCCCAGAGAG
This sequence comes from Microcebus murinus, assembly GCF_040939455.1. Lineage (NCBI taxonomy): Eukaryota > Metazoa > Chordata > Mammalia > Primates > Cheirogaleidae > Microcebus > Microcebus murinus. The sequence goes on from NW_027438959.1 coordinate 436,384, forward strand.
CTAGGATTACAGGCGTGAGCCACCGCGCCCGGCCCCCCCTGTGTTCTTATTCATATACCTCTCATGTTGTTCCAGCGTATTGTGGGGGTACCAATGTTAAGGTCGGGTGCCTTGCCCTCTCCAAGCCTCCCCCCTCGGGTCAGAGCTTCAAGTGCGCCCATCCCCCAGTCGGTGCGCACCCACCCCATGCCTAAGGATGTGTATGCCCCTCCCCTCCCCCCACCCGCCCGACACCCACCCGATGAAGGTGATTCCTCTCTGTCCACTTAGGCGTCCATCCGTTCGTACCAATTTGCTGGTGAGCGCGCTCACGTGGTGCTCGTGTGTCCATTCTTGGGATACTTGGTTTACTGGAACGGGTTCCAGCTCTGGCCAGGAGAACACGAGAGGCGCCCTCTCACCGCTGCTCCTCACAGCCGAATGGCACTCCGTGGTGTCCACGCGCCACATTTTATTGATGCACTCCTGGATGGATGGGCACTCGGGTCGCTTCCACGTCTTTGGGATTGTGAATTGTGCCCTAACTGTAACCCTAACCCTTACCCAGCCCGTCTCCTCTGCCCCTGCCTGACGCACTCCTCCCCGGCCAGGCCCGTCACTGTCCTGGGCCCCCGCCTGACCGGCTCCTCCCCGCCCGGCCGGTCACCGTCCTCTGCCCCTGCCTGACACGCTCCTTCCCGCCCGGCCTCTCACCGTCCTCGGCCCCTGCCTGACCGGCTCCTCCGTCGCCTGGGCCTTCCAAGGGCTTGGTGTGGATGCTGCTTCCAGGAAGCCCTCCAGAAACCCGGCAGCAGGGTGGCCGCAGCAGTCTCCAGCAGCCGTCCCTAAGTCGCGTGAGTGCGGGGGACGCGCCCCCGCTGTGCCGCGGGGGCCCAGCCTGGTGTCTTCCCTGAGGCCCTGCGGCTGCCGGCTGGGCTGCCGCTCCCCGCAAGGGGAGAGCCGCGGAGGTGGGGACCGCCTCCTGATGGGGACGTACACGCAGCTCTCCACGTCGGATTCCGGGGCTCTCTGTCCTGCCCGAAGGCCCAGCTGGCCTGCGGGTCCTTAGAGTGGCAAAAACCTCCGAAAACTGAGACTGAGGGTCCGGTGGGTGTCTGCACTTTTGTGCTGGGCACCCCAGGGAGGCCCGGGGGCTGGCTGGACAACGTGGTCTGCTGGGCGGTGGTGGGGGGGTTGGAGGAGCAACTGATGCCCTTTGCACTTTGGGTAGCAAGAGTCTGAGGTGTCTCTGAGCCCTGTGCCCTGTGGGGGCGGGGCGGGGGGGAGGAGGAGGAGGAGGAGGAGGAGGTGGGAAGGGCCGGGGCCTGCAGTCCTGTTCCCGGGGTGGCACGGCAAGTGGCTTCTTCCACAGGCTGCTTGGCCTGGGCTCCCTGCACCTGGGCCTTTGGAGGACCGGCCCTGTGCTTGCCAACACTTCCTGCAGGGACCCAGAGCTGGGAGGTGGCATCTCTCAGCCCTGGGTCGGGCAGAGCCCCAGCGGGCCATGCCCACAACCTCTCTCAGCACCGGTCCCCCAGAAGGCTCCTTTGGGACCAGGATTCTCTTGCGGTGACTCTTTAAGGTCTGGCCCCTGGATGGAGGGGCACCAGGAGTAGAGGAGCAGGAAGGGGAAGGGGGTGGCCATGCGAGGGGACACTTTGAGGCCAAGTCCCAGCTTCAGCCTGATCCTCCTGGGAACCCCGCTCTGAGACAAGGAGCCGGGCTTCGCATTCCCACAGCAGCCAGTCGTGGGCTGAGGACACCTGGGGCGTTGGGAACTCCCTGGCTTCTCCTGGGTTTAACGTCTAGAGCTGCTTGGGAATCGCGCCGCCACACACACCCGAGCGCAGGTGTCTTCCGCACAGACTGCGGGCCTCGCTCTTCTGAATGCCGCTAGCTCGCCACCCACCCACGGGTGAACCTGGTCAGGGTGCTTTCTCTCAGGGGCAGACTCTTTTCCGGGCGGGCTACCGGTGTCTCTGTTTGCTCGTTTCTTTCTTCCATTTCGGGACAGTCTTCCTTGCTGGGTGTGGAAATCTCCTATGCCTTCCCTCGCCTATTCTGTCAGCTTTAAAATTCTCTTTCAGTTGCCACCCTCACAGATGGATTAGGAAACTCTTTCCGGTGCACTCATTAGTGAAATGACCTCCAGGAAGCTGGAATCCAATATCTAATGGCCGATTTTTAGCGAGTCCACACGCCAGGGTGGTCGGGGTCCAATGCAGCCCCGGCCAGGCCCAGGCCCCTTGGACTGGGCCACAGGAGGACACGGAGGAGGGTCCCGGCCCCCACGAAGCGGTGCCGGCAGTTCTCCACGGGCTTGGGCGTTTTCCAGAGGTAGGAGATGGAGGGGACTGATTTCTTCAGCGCCCCCCAAACCACGCCACCCCACCCCACCCATGGGACACATCCCCAGAGAGAGACGCCCCATACACTGGCTGTGCCCCAGCCCTGGCCCGGGGGAATAGGCGGCAGCCCACCCACAGGGCGAGGGGGGGGGCGCAGCTGAAAGGGGTTGTGGGGGAGGGCGGCCCCTGGCTGGGGTCAAAGGGCGAGCGTCCCGCGCCTGCGCAGTCAGCGGCAGCGACGCGCTGGGGGTGGGCAGCGGGTAGGTGAAGGAGGCCGGGCGAGGAGACGAGGGGGGCTGGGAGGGCTCCACCTTGGCGAGTCCAGCCGTGGAGGCGCATCTTGTGTGAGTGTGAGTGAGTGTGAGTGTGTGTGTGTGTGTATAGAGAGACAGCCCCCCACCCCGCCCCGCCCCGCCCCGCCCCGCCCATCACCCCCGTCCCTGGGAGCCAGCGGGACCCGGCCGGCGAACTCAACCAGCCCGGCCCGGCCCGGCGCGGGGCCTGGGGCGGGAGGCGGCGGCGGGGAAGCCCAGAGAGGCTCGGCTTCTCGAGCGGGGCAGGGGCGCCCTCCGCCGCCGTCTAGGGCCACACCACCCTGAACGCCCCCGATCTCGTCTGGTCTCGGAAGCTAAGCAGGGTCGGGCCTGGTTAGTACTTGGATGGGAGACCGCCTGGGAATACCGGGTGCCACAGGCTGCTGCTTTTTTTTTTTTTTTTTCTTGCCTCTTGTTCTGTCCCCTTTCTGGGAGCGCGGCGGCGGCCCGGGGTGGGGGTCACCCCCACCCTCAGCGCCCGCGCGGTGCCTGGCGCCCCAGCCCGCACCGTGGGGCCTCCTCTTGTCCCAAGCCTCGACACCGCCGCCACGCGGCAGCATGCGTGGCATCTGGACTGTCAGGTCTCAGACCAAAGGTCTGCTCTGTGGGAACCGACACGCTGGAGGAAACCTTGAGAGTCTGAGAGGGGAGGGAGTTCCAGAAGAAGGCCAGGATGTCATTTTGAGGGAGTATGTGACCAGAACTCGTCCCGTTGATTTTGGGGTTCTATGGGCTACACGCAGGAAACTTTGGTGGTGGCACCTGATGTTGGGGGATCCGGAGTCACACCCAGACCTGCTCCACAGGCCTCCTTTTACTTTTCTCTTCGGATTCATTATTTTTAAAAAGTGTCTCTTACCTCTAGGATTGCATTTTCTTTTCTCTCTCTTTTCAAGCAGATGATGGGAGTACAAGTATTCAGGTGACATGTGTTGCCCGTGCCGCCCTCCCCCCTGTGTTCTTTTTTTTTTTTTTTTTTTGAGACAGAGTCTCGTTTTGCTGCCCAGGCTAGAGTGAGTGCCATGGCGTCAGCCTAGCTCACAGCAACCTCAATCTCCGGGCTCAAGCAATCCTGCTGCCTCAGCCTCCCGAGTAGTTGGGACTACAGGCATGCACCACCACGCCCGGCTGTGTTTTTCTATATATATTAGTTGGCCAATTAATTTCTTTCTATTTTTAGTAGAGACGGGGTCTCGCTCTTGCTCAGGCTGGTTTCGAACTCCTGACCTGGAGCAATCCGCCCGCCTCGGCCTCCCAGAGAGCTAGGATTACAGGCGTGAGCCACCGCGCCCGGCCCCCCCTGTGTTCTTATTCATATACCTCTCATGTTGTTGCAGCGTATTGTGGGGGTACCAATGTTAAGGTCGGGTGCCTTGCCCTCTCCAAGCCTCCCCCCTCGGGTCAGAGCTTCAAGTGCGCCCATCCCCCAGTCGGTGCGCACCCACCCCATGCCTAATGGATGTGTATGCCCCTCCCCTCCCCCCACCCGCCCGACACCCACCCGATGAAGGTGATTCCTCTCTGTCCACTTAGGCGTCCATCCGTTCGTACCAATTTGCTGGTGAGCGCGCTCACGTGGTGCTCGTGTGTCCATTCTTGGGATACTTGGTTTACTGGAACGGGTTCCAGCTCTGGCCAGGAGAACACGAGAGGCGCCCTCTCACCGCTGCTCCTCACAGCCGAATGGCACTCCGTGGTGTCCACGCGCCACATTTTATTGATGCACTCCTGGATGGATGGGCACTCGGGTCGCTTCCACGTCTTTGGGATTGTGAATTGTGCCCTAACTGTAACCCTAACCCTTACCCAGCCCGTCTCCTCTGCCCCTGCCTGACGCACTCCTCCCCGGCCAGGCCCGTCACTGTCCTGGGCCCCCGCCTGACCGGCTCCTCCCCGCCCGGCCGGTCACCGTCCTCTGCCCCTGCCTGACACGCTCCTTCCCGCCCGGCCTCTCACCGTCCTCGGCCCCTGCCTGACCGGCTCCTCCGTCGCCTGGGCCTTCCAAGGGCTTGGTGTGGATGCTGCTTCCAGGAAGCCCTCCAGAAACCCGGCAGCAGGGTGGCCGCAGCAGTCTCCAGCAGCCGTCCCTAAGTCGCGTGAGTGCGGGGGACGCGCCCCCGCTGTGCCGCGGGGGCCCAGCCTGGTGTCTTCCCTGAGGCCCTGCGGCTGCCGGCTGGGCTGCCGCTCCCCGCAAGGGGAGAGCCGCGGAGGTGGGGACCGCCTCCTGATGGGGACGTACACGCAGCTCTCCACGTCGGATTCCGGGGCTCTCTGTCCTGCCCGAAGGCCCAGCTGGCCTGCGGGTCCTTAGAGTGGCAAAAACCTCCGAAAACTGAGACTGAGGGTCCGGTGGGTGTCTGCACTTTTGTGCTGGGCACCCCAGGGAGGCCCGGGGGCTGGCTGGACAACGTGGTCTGCTGGGCGGTGGTGGGGGGGTTGGAGGAGCAACTGATGCCCTTTGCACTTTGGGTAGCAAGAGTCTGAGGTGTCTCTGAGCCCTGTGCCCTGTGGGGGCGGGGCGGGGGGGAGGAGGAGGAGGAGGAGGAGGAGGTGGGAAGGGCCGGGGCCTGCAGTCCTGTTCCCGGGGGTGGCACGGCAAGTGGCTTCTTCCACAGGCTGCTTGGCCTGGGCTCCCTGCACCTGGGCCTTTGGAGGACCGGCCCTGTGCTTGCCAACACTTCCTGCAGGGACCCAGAGCTGGGAGGTGGCATCTCTCAGCCCTGGGTCGGGCAGAGCCCCAGCGGGCCATGCCCACAACCTCTCTCAGCACCGGTCCCCCAGAAGGCTCCTTTGGGACCAGGATTCTCTTGCGGTGACTCTTTAAGGTCTGGCCCCTGGATGGAGGGGCACCAGGAGTAGAGGAGCAGGAAGGGGAAGGGGGTGGCCATGCGAGGGGACACTTTGAGGCCAAGTCCCAGCTTCAGCCTGATCCTCCTGGGAACCCCGCTCTGAGACAAGGAGCCGGGCTTCGCATTCCCACAGCAGCCAGTCGTGGGCTGAGGACACCTGGGGCGTTGGGAACTCCCTGGCTTCTCCTGGGTTTAACGTCTAGAGCTGCTTGGGAATCGCGCCGCCACACACACCCGAGCGCAGGTGTCTTCCGCACAGACTGCGGGCCTCGCTCTTCTGAATGCCGCTAGCTCGCCACCCACCCACGGGTGAACCTGGTCAGGGTGCTTTCTCTCAGGGGCAGACTCTTTTCCGGGCGGGCTACCGGTGTCTCTGTTTGCTCGTTTCTTTCTTCCATTTCGGGACAGTCTTCCTTGCTGGGTGTGGAAATCTCCTATGCCTTCCCTCGCCTATTCTGTCAGCTTTAAAATTCTCTTTCAGTTGCCACCCTCACAGATGGATTAGGAAACTCTTTCCGGTGCACTCATTAGTGAAATGACCTCCAGGAAGCTGGAATCCAATATCTAATGGCCGATTTTTAGCGAGTCCACACGCCAGGGTGGTCGGGGTCCAATGCAGCCCCGGCCAGGCCCAGGCCCCTTGGACTGGGCCACAGGAGGACACGGAGGAGGGTCCCGGCCCCCACGAAGCGGTGCCGGCAGTTCTCCACGGGCTTGGGCGTTTTCCAGAGGTAGGAGATGGAGGGGACTGATTTCTTCAGCGCCCCCCAAACCACGCCACCCCACCCCACCCATGGGACACATCCCCAGAGAGAGACGCCCCATACACTGGCTGTGCCCCAGCCCTGGCCCGGGGGAATAGGCGGCAGCCCACCCACAGGGCGAGGGGGGGGGCGCAGCTGAAAGGGGTTGTGGGGGAGGGCGGCCCCTGGCTGGGGTCAAAGGGCGAGCGTCCCGCGCCTGCGCAGTCAGCGGCAGCGACGCGCTGGGGGTGGGCAGCGGGTAGGTGAAGGAGGCCGGGCGAGGAGACGAGGGGGGCTGGGAGGGCTCCACCTTGGCGAGTCCAGCCGTGGAGGCGCATCTTGTGTGAGTGTGAGTGAGTGTGAGTGTGTGTGTGTGTGTATAGAGAGACAGCCCCCCACCCCGCCCCGCCCCGCCCCGCCCCGCCCATCACCCCCGTCCCTGGGAGCCAGCGGGACCCGGCCGGCGAACTCAACCAGCCCGGCCCGGCCCGGCGCGGGGCCTGGGGCGGGAGGCGGCGGCGGGGAAGCCCAGAGAGGCTCGGCTTCTCGAGCGGGGCAGGGGCGCCCTCCGCCGCCGTCTAGGGCCACACCACCCTGAACGCCCCCGATCTCGTCTGGTCTCGGAAGCTAAGCAGGGTCGGGCCTGGTTAGTACTTGGATGGGAGACCGCCTGGGAATACCGGGTGCCACAGGCTGCTGCTTTTTTTTTTTTTTTTTCTTGCCTCTTGTTCTGTCCCCTTTCTGGGAGCGCGGCGGCGGCCCGGGGTGGGGGTCACCCCCACCCTCAGCGCCCGCGCGGTGCCTGGCGCCCCAGCCCGCACCGTGGGGCCTCCTCTTGTCCCAAGCCTCGACACCGCCGCCACGCGGCAGCATGCGTGGCATCTGGACTGTCAGGTCTCAGACCAAAGGTCTGCTCTGTGGGAACCGACACGCTGGAGGAAACCTTGAGAGTCTGAGAGGGGAGGGAGTTCCAGAAGAAGGCCAGGATGTCATTTTGAGGGAGTATGTGACCAGAACTCGTCCCGTTGATTTTGGGGTTCTATGGGCTACACGCAGGAAACTTTGGTGGTGGCACCTGATGTTGGGGGATCCGGAGTCACACCCAGACCTGCTCCACAGGCCTCCTTTTACTTTTCTCTTCGGATTCATTATTTTTAAAAAGTGTCTCTTACCTCTAGGATTGCATTTTCTTTTCTCTCTCTTTTCAAGCAGATGATGGGAGTACAAGTATTCAGGTGACATGTGTTGCCCGTGCCGCCCTCCCCCCTGTGTTCTTTTTTTTTTTTTTTTTTTGAGACAGAGTCTCGTTTTGCTGCCCAGGCTAGAGTGAGTGCCATGGCGTCAGCCTAGCTCACAGCAACCTCAATCTCCGGGCTCAAGCAATCCTGCTGCCTCAGCCTCCCGAGTAGTTGGGACTACAGGCATGCACCACCACGCCCGGCTGTGTTTTTCTATATATATTAGTTGGCCAATTAATTTCTTTCTATTTTTAGTAGAGACGGGGTCTCGCTCTTGCTCAGGCTGGTTTCGAACTCCTGACCTGGAGCAATCCGCCCGCCTCGGCCTCCCAGAGAGCTAGGATTACAGGCGTGAGCCACCGCGCCCGGCCCCCCCTGTGTTCTTATTCATATACCTCTCATGTTGTTCCAGCGTATTGTGGGGGTACCAATGTTAAGGTCGGGTGCCTTGCCCTCTCCAAGCCTCCCCCCTCGGGTCAGAGCTTCAAGTGCGCCCATCCCCCAGTCGGTGCGCACCCACCCCATGCCTAATGGATGTGTATGCCCCTCCCCTCCCCCCACCCGCCCGACACCCACCCGATGAAGGTGATTCCTCTCTGTCCACTTAGGCGTCCATCCGTTCGTACCAATTTGCTGGTGAGCGCGCTCACGTGGTGCTCGTGTGTCCATTCTTGGGATACTTGGTTTACTGGAACGGGTTCCAGCTCTGGCCAGGAGAACACGAGAGGCGCCCTCTCACCGCTGCTCCTCACAGCCGAATGGCACTCCGTGGTGTCCACGCGCCACATTTTATTGATGCACTCCTGGATGGATGGGCACTCGGGTCGCTTCCACGTCTTTGGGATTGTGAATTGTGCCCTAACTGTAACCCTAACCCTTACCCAGCCCGTCTCCTCTGCCCCTGCCTGACGCACTCCTCCCCGGCCAGGCCCGTCACTGTCCTGGGCCCCCGCCTGACCGGCTCCTCCCCGCCCGGCCGGTCACCGTCCTCTGCCCCTGCCTGACACGCTCCTTCCCGCCCGGCCTCTCACCGTCCTCGGCCCCTGCCTGACCGGCTCCTCCGTCGCCTGGGCCTTCCAAGGGCTTGGTGTGGATGCTGCTTCCAGGAAGCCCTCCAGAAACCCGGCAGCAGGGTGGCCGCAGCAGTCTCCAGCAGCCGTCCCTAAGTCGCGTGAGTGCGGGGGACGCGCCCCCGCTGTGCCGCGGGGGCCCAGCCTGGTGTCTTCCCTGAGGCCCTGCGGCTGCCGGCTGGGCTGCCGCTCCCCGCAAGGGGAGAGCCGCGGAGGTGGGGACCGCCTCCTGATGGGGACGTACACGCAGCTCTCCACGTCGGATTCCGGGGCTCTCTGTCCTGCCCGAAGGCCCAGCTGGCCTGCGGGTCCTTAGAGTGGCAAAAACCTCCGAAAACTGAGACTGAGGGTCCGGTGGGTGTCTGCACTTTTGTGCTGGGCACCCCAGGGAGGCCCGGGGGCTGGCTGGACAACGTGGTCTGCTGGGCGGTGGTGGGGGGGTTGGAGGAGCAACTGATGCCCTTTGCACTTTGGGTAGCAAGAGTCTGAGGTGTCTCTGAGCCCTGTGCCCTGTGGGGGCGGGGCGGGGGGGAGGAGGAGGAGGAGGAGGAGGAGGTGGGAAGGGCCGGGGCCTGCAGTCCTGTTCCCGGGGGTGGCACGGCAAGTGGCTTCTTCCACAGGCTGCTTGGCCTGGGCTCCCTGCACCTGGGCCTTTGGAGGACCGGCCCTGTGCTTGCCAACACTTCCTGCAGGGACCCAGAGCTGGGAGGTGGCATCTCTCAGCCCTGGGTCGGGCAGAGCCCCAGCGGGCCATGCCCACAACCTCTCTCAGCACCGGTCCCCCAGAAGGCTCCTTTGGGACCAGGATTCTCTTGCGGTGACTCTTTAAGGTCTGGCCCCTGGATGGAGGGGCACCAGGAGTAGAGGAGCAGGAAGGGGAAGGGGGTGGCCATGCGAGGGGACACTTTGAGGCCAAGTCCCAGCTTCAGCCTGATCCTCCTGGGAACCCCGCTCTGAGACAAGGAGCCGGGCTTCGCATTCCCACAGCAGCCAGTCGTGGGCTGAGGACACCTGGGGCGTTGGGAACTCCCTGGCTTCTCCTGGGTTTAACGTCTAGAGCTGCTTGGGAATCGCGCCGCCACACACACCCGAGCGCAGGTGTCTTCCGCACAGACTGCGGGCCTCGCTCTTCTGAATGCCGCTAGCTCGCCACCCACCCACGGGTGAACCTGGTCAGGGTGCTTTCTCTCAGGGGCAGACTCTTTTCCGGGCGGGCTACCGGTGTCTCTGTTTGCTCGTTTCTTTCTTCCATTTCGGGACAGTCTTCCTTGCTGGGTGTGGAAATCTCCTATGCCTTCCCTCGCCTATTCTGTCAGCTTTAAAATTCTCTTTCAGTTGCCACCCTCACAGATGGATTAGGAAACTCTTTCCGGTGCACTCATTAGTGAAATGACCTCCAGGAAGCTGGAATCCAATATCTAATGGCCGATTTTTAGCGAGTCCACACGCCAGGGTGGTCGGGGTCCAATGCAGCCCCGGCCAGGCCCAGGCCCCTTGGACTGGGCCACAGGAGGACACGGAGGAGGGTCCCGGCCCCCACGAAGCGGTGCCGGCAGTTCTCCACGGGCTTGGGCGTTTTCCAGAGGTAGGAGATGGAGGGGACTGATTTCTTCAGCGCCCCCCAAACCACGCCACCCCACCCCACCCATGGGACACATCCCCAGAGAGAGACGCCCCATACACTGGCTGTGCCCCAGCCCTGGCCCGGGGGAATAGGCGGCAGCCCACCCACAGGGCGAGGGGGGGGGCGCAGCTGAAAGGGGTTGTGGGGGAGGGCGGCCCCTGGCTGGGGTCAAAGGGCGAGCGTCCCGCGCCTGCGCAGTCAGCGGCAGCGACGCGCTGGGGGTGGGCAGCGGGTAGGTGAAGGAGGCCGGGCGAGGAGACGAGGGGGGCTGGGAGGGCTCCACCTTGGCGAGTCCAGCCGTGGAGGCGCATCTTGTGTGAGTGTGAGTGAGTGTGAGTGTGTGTGTGTGTGTATAGAGAGACAGCCCCCCACCCCGCCCCGCCCCGCCCCGCCCCGCCCATCACCCCCGTCCCTGGGAGCCAGCGGGACCCGGCCGGCGAACTCAACCAGCCCGGCCCGGCCCGGCGCGGGGCCTGGGGCGGGAGGCGGCGGCGGGGAAGCCCAGAGAGGCTCGGCTTCTCGAGCGGGGCAGGGGCGCCCTCCGCCGCCGTCTAGGGCCACACCACCCTGAACGCCCCCGATCTCGTCTGGTCTCGGAAGCTAAGCAGGGTCGGGCCTGGTTAGTACTTGGATGGGAGACCGCCTGGGAATACCGGGTGCCACAGGCTGCTGCTTTTTTTTTTTTTTTTCTTGCCTCTTGTTCTGTCCCCTTTCTGGGAGCGCGGCGGCGGCCCGGGGTGGGGGTCACCCCCACCCTCAGCGCCCGCGCGGTGCCTGGCGCCCCAGCCCGCACCGTGGGGCCTCCTCTTGTCCCAAGCCTCGACACCGCCGCCACGCGGCAGCATGCGTGGCATCTGGACTGTCAGGTCTCAGACCAAAGGTCTGCTCTGTGGGAACCGACACGCTGGAGGAAACCTTGAGAGTCTGAGAGGGGAGGGAGTTCCAGAAGAAGGCCAGGATGTCATTTTGAGGGAGTATGTGACCAGAACTCGTCCCGTTGATTTTGGGGTTCTATGGGCTACACGCAGGAAACTTTGGTGGTGGCACCTGATGTTGGGGGATCCGGAGTCACACCCAGACCTGCTCCACAGGCCTCCTTTTACTTTTCTCTTCGGATTCATTATTTTTAAAAAGTGTCTCTTACCTCTAGGATTGCATTTTCTTTTCTCTCTCTTTTCAAGCAGATGATGGGAGTACAAGTATTCAGGTGACATGTGTTGCCCGTGCCGCCCTCCCCCCTGTGTTCTTTTTTTTTTTTTTTTTTTGAGACAGAGTCTCGTTTTGCTGCCCAGGCTAGAGTGAGTGCCATGGCGTCAGCCTAGCTCACAGCAACCTCAATCTCCGGGCTCAAGCAATCCTGCTGCCTCAGCCTCCCGAGTAGTTGGGACTACAGGCATGCACCACCACGCCCGGCTGTGTTTTTCTATATATATTAGTTGGCCAATTAATTTCTTTCTATTTTTAGTAGAGACGGGGTCTCGCTCTTGCTCAGGCTGGTTTCGAACTCCTGACCTGGAGCAATCCGCCCGCCTCGGCCTCCCAGAGAGCTAGGATTACAGGCGTGAGCCACCGCGCCCGGCCCCCCCTGTGTTCTTATTCATATACCTCTCATGTTGTTCCAGCGTATTGTGGGGGTACCAATGTTAAGGTCGGGTGCCTTGCCCTCTCCAAGCCTCCCCCCTCGGGTCAGAGCTTCAAGTGCGCCCATCCCCCAGTCGGTGCGCACCCACCCCATGCCTAATGGATGTGTATGCCCCTCCCCTCCCCCCACCCGCCCGACACCCACCCGATGAAGGTGATTCCTCTCTGTCCACTTAGGCGTCCATCCGTTCGTACCAATTTGCTGGTGAGCGCGCTCACGTGGTGCTCGTGTGTCCATTCTTGGGATACTTGGTTTACTGGAACGGGTTCCAGCTCTGGCCAGGAGAACACGAGAGGCGCCCTCTCACCGCTGCTCCTCACAGCCGAATGGCACTCCGTGGTGTCCACGCGCCACATTTTATTGATGCACTCCTGGATGGATGGGCACTCGGGTCGCTTCCACGTCTTTGGGATTGTGAATTGTGCCCTAACTGTAACCCTAACCCTTACCCAGCCCGTCTCCTCTGCCCCTGCCTGACGCACTCCTCCCCGGCCAGGCCCGTCACTGTCCTGGGCCCCCGCCTGACCGGCTCCTCCCCGCCCGGCCGGTCACCGTCCTCTGCCCCTGCCTGACACGCTCCTTCCCGCCCGGCCTCTCACCGTCCTCGGCCCCTGCCTGACCGGCTCCTCCGTCGCCTGGGCCTTCCAAGGGCTTGGTGTGGATGCTGCTTCCAGGAAGCCCTCCAGAAACCCGGCAGCAGGGTGGCCGCAGCAGTCTCCAGCAGCCGTCCCTAAGTCGCGTGAGTGCGGGGGACGCGCCCCCGCTGTGCCGCGGGGGCCCAGCCTGGTGTCTTCCCTGAGGCCCTGCGGCTGCCGGCTGGGCTGCCGCTCCCCGCAAGGGGAGAGCCGCGGAGGTGGGGACCGCCTCCTGATGGGGACGTACACGCAGCTCTCCACGTCGGATTCCGGGGCTCTCTGTCCTGCCCGAAGGCCCAGCTGGCCTGCGGGTCCTTAGAGTGGCAAAAACCTCCGAAAACTGAGACTGAGGGTCCGGTGGGTGTCTGCACTTTTGTGCTGGGCACCCCAGGGAGGCCCGGGGGCTGGCTGGACAACGTGGTCTGCTGGGCGGTGGTGGGGGGGTTGGAGGAGCAACTGATGCCCTTTGCACTTTGGGTAGCAAGAGTCTGAGGTGTCTCTGAGCCCTGTGCCCTGTGGGGGCGGGGCGGGGGGGAGGAGGAGGAGGAGGAGGAGGAGGTGGGAAGGGCCGGGGCCTGCAGTCCTGTTCCCGGGGTGGCACGGCAAGTGGCTTCTTCCACAGGCTGCTTGGCCTGGGCTCCCTGCACCTGGGCCTTTGGAGGACCGGCCCTGTGCTTGCCAACACTTCCTGCAGGGACCCAGAGCTGGGAGGTGGCATCTCTCAGCCCTGGGTCGGGCAGAGCCCCAGCGGGCCATGCCCACAACCTCTCTCAGCACCGGTCCCCCAGAAGGCTCCTTTGGGACCAGGATTCTCTTGCGGTGACTCTTTAAGGTCTGGCCCCTGGATGGAGGGGCACCAGGAGTAGAGGAGCAGGAAGGGGAAGGGGGTGGCCATGCGAGGGGACACTTTGAGGCCAAGTCCCAGCTTCAGCCTGATCCTCCTGGGAACCCCGCTCTGAGACAAGGAGCCGGGCTTCGCATTCCCACAGCAGCCAGTCGTGGGCTGAGGACACCTGGGGCGTTGGGAACTCCCTGGCTTCTCCTGGGTTTAACGTCTAGAGCTGCTTGGGAATCGCGCCGCCACACACACCCGAGCGCAGGTGTCTTCCGCACAGACTGCGGGCCTCGCTCTTCTGAATGCCGCTAGCTCGCCACCCACCCACGGGTGAACCTGGTCAGGGTGCTTTCTCTCAGGGGCAGACTCTTTTCCGGGCGGGCTACCGGTGTCTCTGTTTGCTCGTTTCTTTCTTCCATTTCGGGACAGTCTTCCTTGCTGGGTGTGGAAATCTCCTATGCCTTCCCTCGCCTATTCTGTCAGCTTTAAAATTCTCTTTCAGTTGCCACCCTCACAGATGGATTAGGAAACTCTTTCCGGTGCACTCATTAGTGAAATGACCTCCAGGAAGCTGGAATCCAATATCTAATGGCCGATTTTTAGCGAGTCCACACGCCAGGGTGGTCGGGGTCCAATGCAGCCCCGGCCAGGCCCAGGCCCCTTGGACTGGGCCACAGGAGGACACGGAGGAGGGTCCCGGCCCCCACGAAGCGGTGCCGGCAGTTCTCCACGGGCTTGGGCGTTTTCCAGAGGTAGGAGATGGAGGGGACTGATTTCTTCAGCGCCCCCCAAACCACGCCACCCCACCCCACCCATGGGACACATCCCCAGAGAGAGACGCCCCATACACTGGCTGTGCCCCAGCCCTGGCCCGGGGGAATAGGCGGCAGCCCACCCACAGGGCGAGGGGGGGGGCGCAGCTGAAAGGGGTTGTGGGGGAGGGCGGCCCCTGGCTGGGGTCAAAGGGCGAGCGTCCCGCGCCTGCGCAGTCAGCGGCAGCGACGCGCTGGGGGTGGGCAGCGGGTAGGTGAAGGAGGCCGGGCGAGGAGACGAGGGGGGCTGGGAGGGCTCCACCTTGGCGAGTCCAGCCGTGGAGGCGCATCTTGTGTGAGTGTGAGTGAGTGTGAGTGTGTGTGTGTGTGTATAGAGAGACAGCCCCCCACCCCGCCCCGCCCCGCCCCGCCCATCACCCCCGTCCCTGGGAGCCAGCGGGACCCGGCCGGCGAACTCAACCAGCCCGGCCCGGCCCGGCGCGGGGCCTGGGGCGGGAGGCGGCGGCGGGGAAGCCCAGAGAGGCTCGGCTTCTCGAGCGGGGCAGGGGCGCCCTCCGCCGCCGTCTAGGGCCACACCACCCTGAACGCCCCCGATCTCGTCTGGTCTCGGAAGCTAAGCAGGGTCGGGCCTGGTTAGTACTTGGATGGGAGACCGCCTGGGAATACCGGGTGCCACAGGCTGCTGCTTTTTTTTTTTTTTTTCTTGCCTCTTGTTCTGTCCCCTTTCTGGGAGCGCGGCGGCGGCCCGGGGTGGGGGTCACCCCCACCCTCAGCGCCCGCGCGGTGCCTGGCGCCCCAGCCCGCACCGTGGGGCCTCCTCTTGTCCCAAGCCTCGACACCGCCGCCACGCGGCAGCATGCGTGGCATCTGGACTGTCAGGTCTCAGACCAAAGGTCTGCTCTGTGGGAACCGACACGCTGGAGGAAACCTTGAGAGTCTGAGAGGGGAGGGAGTTCCAGAAGAAGGCCAGGATGTCATTTTGAGGGAGTATGTGACCAGAACTCGTCCCGTTGATTTTGGGGTTCTATGGGCTACACGCAGGAAACTTTGGTGGTGGCACCTGATGTTGGGGGATCCGGAGTCACACCCAGACCTGCTCCACAGGCCTCCTTTTACTTTTCTCTTCGGATTCATTATTTTTAAAAAGTGTCTCTTACCTCTAGGATTGCATTTTCTTTTCTCTCTCTTTTCAAGCAGATGATGGGAGTACAAGTATTCAGGTGACATGTGTTGCCCGTGCCGCCCTCCCCCCTGTGTTCTTTTTTTTTTTTTTTTTTTGAGACAGAGTCTCGTTTTGCTGCCCAGGCTAGAGTGAGTGCCATGGCGTCAGCCTAGCTCACAGCAACCTCAATCTCCGGGCTCAAGCAATCCTGCTGCCTCAGCCTCCCGAGTAGTTGGGACTACAGGCATGCACCACCACGCCCGGCTGTGTTTTTCTATATATATTAGTTGGCCAATTAATTTCTTTCTATTTTTAGTAGAGACGGGGTCTCGCTCTTGCTCAGGCTGGTTTCGAACTCCTGACCTGGAGCAATCCGCCCGCCTCGGCCTCCCAGAGAGCTAGGATTACAGGCGTGAGCCACCGCGCCCGGCCCCCCCTGTGTTCTTATTCATATACCTCTCATGTTGTTCCAGCGTATTGTGGGGGTACCAATGTTAAGGTCGGGTGCCTTGCCCTCTCCAAGCCTCCCCCCTCGGGTCAGAGCTTCAAGTGCGCCCATCCCCCAGTCGGTGCGCACCCACCCCATGCCTAATGGATGTGTATGCCCCTCCCCTCCCCCCACCCGCCCGACACCCACCCGATGAAGGTGATTCCTCTCTGTCCACTTAGGCGTCCATCCGTTCGTACCAATTTGCTGGTGAGCGCGCTCACGTGGTGCTCGTGTGTCCATTCTTGGGATACTTGGTTTACTGGAACGGGTTCCAGCTCTGGCCAGGAGAACACGAGAGGCGCCCTCTCACCGCTGCTCCTCACAGCCGAATGGCACTCCGTGGTGTCCACGCGCCACATTTTATTGATGCACTCCTGGATGGATGGGCACTCGGGTCGCTTCCACGTCTTTGGGATTGTGAATTGTGCCCTAACTGTAACCCTAACCCTTACCCAGCCCGTCTCCTCTGCCCCTGCCTGACGCACTCCTCCCCGGCCAGGCCCGTCACTGTCCTGGGCCCCCGCCTGACCGGCTCCTCCCCGCCCGGCCGGTCACCGTCCTCTGCCCCTGCCTGACACGCTCCTTCCCGCCCGGCCTCTCACCGTCCTCGGCCCCTGCCTGACCGGCTCCTCCGTCGCCTGGGCCTTCCAAGGGCTTGGTGTGGATGCTGCTTCCAGGAAGCCCTCCAGAAACCCGGCAGCAGGGTGGCCGCAGCAGTCTCCAGCAGCCGTCCCTAAGTCGCGTGAGTGCGGGGGACGCGCCCCCGCTGTGCCGCGGGGGCCCAGCCTGGTGTCTTCCCTGAGGCCCTGCGGCTGCCGGCTGGGCTGCCGCTCCCCGCAAGGGGAGAGCCGCGGAGGTGGGGACCGCCTCCTGATGGGGACGTACACGCAGCTCTCCACGTCGGATTCCGGGGCTCTCTGTCCTGCCCGAAGGCCCAGCTGGCCTGCGGGTCCTTAGAGTGGCAAAAACCTCCGAAAACTGAGACTGAGGGTCCGGTGGGTGTCTGCAATTTTGTGCTGGGCACCCCAGGGAGGCCCGGGGGCTGGCTGGACAACGTGGTCTGCTGGGCGGTGGTGGGGGGGTTGGAGGAGCAACTGATGCCCTTTGCACTTTGGGTAGCAAGAGTCTGAGGTGTCTCTGAGCCCTGTGCCCTGTGGGGGCGGGGCGGGGGGGAGGAGGAGGAGGAGGAGGAGGAGGTGGGAAGGGCCGGGGCCTGCAGTCCTGTTCCCGGGGGTGGCACGGCAAGTGGCTTCTTCCACAGGCTGCTTGGCCTGGGCTCCCTGCACCTGGGCCTTTGGAGGACCGGCCCTGTGCTTGCCAACACTTCCTGCAGGGACCCAGAGCTGGGAGGTGGCATCTCTCAGCCCTGGGTCGGGCAGAGCCCCAGCGGACCATGCCCACAACCTCTCTCAGCACCGGTCCCCCAGAAGGCTCCTTTGGGACCAGGATTCTCTTGCGGTGACTCTTTAAGGTCTGGCCCCTGGATGGAGGGGCACCAGGAGTAGAGGAGCAGGAAGGGGAAGGGGGTGGCCATGCGAGGGGACACTTTGAGGCCAAGTCCCAGCTTCAGCCTGATCCTCCTGGGAACCCCGCTCTGAGACAAGGAGCCGGGCTTCGCATTCCCACAGCAGCCAGTCGTGGGCTGAGGACACCTGGGGCGTTGGGAACTCCCTGGCTTCTCCTGGGTTTAACGTCTAGAGCTGCTTGGGAATCGCGCCGCCACACACACCCGAGCGCAGGTGTCTTCCGCACAGACTGCGGGCCTCGCTCTTCTGAATGCCGCTAGCTCGCCACCCACCCACGGGTGAACCTGGTCAGGGTGCTTTCTCTCAGGGGCAGACTCTTTTCCGGGCGGGCTACCGGTGTCTCTGTTTGCTCGTTTCTTTCTTCCATTTCGGGACAGTCTTCCTTGCTGGGTGTGGAAATCTCCTATGCCTTCCCTCGCCTATTCTGTCAGCTTTAAAATTCTCTTTCAGTTGCCACCCTCACAGATGGATTAGGAAACTCTTTCCGGTGCACTCATTAGTGAAATGACCTCCAGGAAGCTGGAATCCAATATCTAATGGCCGATTTTTAGCGAGTCCACACGCCAGGGTGGTCGGGGTCCAATGCAGCCCCGGCCAGGCCCAGGCCCCTTGGACTGGGCCACAGGAGGACACGGAGGAGGGTCCCGGCCCCCACGAAGCGGTGCCGGCAGTTCTCCACGGGCTTGGGCGTTTTCCAGAGGTAGGAGATGGAGGGGACTGATTTCTTCAGCGCCCCCCAAACCACGCCACCCCACCCCACCCATGGGACACATCCCCAGAGAGAGACGCCCCATACACTGGCTGTGCCCCAGCCCTGGCCCGGGGGAATAGGCGGCAGCCCACCCACAGGGCGAGGGGGGGGCGCAGCTGAAAGGGGTTGTGGGGGAGGGCGGCCCCTGGCTGGGGTCAAAGGGCGAGCGTCCCGCGCCTGCGCAGTCAGCGGCAGCGACGCGCTGGGGGTGGGCAGCGGGTAGGTGAAGGAGGCCGGGCGAGGAGACGAGGGGGGCTGGGAGGGCTCCACCTTGGCGAGTCCAGCCGTGGAGGCGCATCTTGTGTGAGTGTGAGTGAGTGTGAGTGTGTGTGTGTGTGTATAGAGAGACAGCCCCCCACCCCGCCCCGCCCCGCCCCGCCCCGCCCATCACCCCCGTCCCTGGGAGCCAGCGGGACCCGGCCGGCGAACTCAACCAGCCCGGCCCGGCCCGGCGCGGGGCCTGGGGCGGGAGGCGGCGGCGGGGAAGCCCAGAGAGGCTCGGCTTCTCGAGCGGGGCAGGGGCGCCCTCCGCCGCCGTCTAGGGCCACACCACCCTGAACGCCCCCGATCTCGTCTGGTCTCGGAAGCTAAGCAGGGTCGGGCCTGGTTAGTACTTGGATGGGAGACCGCCTGGGAATACCGGGTGCCACAGGCTGCTGCTTTTTTTTTTTTTTTTTCTTGCCTCTTGTTCTGTCCCCTTTCTGGGAGCGCGGCGGCGGCCCGGGGTGGGGGTCACCCCCACCCTCAGCGCCCGCGCGGTGCCTGGCGCCCCAGCCCGCACCGTGGGGCCTCCTCTTGTCCCAAGCCTCGACACCGCCGCCACGCGGCAGCATGCGTGGCATCTGGACTGTCAGGTCTCAGACCAAAGGTCTGCTCTGTGGGAACCGACACGCTGGAGGAAACCTTGAGAGTCTGAGAGGGGAGGGAGTTCCAGAAGAAGGCCAGGATGTCATTTTGAGGGAGTATGTGACCAGAACTCGTCCCGTTGATTTTGGGGTTCTATGGGCTACACGCAGGAAACTTTGGTGGTGGCACCTGATGTTGGGGGATCCGGAGTCACACCCAGACCTGCTCCACAGGCCTCCTTTTACTTTTCTCTTCGGATTCATTATTTTTAAAAAGTGTCTCTTACCTCTAGGATTGCATTTTCTTTTCTCTCTCTTTTCAAGCAGATGATGGGAGTACAAGTATTCAGGTGACATGTGTTGCCCGTGCCGCCCTCCCCCCTGTGTTCTTTTTTTTTTTTTTTTTTTGAGACAGAGTCTCGTTTTGCTGCCCAGGCTAGAGTGAGTGCCATGGCGTCAGCCTAGCTCACAGCAACCTCAATCTCCGGGCTCAAGCAATCCTGCTGCCTCAGCCTCCCGAGTAGTTGGGACTACAGGCATGCACCACCACGCCCGGCTGTGTTTTTCTATATATATTAGTTGGCCAATTAATTTCTTTCTATTTTTAGTAGAGACGGGGTCTCGCTCTTGCTCAGGCTGGTTTCGAACTCCTGACCTGGAGCAATCCGCCCGCCTCGGCCTCCCAGAGAGCTAGGATTACAGGCGTGAGCCACCGCGCCCGGCCCCCCCTGTGTTCTTATTCATATACCTCTCATGTTGTTCCAGCGTATTGTGGGGGTACCAATGTTAAGGTCGGGTGCCTTGCCCTCTCCAAGCCTCCCCCCTCGGGTCAGAGCTTCAAGTGCGCCCATCCCCCAGTCGGTGCGCACCCACCCCATGCCTAAGGATGTGTATGCCCCTCCCCTCCCCCCACCCGCCCGACACCCACCCGATGAAGGTGATTCCTCTCTGTCCACTTAGGCGTCCATCCGTTCGTACCAATTTGCTGGTGAGCGCGCTCACGTGGTGCTCGTGTGTCCATTCTTGGGATACTTGGTTTACTGGAACGGGTTCCAGCTCTGGCCAGGAGAACACGAGAGGCGCCCTCTCACCGCTGCTCCTCACAGCCGAATGGCACTCCGTGGTGTCCACGCGCCACATTTTATTGATGCACTCCTGGATGGATGGGCACTCGGGTCGCTTCCACGTCTTTGGGATTGTGAATTGTGCCCTAACTGTAACCCTAACCCTTACCCAGCCCGTCTCCTCTGCCCCTGCCTGACGCACTCCTCCCCGGCCAGGCCCGTCACTGTCCTGGGCCCCCGCCTGACCGGCTCCTCCCCGCCCGGCCGGTCACCGTCCTCTGCCCCTGCCTGACACGCTCCTTCCCGCCCGGCCTCTCACCGTCCTCGGCCCCTGCCTGACCGGCTCCTCCGTCGCCTGGGCCTTCCAAGGGCTTGGTGTGGATGCTGCTTCCAGGAAGCCCTCCAGAAACCCGGCAGCAGGGTGGCCGCAGCAGTCTCCAGCAGCCGTCCCTAAGTCGCGTGAGTGCGGGGGACGCGCCCCCGCTGTGCCGCGGGGGCCCAGCCTGGTGTCTTCCCTGAGGCCCTGCGGCTGCCGGCTGGGCTGCCGCTCCCCGCAAGGGGAGAGCCGCGGAGGTGGGGACCGCCTCCTGATGGGGACGTACACGCAGCTCTCCACGTCGGATTCCGGGGCTCTCTGTCCTGCCCGAAGGCCCAGCTGGCCTGCGGGTCCTTAGAGTGGCAAAAACCTCCGAAAACTGAGACTGAGGGTCCGGTGGGTGTCTGCACTTTTGTGCTGGGCACCCCAGGGAGGCCCGGGGGCTGGCTGGACAACGTGGTCTGCTGGGCGGTGGTGGGGGGGTTGGAGGAGCAACTGATGCCCTTTGCACTTTGGGTAGCAAGAGTCTGAGGTGTCTCTGAGCCCTGTGCCCTGTGGGGGCGGGGCGGGGGGGAGGAGGAGGAGGAGGAGGAGGAGGTGGGAAGGGCCGGGGCCTGCAGTCCTGTTCCCGGGGTGGCACGGCAAGTGGCTTCTTCCACAGGCTGCTTGGCCTGGGCTCCCTGCACCTGGGCCTTTGGAGGACCGGCCCTGTGCTTGCCAACACTTCCTGCAGGGACCCAGAGCTGGGAGGTGGCATCTCTCAGCCCTGGGTCGGGCAGAGCCCCAGCGGGCCATGCCCACAACCTCTCTCAGCACCGGTCCCCCAGAAGGCTCCTTTGGGACCAGGATTCTCTTGCGGTGACTCTTTAAGGTCTGGCCCCTGGATGGAGGGGCACCAGGAGTAGAGGAGCAGGAAGGGGAAGGGGGTGGCCATGCGAGGGGACACTTTGAGGCCAAGTCCCAGCTTCAGCCTGATCCTCCTGGGAACCCCGCTCTGAGACAAGGAGCCGGGCTTCGCATTCCCACAGCAGCCAGTCGTGGGCTGAGGACACCTGGGGCGTTGGGAACTCCCTGGCTTCTCCTGGGTTTAACGTCTAGAGCTGCTTGGGAATCGCGCCGCCACACACACCCGAGCGCAGGTGTCTTCCGCACAGACTGCGGGCCTCGCTCTTCTGAATGCCGCTAGCTCGCCACCCACCCACGGGTGAACCTGGTCAGGGTGCTTTCTCTCAGGGGCAGACTCTTTTCCGGGCGGGCTACCGGTGTCTCTGTTTGCTCGTTTCTTTCTTCCATTTCGGGACAGTCTTCCTTGCTGGGTGTGGAAATCTCCTATGCCTTCCCTCGCCTATTCTGTCAGCTTTAAAATTCTCTTTCAGTTGCCACCCTCACAGATGGATTAGGAAACTCTTTCCGGTGCACTCATTAGTGAAATGACCTCCAGGAAGCTGGAATCCAATATCTAATGGCCGATTTTTAGCGAGTCCACACGCCAGGGTGGTCGGGGTCCAATGCAGCCCCGGCCAGGCCCAGGCCCCTTGGACTGGGCCACAGGAGGACACGGAGGAGGGTCCCGGCCCCCACGAAGCGGTGCCGGCAGTTCTCCACGGGCTTGGGCGTTTTCCAGAGGTAGGAGATGGAGGGGACTGATTTCTTCAGCGCCCCCCAAACCACGCCACCCCACCCCACCCATGGGACACATCCCCAGAGAGAGACGCCCCATACACTGGCTGTGCCCCAGCCCTGGCCCGGGGGAATAGGCGGCAGCCCACCCACAGGGCGAGGGGGGGGGCGCAGCTGAAAGGGGTTGTGGGGGAGGGCGGCCCCTGGCTGGGGTCAAAGGGCGAGCGTCCCGCGCCTGCGCAGTCAGCGGCAGCGACGCGCTGGGGGTGGGCAGCGGGTAGGTGAAGGAGGCCGGGCGAGGAGACGAGGGGGGCTGGGAGGGCTCCACCTTGGCGAGTCCAGCCGTGGAGGCGCATCTTGTGTGAGTGTGAGTGAGTGTGAGTGTGTGTGTGTGTGTATAGAGAGACAGCCCCCCACCCCGCCCCGCCCCGCCCCGCCCCGCCCATCACCCCCGTCCCTGGGAGCCAGCGGGACCCGGCCGGCGAACTCAACCAGCCCGGCCCGGCCCGGCGCGGGGCCTGGGGCGGGAGGCGGCGCCGGGGAAGCCCAGAGAGGCTCGGCTTCTCGAGCGGGGCAGGGGCGCCCTCCGCCGCCGTCTAGGGCCACACCACCCTGAACGCCCCCGATCTCGTCTGGTCTCGGAAGCTAAGCAGGGTCGGGCCTGGTTAGTACTTGGATGGGAGACCGCCTGGGAATACCGGGTGCCACAGGCTGCTGCTTTTTTTTTTTTTTTTTCTTGCCTCTTGTTCTGTCCCCTTTCTGGGAGCGCGGCGGCGGCCCGGGGTGGGGGTCACCCCCACCCTCAGCGCCCGCGCGGTGCCTGGCGCCCCAGCCCGCACCGTGGGGCCTCCTCTTGTCCCAAGCCTCGACACCGCCGCCACGCGGCAGCATGCGTGGCATCTGGACTGTCAGGTCTCAGACCAAAGGTCTGCTCTGTGGGAACCGACACGCTGGAGGAAACCTTGAGAGTCTGAGAGGGGAGGGAGTTCCAGAAGAAGGCCAGGATGTCATTTTGAGGGAGTATGTGACCAGAACTCGTCCCGTTGATTTTGGGGTTCTATGGGCTACACGCAGGAAACTTTGGTGGTGGCACCTGATGTTGGGGGATCCGGAGTCACACCCAGACCTGCTCCACAGGCCTCCTTTTACTTTTCTCTTCGGATTCATTATTTTTAAAAAGTGTCTCTTACCTCTAGGATTGCATTTTCTTTTCTCTCTCTTTTCAAGCAGATGATGGGAGTACAAGTATTCAGGTGACATGTGTTGCCCGTGCCGCCCTCCCCCCTGTGTTCTTTTTTTTTTTTTTTTTGAGACAGAGTCTCGTTTTGCTGCCCAGGCTAGAGTGAGTGCCATGGCGTCAGCCTAGCTCACAGCAACCTCAATCTCCGGGCTCAAGCAATCCTGCTGCCTCAGCCTCCCGAGTAGTTGGGACTACAGGCATGCACCACCACGCCCGGCTGTGTTTTTCTATATATATTAGTTGGCCAATTAATTTCTTTCTATTTTTAGTAGAGACGGGGTCTCGCTCTTGCTCAGGCTGGTTTCGAACTCCTGACCTGGAGCAATCCGCCCGCCTCGGCCTCCCAGAGAGCTAGGATTACAGGCGTGAGCCACCGCGCCCGGCCCCCCCTGTGTTCTTATTCATATACCTCTCATGTTGTTCCAGCGTATTGTGGGGGTACCAATGTTAAGGTCGGGTGCCTTGCCCTCTCCAAGCCTCCCCCCTCGGGTCAGAGCTTCAAGTGCGCCCATCCCCCAGTCGGTGCGCACCCACCCCATGCCTAATGGATGTGTATGCCCCTCCCCTCCCCCCACCCGCCCGACACCCACCCGATGAAGGTGATTCCTCTCTGTCCACTTAGGCGTCCATCCGTTCGTACCAATTTGCTGGTGAGCGCGCTCACGTGGTGCTCGTGTGTCCATTCTTGGGATACTTGGTTTACTGGAACGGGTTCCAGCTCTGGCCAGGAGAACACGAGAGGCGCCCTCTCACCGCTGCTCCTCACAGCCGAATGGCACTCCGTGGTGTCCACGCGCCACATTTTATTGATGCACTCCTGGATGGATGGGCACTCGGGTCGCTTCCACGTCTTTGGGATTGTGAATTGTGCCCTAACTGTAACCCTAACCCTTACCCAGCCCGTCTCCTCTGCCCCTGCCTGACGCACTCCTCCCCGGCCAGGCCCGTCACTGTCCTGGGCCCCCGCCTGACCGGCTCCTCCCCGCCCGGCCGGTCACCGTCCTCTGCCCCTGCCTGACACGCTCCTTCCCGCCCGGCCTCTCACCGTCCTCGGCCCCTGCCTGACCGGCTCCTCCGTCGCCTGGGCCTTCCAAGGGCTTGGTGTGGATGCTGCTTCCAGGAAGCCCTCCAGAAACCCGGCAGCAGGGTGGCCGCAGCAGTCTCCAGCAGCCGTCCCTAAGTCGCGTGAGTGCGGGGGACGCGCCCCCGCTGTGCCGCGGGGGCCCAGCCTGGTGTCTTCCCTGAGGCCCTGCGGCTGCCGGCTGGGCTGCCGCTCCC
Source organism: Microcebus murinus (assembly GCF_040939455.1). Classification (NCBI taxonomy): domain Eukaryota; kingdom Metazoa; phylum Chordata; class Mammalia; order Primates; family Cheirogaleidae; genus Microcebus; species Microcebus murinus. The sequence goes on from NW_027438959.1 coordinate 460,726, forward strand.
CGCAAGGGGAGAGCCGCGGAGGTGGGGACCGCCTCCTGATGGGGACGTACACGCAGCTCTCCACGTCGGATTCCGGGGCTCTCTGTCCTGCCCGAAGGCCCAGCTGGCCTGCGGGTCCTTAGAGTGGCAAAAACCTCCGAAAACTGAGACTGAGGGTCCGGTGGGTGTCTGCACTTTTGTGCTGGGCACCCCAGGGAGGCCCGGGGGCTGGCTGGACAACGTGGTCTGCTGGGCGGTGGTGGGGGGGTTGGAGGAGCAACTGATGCCCTTTGCACTTTGGGTAGCAAGAGTCTGAGGTGTCTCTGAGCCCTGTGCCCTGTGGGGGCGGGGCGGGGGGGAGGAGGAGGAGGAGGAGGAGGAGGTGGGAAGGGCCGGGGCCTGCAGTCCTGTTCCCGGGGTGGCACGGCAAGTGGCTTCTTCCACAGGCTGCTTGGCCTGGGCTCCCTGCACCTGGGCCTTTGGAGGACCGGCCCTGTGCTTGCCAACACTTCCTGCAGGGACCCAGAGCTGGGAGGTGGCATCTCTCAGCCCTGGGTCGGGCAGAGCCCCAGCGGGCCATGCCCACAACCTCTCTCAGCACCGGTCCCCCAGAAGGCTCCTTTGGGACCAGGATTCTCTTGCGGTGACTCTTTAAGGTCTGGCCCCTGGATGGAGGGGCACCAGGAGTAGAGGAGCAGGAAGGGGAAGGGGGTGGCCATGCGAGGGGACACTTTGAGGCCAAGTCCCAGCTTCAGCCTGATCCTCCTGGGAACCCCGCTCTGAGACAAGGAGCCGGGCTTCGCATTCCCACAGCAGCCAGTCGTGGGCTGAGGACACCTGGGGCGTTGGGAACTCCCTGGCTTCTCCTGGGTTTAACGTCTAGAGCTGCTTGGGAATCGCGCCGCCACACACACCCGAGCGCAGGTGTCTTCCGCACAGACTGCGGGCCTCGCTCTTCTGAATGCCGCTAGCTCGCCACCCACCCACGGGTGAACCTGGTCAGGGTGCTTTCTCTCAGGGGCAGACTCTTTTCCGGGCGGGCTACCGGTGTCTCTGTTTGCTCGTTTCTTTCTTCCATTTCGGGACAGTCTTCCTTGCTGGGTGTGGAAATCTCCTATGCCTTCCCTCGCCTATTCTGTCAGCTTTAAAATTCTCTTTCAGTTGCCACCCTCACAGATGGATTAGGAAACTCTTTCCGGTGCACTCATTAGTGAAATGACCTCCAGGAAGCTGGAATCCAATATCTAATGGCCGATTTTTAGCGAGTCCACACGCCAGGGTGGTCGGGGTCCAATGCAGCCCCGGCCAGGCCCAGGCCCCTTGGACTGGGCCACAGGAGGACACGGAGGAGGGTCCCGGCCCCCACGAAGCGGTGCCGGCAGTTCTCCACGGGCTTGGGCGTTTTCCAGAGGTAGGAGATGGAGGGGACTGATTTCTTCAGCGCCCCCCAAACCACGCCACCCCACCCCACCCATGGGACACATCCCCAGAGAGAGACGCCCCATACACTGGCTGTGCCCCAGCCCTGGCCCGGGGGAATAGGCGGCAGCCCACCCACAGGGCGAGGGGGGGGGCGCAGCTGAAAGGGGTTGTGGGGGAGGGCGGCCCCTGGCTGGGGTCAAAGGGCGAGCGTCCCGCGCCTGCGCAGTCAGCGGCAGCGACGCGCTGGGGGTGGGCAGCGGGTAGGTGAAGGAGGCCGGGCGAGGAGACGAGGGGGGCTGGGAGGGCTCCACCTTGGCGAGTCCAGCCGTGGAGGCGCATCTTGTGTGAGTGTGAGTGAGTGTGAGTGTGTGTGTGTGTGTATAGAGAGACAGCCCCCCACCCCGCCCCGCCCCGCCCCGCCCCGCCCATCACCCCCGTCCCTGGGAGCCAGCGGGACCCGGCCGGCGAACTCAACCAGCCCGGCCCGGCCCGGCGCGGGGCCTGGGGCGGGAGGCGGCGGCGGGGAAGCCCAGAGAGGCTCGGCTTCTCGAGCGGGGCAGGGGCGCCCTCCGCCGCCGTCTAGGGCCACACCACCCTGAACGCCCCCGATCTCGTCTGGTCTCGGAAGCTAAGCAGGGTCGGGCCTGGTTAGTACTTGGATGGGAGACCGCCTGGGAATACCGGGTGCCACAGGCTGCTGCTTTTTTTTTTTTTTTTTCTTGCCTCTTGTTCTGTCCCCTTTCTGGGAGCGCGGCGGCGGCCCGGGGTGGGGGTCACCCCCACCCTCAGCGCCCGCGCGGTGCCTGGCGCCCCAGCCCGCACCGTGGGGCCTCCTCTTGTCCCAAGCCTCGACACCGCCGCCACGCGGCAGCATGCGTGGCATCTGGACTGTCAGGTCTCAGACCAAAGGTCTGCTCTGTGGGAACCGACACGCTGGAGGAAACCTTGAGAGTCTGAGAGGGGAGGGAGTTCCAGAAGAAGGCCAGGATGTCATTTTGAGGGAGTATGTGACCAGAACTCGTCCCGTTGATTTTGGGGTTCTATGGGCTACACGCAGGAAACTTTGGTGGTGGCACCTGATGTTGGGGGATCCGGAGTCACACCCAGACCTGCTCCACAGGCCTCCTTTTACTTTTCTCTTCGGATTCATTATTTTTAAAAAGTGTCTCTTACCTCTAGGATTGCATTTTCTTTTCTCTCTCTTTTCAAGCAGATGATGGGAGTACAAGTATTCAGGTGACATGTGTTGCCCGTGCCGCCCTCCCCCCTGTGTTCTTTTTTTTTTTTTTTTTTTGAGACAGAGTCTCGTTTTGCTGCCCAGGCTAGAGTGAGTGCCATGGCGTCAGCCTAGCTCACAGCAACCTCAATCTCCGGGCTCAAGCAATCCTGCTGCCTCAGCCTCCCGAGTAGTTGGGACTACAGGCATGCACCACCACGCCCGGCTGTGTTTTTCTATATATATTAGTTGGCCAATTAATTTCTTTCTATTTTTAGTAGAGACGGGGTCTCGCTCTTGCTCAGGCTGGTTTCGAACTCCTGACCTGGAGCAATCCGCCCGCCTCGGCCTCCCAGAGAGCTAGGATTACAGGCGTGAGCCACCGCGCCCGGCCCCCCCTGTGTTCTTATTCATATACCTCTCATGTTGTTGCAGCGTATTGTGGGGGTACCAATGTTAAGGTCGGGTGCCTTGCCCTCTCCAAGCCTCCCCCCTCGGGTCAGAGCTTCAAGTGCGCCCATCCCCCAGTCGGTGCGCACCCACCCCATGCCTAATGGATGTGTATGCCCCTCCCCTCCCCCCACCCGCCCGACACCCACCCGATGAAGGTGATTCCTCTCTGTCCACTTAGGCGTCCATCCGTTCGTACCAATTTGCTGGTGAGCGCGCTCACGTGGTGCTCGTGTGTCCATTCTTGGGATACTTGGTTTACTGGAACGGGTTCCAGCTCTGGCCAGGAGAACACGAGAGGCGCCCTCTCACCGCTGCTCCTCACAGCCGAATGGCACTCCGTGGTGTCCACGCGCCACATTTTATTGATGCACTCCTGGATGGATGGGCACTCGGGTCGCTTCCACGTCTTTGGGATTGTGAATTGTGCCCTAACTGTAACCCTAACCCTTACCCAGCCCGTCTCCTCTGCCCCTGCCTGACGCACTCCTCCCCGGCCAGGCCCGTCACTGTCCTGGGCCCCCGCCTGACCGGCTCCTCCCCGCCCGGCCGGTCACCGTCCTCTGCCCCTGCCTGACACGCTCCTTCCCGCCCGGCCTCTCACCGTCCTCGGCCCCTGCCTGACCGGCTCCTCCGTCGCCTGGGCCTTCCAAGGGCTTGGTGTGGATGCTGCTTCCAGGAAGCCCTCCAGAAACCCGGCAGCAGGGTGGCCGCAGCAGTCTCCAGCAGCCGTCCCTAAGTCGCGTGAGTGCGGGGGACGCGCCCCCGCTGTGCCGCGGGGGCCCAGCCTGGTGTCTTCCCTGAGGCCCTGCGGCTGCCGGCTGGGCTGCCGCTCCCCGCAAGGGGAGAGCCGCGGAGGTGGGGACCGCCTCCTGATGGGGACGTACACGCAGCTCTCCACGTCGGATTCCGGGGCTCTCTGTCCTGCCCGAAGGCCCAGCTGGCCTGCGGGTCCTTAGAGTGGCAAAAACCTCCGAAAACTGAGACTGAGGGTCCGGTGGGTGTCTGCACTTTTGTGCTGGGCACCCCAGGGAGGCCCGGGGGCTGGCTGGACAACGTGGTCTGCTGGGCGGTGGTGGGGGGGTTGGAGGAGCAACTGATGCCCTTTGCACTTTGGGTAGCAAGAGTCTGAGGTGTCTCTGAGCCCTGTGCCCTGTGGGGGCGGGGCGGGGGGGAGGAGGAGGAGGAGGAGGAGGAGGTGGGAAGGGCCGGGGCCTGCAGTCCTGTTCCCGGGGGTGGCACGGCAAGTGGCTTCTTCCACAGGCTGCTTGGCCTGGGCTCCCTGCACCTGGGCCTTTGGAGGACCGGCCCTGTGCTTGCCAACACTTCCTGCAGGGACCCAGAGCTGGGAGGTGGCATCTCTCAGCCCTGGGTCGGGCAGAGCCCCAGCGGGCCATGCCCACAACCTCTCTCAGCACCGGTCCCCCAGAAGGCTCCTTTGGGACCAGGATTCTCTTGCGGTGACTCTTTAAGGTCTGGCCCCTGGATGGAGGGGCACCAGGAGTAGAGGAGCAGGAAGGGGAAGGGGGTGGCCATGCGAGGGGACACTTTGAGGCCAAGTCCCAGCTTCAGCCTGATCCTCCTGGGAACCCCGCTCTGAGACAAGGAGCCGGGCTTCGCATTCCCACAGCAGCCAGTCGTGGGCTGAGGACACCTGGGGCGTTGGGAACTCCCTGGCTTCTCCTGGGTTTAACGTCTAGAGCTGCTTGGGAATCGCGCCGCCACACACACCCGAGCGCAGGTGTCTTCCGCACAGACTGCGGGCCTCGCTCTTCTGAATGCCGCTAGCTCGCCACCCACCCACGGGTGAACCTGGTCAGGGTGCTTTCTCTCAGGGGCAGACTCTTTTCCGGGCGGGCTACCGGTGTCTCTGTTTGCTCGTTTCTTTCTTCCATTTCGGGACAGTCTTCCTTGCTGGGTGTGGAAATCTCCTATGCCTTCCCTCGCCTATTCTGTCAGCTTTAAAATTCTCTTTCAGTTGCCACCCTCACAGATGGATTAGGAAACTCTTTCCGGTGCACTCATTAGTGAAATGACCTCCAGGAAGCTGGAATCCAATATCTAATGGCCGATTTTTAGCGAGTCCACACGCCAGGGTGGTCGGGGTCCAATGCAGCCCCGGCCAGGCCCAGGCCCCTTGGACTGGGCCACAGGAGGACACGGAGGAGGGTCCCGGCCCCCACGAAGCGGTGCCGGCAGTTCTCCACGGGCTTGGGCGTTTTCCAGAGGTAGGAGATGGAGGGGACTGATTTCTTCAGCGCCCCCCAAACCACGCCACCCCACCCCACCCATGGGACACATCCCCAGAGAGAGACGCCCCATACACTGGCTGTGCCCCAGCCCTGGCCCGGGGGAATAGGCGGCAGCCCACCCACAGGGCGAGGGGAGGGGCGCAGCTGAAAGGGGTTGTGGGGGAGGGCGGCCCCTGGCTGGGGTCAAAGGGCGAGCGTCCCGCGCCTGCGCAGTCAGCGGCAGCGACGCGCTGGGGGTGGGCAGCGGGTAGGTGAAGGAGGCCGGGCGAGGAGACGAGGGGGGCTGGGAGGGCTCCACCTTGGCGAGTCCAGCCGTGGAGGCGCATCTTGTGTGAGTGTGAGTGAGTGTGAGTGTGTGTGTGTGTGTATAGAGAGACAGCCCCCCACCCCGCCCCGCCCCGCCCCGCCCCGCCCATCACCCCCGTCCCTGGGAGCCAGCGGGACCCGGCCGGCGAACTCAACCAGCCCGGCCCGGCCCGGCGCGGGGCCTGGGGCGGGAGGCGGCGGCGGGGAAGCCCAGAGAGGCTCGGCTTCTCGAGCGGGGCAGGGGCGCCCTCCGCCGCCGTCTAGGGCCACACCACCCTGAACGCCCCCGATCTCGTCTGGTCTCGGAAGCTAAGCAGGGTCGGGCCTGGTTAGTACTTGGATGGGAGACCGCCTGGGAATACCGGGTGCCACAGGCTGCTGCTTTTTTTTTTTTTTTTCTTGCCTCTTGTTCTGTCCCCTTTCTGGGAGCGCGGCGGCGGCCCGGGGTGGGGGTCACCCCCACCCTCAGCGCCCGCGCGGTGCCTGGCGCCCCAGCCCGCACCGTGGGGCCTCCTCTTGTCCCAAGCCTCGACACCGCCGCCACGCGGCAGCATGCGTGGCATCTGGACTGTCAGGTCTCAGACCAAAGGTCTGCTCTGTGGGAACCGACACGCTGGAGGAAACCTTGAGAGTCTGAGAGGGGAGGGAGTTCCAGAAGAAGGCCAGGATGTCATTTTGAGGGAGTATGTGACCAGAACTCGTCCCGTTGATTTTGGGGTTCTATGGGCTACACGCAGGAAACTTTGGTGGTGGCACCTGATGTTGGGGGATCCGGAGTCACACCCAGACCTGCTCCACAGGCCTCCTTTTACTTTTCTCTTCGGATTCATTATTTTTAAAAAGTGTCTCTTACCTCTAGGATTGCATTTTCTTTTCTCTCTCTTTTCAAGCAGATGATGGGAGTACAAGTATTCAGGTGACATGTGTTGCCCGTGCCGCCCTCCCCCCTGTGTTCTTTTTTTTTTTTTTTTTTTGAGACAGAGTCTCGTTTTGCTGCCCAGGCTAGAGTGAGTGCCATGGCGTCAGCCTAGCTCACAGCAACCTCAATCTCCGGGCTCAAGCAATCCTGCTGCCTCAGCCTCCCGAGTAGTTGGGACTACAGGCATGCACCACCACGCCCGGCTGTGTTTTTCTATATATATTAGTTGGCCAATTAATTTCTTTCTATTTTTAGTAGAGACGGGGTCTCGCTCTTGCTCAGGCTGGTTTCGAACTCCTGACCTGGAGCAATCCGCCCGCCTCGGCCTCCCAGAGAGCTAGGATTACAGGCGTGAGCCACCGCGCCCGGCCCCCCCTGTGTTCTTATTCATATACCTCTCATGTTGTTCCAGCGTATTGTGGGGGTACCAATGTTAAGGTCGGGTGCCTTGCCCTCTCCAAGCCTCCCCCCTCGGGTCAGAGCTTCAAGTGCGCCCATCCCCCAGTCGGTGCGCACCCACCCCATGCCTAATGGATGTGTATGCCCCTCCCCTCCCCCCACCCGCCCGACACCCACCCGATGAAGGTGATTCCTCTCTGTCCACTTAGGCGTCCATCCGTTCGTACCAATTTGCTGGTGAGCGCGCTCACGTGGTGCTCGTGTGTCCATTCTTGGGATACTTGGTTTACTGGAACGGGTTCCAGCTCTGGCCAGGAGAACACGAGAGGCGCCCTCTCACCGCTGCTCCTCACAGCCGAATGGCACTCCGTGGTGTCCACGCGCCACATTTTATTGATGCACTCCTGGATGGATGGGCACTCGGGTCGCTTCCACGTCTTTGGGATTGTGAATTGTGCCCTAACTGTAACCCTAACCCTTACCCAGCCCGTCTCCTCTGCCCCTGCCTGACGCACTCCTCCCCGGCCAGGCCCGTCACTGTCCTGGGCCCCCGCCTGACCGGCTCCTCCCCGCCCGGCCGGTCACCGTCCTCTGCCCCTGCCTGACACGCTCCTTCCCGCCCGGCCTCTCACCGTCCTCGGCCCCTGCCTGACCGGCTCCTCCGTCGCCTGGGCCTTCCAAGGGCTTGGTGTGGATGCTGCTTCCAGGAAGCCCTCCAGAAACCCGGCAGCAGGGTGGCCGCAGCAGTCTCCAGCAGCCGTCCCTAAGTCGCGTGAGTGCGGGGGACGCGCCCCCGCTGTGCCGCGGGGGCCCAGCCTGGTGTCTTCCCTGAGGCCCTGCGGCTGCCGGCTGGGCTGCCGCTCCCCGCAAGGGGAGAGCCGCGGAGGTGGGGACCGCCTCCTGATGGGGACGTACACGCAGCTCTCCACGTCGGATTCCGGGGCTCTCTGTCCTGCCCGAAGGCCCAGCTGGCCTGCGGGTCCTTAGAGTGGCAAAAACCTCCGAAAACTGAGACTGAGGGTCCGGTGGGTGTCTGCACTTTTGTGCTGGGCACCCCAGGGAGGCCCGGGGGCTGGCTGGACAACGTGGTCTGCTGGGCGGTGGTGGGGGGGTTGGAGGAGCAACTGATGCCCTTTGCACTTTGGGTAGCAAGAGTCTGAGGTGTCTCTGAGCCCTGTGCCCTGTGGGGGCGGGGCGGGGGGGAGGAGGAGGAGGAGGAGGAGGAGGTGGGAAGGGCCGGGGCCTGCAGTCCTGTTCCCGGGGGTGGCACGGCAAGTGGCTTCTTCCACAGGCTGCTTGGCCTGGGCTCCCTGCACCTGGGCCTTTGGAGGACCGGCCCTGTGCTTGCCAACACTTCCTGCAGGGACCCAGAGCTGGGAGGTGGCATCTCTCAGCCCTGGGTCGGGCAGAGCCCCAGCGGGCCATGCCCACAACCTCTCTCAGCACCGGTCCCCCAGAAGGCTCCTTTGGGACCAGGATTCTCTTGCGGTGACTCTTTAAGGTCTGGCCCCTGGATGGAGGGGCACCAGGAGTAGAGGAGCAGGAAGGGGAAGGGGGTGGCCATGCGAGGGGACACTTTGAGGCCAAGTCCCAGCTTCAGCCTGATCCTCCTGGGAACCCCGCTCTGAGACAAGGAGCCGGGCTTCGCATTCCCACAGCAGCCAGTCGTGGGCTGAGGACACCTGGGGCGTTGGGAACTCCCTGGCTTCTCCTGGGTTTAACGTCTAGAGCTGCTTGGGAATCGCGCCGCCACACACACCCGAGCGCAGGTGTCTTCCGCACAGACTGCGGGCCTCGCTCTTCTGAATGCCGCTAGCTCGCCACCCACCCACGGGTGAACCTGGTCAGGGTGCTTTCTCTCAGGGGCAGACTCTTTTCCGGGCGGGCTACCGGTGTCTCTGTTTGCTCGTTTCTTTCTTCCATTTCGGGACAGTCTTCCTTGCTGGGTGTGGAAATCTCCTATGCCTTCCCTCGCCTATTCTGTCAGCTTTAAAATTCTCTTTCAGTTGCCACCCTCACAGATGGATTAGGAAACTCTTTCCGGTGCACTCATTAGTGAAATGACCTCCAGGAAGCTGGAATCCAATATCTAATGGCCGATTTTTAGCGAGTCCACACGCCAGGGTGGTCGGGGTCCAATGCAGCCCCGGCCAGGCCCAGGCCCCTTGGACTGGGCCACAGGAGGACACGGAGGAGGGTCCCGGCCCCCACGAAGCGGTGCCGGCAGTTCTCCACGGGCTTGGGCGTTTTCCAGAGGTAGGAGATGGAGGGGACTGATTTCTTCAGCGCCCCCCAAACCACGCCACCCCACCCCACCCATGGGACACATCCCCAGAGAGAGACGCCCCATACACTGGCTGTGCCCCAGCCCTGGCCCGGGGGAATAGGCGGCAGCCCACCCACAGGGCGAGGGGGGGGGCGCAGCTGAAAGGGGTTGTGGGGGAGGGCGGCCCCTGGCTGGGGTCAAAGGGCGAGCGTCCCGCGCCTGCGCAGTCAGCGGCAGCGACGCGCTGGGGGTGGGCAGCGGGTAGGTGAAGGAGGCCGGGCGAGGAGACGAGGGGGGCTGGGAGGGCTCCACCTTGGCGAGTCCAGCCGTGGAGGCGCATCTTGTGTGAGTGTGAGTGAGTGTGAGTGTGTGTGTGTGTGTATAGAGAGACAGCCCCCCACCCCGCCCCGCCCCGCCCCGCCCCGCCCATCACCCCCGTCCCTGGGAGCCAGCGGGACCCGGCCGGCGAACTCAACCAGCCCGGCCCGGCCCGGCGCGGGGCCTGGGGCGGGAGGCGGCGGCGGGGAAGCCCAGAGAGGCTCGGCTTCTCGAGCGGGGCAGGGGCGCCCTCCGCCGCCGTCTAGGGCCACACCACCCTGAACGCCCCCGATCTCGTCTGGTCTCGGAAGCTAAGCAGGGTCGGGCCTGGTTAGTACTTGGATGGGAGACCGCCTGGGAATACCGGGTGCCACAGGCTGCTGCTTTTTTTTTTTTTTTTCTTGCCTCTTGTTCTGTCCCCTTTCTGGGAGCGCGGCGGCGGCCCGGGGTGGGGGTCACCCCCACCCTCAGCGCCCGCGCGGTGCCTGGCGCCCCAGCCCGCACCGTGGGGCCTCCTCTTGTCCCAAGCCTCGACACCGCCGCCACGCGGCAGCATGCGTGGCATCTGGACTGTCAGGTCTCAGACCAAAGGTCTGCTCTGTGGGAACCGACACGCTGGAGGAAACCTTGAGAGTCTGAGAGGGGAGGGAGTTCCAGAAGAAGGCCAGGATGTCATTTTGAGGGAGTATGTGACCAGAACTTGTCCCGTTGATTTTGGGGTTCTATGGGCTACACGCAGGAAACTTTGGTGGTGGCACCTGATGTTGGGGGATCCGGAGTCACACCCAGACCTGCTCCACAGGCCTCCTTTTACTTTTCTCTTCGGATTCATTATTTTTAAAAAGTGTCTCTTACCTCTAGGATTGCATTTTCTTTTCTCTCTCTTTTCAAGCAGATGATGGGAGTACAAGTATTCAGGTGACATGTGTTGCCCGTGCCGCCCTCCCCCCTGTGTTCTTTTTTTTTTTTTTTTTTTGAGACAGAGTCTCGTTTTGCTGCCCAGGCTAGAGTGAGTGCCATGGCGTCAGCCTAGCTCACAGCAACCTCAATCTCCGGGCTCAAGCAATCCTGCTGCCTCAGCCTCCCGAGTAGTTGGGACTACAGGCATGCACCACCACGCCCGGCTGTGTTTTTCTATATATATTAGTTGGCCAATTAATTTCTTTCTATTTTTAGTAGAGACGGGGTCTCGCTCTTGCTCAGGCTGGTTTCGAACTCCTGACCTGGAGCAATCCGCCCGCCTCGGCCTCCCAGAGAGCTAGGATTACAGGCGTGAGCCACCGCGCCCGGCCCCCCCTGTGTTCTTATTCATATACCTCTCATGTTGTTCCAGCGTATTGTGGGGGTACCAATGTTAAGGTCGGGTGCCTTGCCCTCTCCAAGCCTCCCCCCTCGGGTCAGAGCTTCAAGTGCGCCCATCCCCCAGTCGGTGCGCACCCACCCCATGCCTAATGGATGTGTATGCCCCTCCCCTCCCCCCACCCGCCCGACACCCACCCGATGAAGGTGATTCCTCTCTGTCCACTTAGGCGTCCATCCGTTCGTACCAATTTGCTGGTGAGCGCGCTCACGTGGTGCTCGTGTGTCCATTCTTGGGATACTTGGTTTACTGGAACGGGTTCCAGCTCTGGCCAGGAGAACACGAGAGGCGCCCTCTCACCGCTGCTCCTCACAGCCGAATGGCACTCCGTGGTGTCCACGCGCCACATTTTATTGATGCACTCCTGGATGGATGGGCACTCGGGTCGCTTCCACGTCTTTGGGATTGTGAATTGTGCCCTAACTGTAACCCTAACCCTTACCCAGCCCGTCTCCTCTGCCCCTGCCTGACGCACTCCTCCCCGGCCAGGCCCGTCACTGTCCTGGGCCCCCGCCTGACCGGCTCCTCCCCGCCCGGCCGGTCACCGTCCTCTGCCCCTGCCTGACACGCTCCTTCCCGCCCGGCCTCTCACCGTCCTCGGCCCCTGCCTGACCGGCTCCTCCGTCGCCTGGGCCTTCCAAGGGCTTGGTGTGGATGCTGCTTCCAGGAAGCCCTCCAGAAACCCGGCAGCAGGGTGGCCGCAGCAGTCTCCAGCAGCCGTCCCTAAGTCGCGTGAGTGCGGGGGACGCGCCCCCGCTGTGCCGCGGGGGCCCAGCCTGGTGTCTTCCCTGAGGCCCTGCGGCTGCCGGCTGGGCTGCCGCTCCCCGCAAGGGGAGAGCCGCGGAGGTGGGGACCGCCTCCTGATGGGGACGTACACGCAGCTCTCCACGTCGGATTCCGGGGCTCTCTGTCCTGCCCGAAGGCCCAGCTGGCCTGCGGGTCCTTAGAGTGGCAAAAACCTCCGAAAACTGAGACTGAGGGTCCGGTGGGTGTCTGCACTTTTGTGCTGGGCACCCCAGGGAGGCCCGGGGGCTGGCTGGACAACGTGGTCTGCTGGGCGGTGGTGGGGGGGTTGGAGGAGCAACTGATGCCCTTTGCACTTTGGGTAGCAAGAGTCTGAGGTGTCTCTGAGCCCTGTGCCCTGTGGGGGCGGGGCGGGGGGGAGGAGGAGGAGGAGGAGGAGGAGGTGGGAAGGGCCGGGGCCTGCAGTCCTGTTCCCGGGGGTGGCACGGCAAGTGGCTTCTTCCACAGGCTGCTTGGCCTGGGCTCCCTGCACCTGGGCCTTTGGAGGACCGGCCCTGTGCTTGCCAACACTTCCTGCAGGGACCCAGAGCTGGGAGGTGGCATCTCTCAGCCCTGGGTCGGGCAGAGCCCCAGCGGGCCATGCCCACAACCTCTCTCAGCACCGGTCCCCCAGAAGGCTCCTTTGGGACCAGGATTCTCTTGCGGTGACTCTTTAAGGTCTGGCCCCTGGATGGAGGGGCACCAGGAGTAGAGGAGCAGGAAGGGGAAGGGGGTGGCCATGCGAGGGGACACTTTGAGGCCAAGTCCCAGCTTCAGCCTGATCCTCCTGGGAACCCCGCTCTGAGACAAGGAGCCGGGCTTCGCATTCCCACAGCAGCCAGTCGTGGGCTGAGGACACCTGGGGCGTTGGGAACTCCCTGGCTTCTCCTGGGTTTAACGTCTAGAGCTGCTTGGGAATCGCGCCGCCACACACACCCGAGCGCAGGTGTCTTCCGCACAGACTGCGGGCCTCGCTCTTCTGAATGCCGCTAGCTCGCCACCCACCCACGGGTGAACCTGGTCAGGGTGCTTTCTCTCAGGGGCAGACTCTTTTCCGGGCGGGCTACCGGTGTCTCTGTTTGCTCGTTTCTTTCTTCCATTTCGGGACAGTCTTCCTTGCTGGGTGTGGAAATCTCCTATGCCTTCCCTCGCCTATTCTGTCAGCTTTAAAATTCTCTTTCAGTTGCCACCCTCACAGATGGATTAGGAAACTCTTTCCGGTGCACTCATTAGTGAAATGACCTCCAGGAAGCTGGAATCCAATATCTAATGGCCGATTTTTAGCGAGTCCACACGCCAGGGTGGTCGGGGTCCAATGCAGCCCCGGCCAGGCCCAGGCCCCTTGGACTGGGCCACAGGAGGACACGGAGGAGGGTCCCGGCCCCCACGAAGCGGTGCCGGCAGTTCTCCACGGGCTTGGGCGTTTTCCAGAGGTAGGAGATGGAGGGGACTGATTTCTTCAGCGCCCCCCAAACCACGCCACCCCACCCCACCCATGGGACACATCCCCAGAGAGAGACGCCCCATACACTGGCTGTGCCCCAGCCCTGGCCCGGGGGAATAGGCGGCAGCCCACCCACAGGGCGAGGGGGGGGGCGCAGCTGAAAGGGGTTGTGGGGGAGGGCGGCCCCTGGCTGGGGTCAAAGGGCGAGCGTCCCGCGCCTGCGCAGTCAGCGGCAGCGACGCGCTGGGGGTGGGCAGCGGGTAGGTGAAGGAGGCCGGGCGAGGAGACGAGGGGGGCTGGGAGGGCTCCACCTTGGCGAGTCCAGCCGTGGAGGCGCATCTTGTGTGAGTGTGAGTGAGTGTGAGTGTGTGTGTGTGTGTATAGAGAGACAGCCCCCCACCCCGCCCCGCCCCGCCCCGCCCCGCCCATCACCCCCGTCCCTGGGAGCCAGCGGGACCCGGCCGGCGAACTCAACCAGCCCGGCCCGGCCCGGCGCGGGGCCTGGGGCGGGAGGCGGCGGCGGGGAAGCCCAGAGAGGCTCGGCTTCTCGAGCGGGGCAGGGGCGCCCTCCGCCGCCGTCTAGGGCCACACCACCCTGAACGCCCCCGATCTCGTCTGGTCTCGGAAGCTAAGCAGGGTCGGGCCTGGTTAGTACTTGGATGGGAGACCGCCTGGGAATACCGGGTGCCACAGGCTGCTGCTTTTTTTTTTTTTTTTCTTGCCTCTTGTTCTGTCCCCTTTCTGGGAGCGCGGCGGCGGCCCGGGGTGGGGGTCACCCCCACCCTCAGCGCCCGCGCGGTGCCTGGCGCCCCAGCCCGCACCGTGGGGCCTCCTCTTGTCCCAAGCCTCGACACCGCCGCCACGCGGCAGCATGCGTGGCATCTGGACTGTCAGGTCTCAGACCAAAGGTCTGCTCTGTGGGAACCGACACGCTGGAGGAAACCTTGAGAGTCTGAGAGGGGAGGGAGTTCCAGAAGAAGGCCAGGATGTCATTTTGAGGGAGTATGTGACCAGAACTCGTCCCGTTGATTTTGGGGTTCTATGGGCTACACGCAGGAAACTTTGGTGGTGGCACCTGATGTTGGGGGATCCGGAGTCACACCCAGACCTGCTCCACAGGCCTCCTTTTACTTTTCTCTTCGGATTCATTATTTTTAAAAAGTGTCTCTTACCTCTAGGATTGCATTTTCTTTTCTCTCTCTTTTCAAGCAGATGATGGGAGTACAAGTATTCAGGTGACATGTGTTGCCCGTGCCGCCCTCCCCCCTGTGTTCTTTTTTTTTTTTTTTTTTGAGACAGAGTCTCGTTTTGCTGCCCAGGCTAGAGTGAGTGCCATGGCGTCAGCCTAGCTCACAGCAACCTCAATCTCCGGGCTCAAGCAATCCTGCTGCCTCAGCCTCCCGAGTAGTTGGGACTACAGGCATGCACCACCACGCCCGGCTGTGTTTTTCTATATATATTAGTTGGCCAATTAATTTCTTTCTATTTTTAGTAGAGACGGGGTCTCGCTCTTGCTCAGGCTGGTTTCGAACTCCTGACCTGGAGCAATCCGCCCGCCTCGGCCTCCCAGAGAGCTAGGATTACAGGCGTGAGCCACCGCGCCCGGCCCCCCCTGTGTTCTTATTCATATACCTCTCATGTTGTTCCAGCGTATTGTGGGGGTACCAATGTTAAGGTCGGGTGCCTTGCCCTCTCCAAGCCTCCCCCCTCGGGTCAGAGCTTCAAGTGCGCCCATCCCCCAGTCGGTGCGCACCCACCCCATGCCTAATGGATGTGTATGCCCCTCCCCTCCCCCCACCCGCCCGACACCCACCCGATGAAGGTGATTCCTCTCTGTCCACTTAGGCGTCCATCCGTTTGTACCAATTTGCTGGTGAGCGCGCTCACGTGGTGCTCGTGTGTCCATTCTTGGGATACTTGGTTTACTGGAACGGGTTCCAGCTCTGGCCAGGAGAACACGAGAGGCGCCCTCTCACCGCTGCTCCTCACAGCCGAATGGCACTCCGTGGTGTCCACGCGCCACATTTTATTGATGCACTCCTGGATGGATGGGCACTCGGGTCGCTTCCACGTCTTTGGGATTGTGAATTGTGCCCTAACTGTAACCCTAACCCTTACCCAGCCCGTCTCCTCTGCCCCTGCCTGACGCACTCCTCCCCGGCCAGGCCCGTCACTGTCCTGGGCCCCCGCCTGACCGGCTCCTCCCCGCCCGGCCGGTCACCGTCCTCTGCCCCTGCCTGACACGCTCCTTCCCGCCCGGCCTCTCACCGTCCTCGGCCCCTGCCTGACCGGCTCCTCCGTCGCCTGGGCCTTCCAAGGGCTTGGTGTGGATGCTGCTTCCAGGAAGCCCTCCAGAAACCCGGCAGCAGGGTGGCCGCAGCAGTCTCCAGCAGCCGTCCCTAAGTCGCGTGAGTGCGGGGGACGCGCCCCCGCTGTGCCGCGGGGGCCCAGCCTGGTGTCTTCCCTGAGGCCCTGCGGCTGCCGGCTGGGCTGCCGCTCCCCGCAAGGGGAGAGCCGCGGAGGTGGGGACCGCCTCCTGATGGGGACGTACACGCAGCTCTCCACGTCGGATTCCGGGGCTCTCTGTCCTGCCCGAAGGCCCAGCTGGCCTGCGGGTCCTTAGAGTGGCAAAAACCTCCGAAAACTGAGACTGAGGGTCCGGTGGGTGTCTGCACTTTTGTGCTGGGCACCCCAGGGAGGCCCGGGGGCTGGCTGGACAACGTGGTCTGCTGGGCGGTGGTGGGGGGGTTGGAGGAGCAACTGATGCCCTTTGCACTTTGGGTAGCAAGAGTCTGAGGTGTCTCTGAGCCCTGTGCCCTGTGGGGGCGGGGCGGGGGGGAGGAGGAGGAGGAGGAGGAGGAGGTGGGAAGGGCCGGGGCCTGCAGTCCTGTTCCCGGGGTGGCACGGCAAGTGGCTTCTTCCACAGGCTGCTTGGCCTGGGCTCCCTGCACCTGGGCCTTTGGAGGACCGGCCCTGTGCTTGCCAACACTTCCTGCAGGGACCCAGAGCTGGGAGGTGGCATCTCTCAGCCCTGGGTCGGGCAGAGCCCCAGCGGGCCATGCCCACAACCTCTCTCAGCACCGGTCCCCCAGAAGGCTCCTTTGGGACCAGGATTCTCTTGCGGTGACTCTTTAAGGTCTGGCCCCTGGATGGAGGGGCACCAGGAGTAGAGGAGCAGGAAGGGGAAGGGGGTGGCCATGCGAGGGGACACTTTGAGGCCAAGTCCCAGCTTCAGCCTGATCCTCCTGGGAACCCCGCTCTGAGACAAGGAGCCGGGCTTCGCATTCCCACAGCAGCCAGTCGTGGGCTGAGGACACCTGGGGCGTTGGGAACTCCCTGGCTTCTCCTGGGTTTAACGTCTAGAGCTGCTTGGGAATCGCGCCGCCACACACACCCGAGCGCAGGTGTCTTCCGCACAGACTGCGGGCCTCGCTCTTCTGAATGCCGCTAGCTCGCCACCCACCCACGGGTGAACCTGGTCAGGGTGCTTTCTCTCAGGGGCAGACTCTTTTCCGGGCGGGCTACCGGTGTCTCTGTTTGCTCGTTTCTTTCTTCCATTTCGGGACAGTCTTCCTTGCTGGGTGTGGAAATCTCCTATGCCTTCCCTCGCCTATTCTGTCAGCTTTAAAATTCTCTTTCAGTTGCCACCCTCACAGATGGATTAGGAAACTCTTTCCGGTGCACTCATTAGTGAAATGACCTCCAGGAAGCTGGAATCCAATATCTAATGGCCGATTTTTAGCGAGTCCACACGCCAGGGTGGTCGGGGTCCAATGCAGCCCCGGCCAGGCCCAGGCCCCTTGGACTGGGCCACAGGAGGACACGGAGGAGGGTCCCGGCCCCCACGAAGCGGTGCCGGCAGTTCTCCACGGGCTTGGGCGTTTTCCAGAGGTAGGAGATGGAGGGGACTGATTTCTTCAGCGCCCCCCAAACCACGCCACCCCACCCCACCCATGGGACACATCCCCAGAGAGAGACGCCCCATACACTGGCTGTGCCCCAGCCCTGGCCCGGGGGAATAGGCGGCAGCCCACCCACAGGGCGAGGGGGGGGGCGCAGCTGAAAGGGGTTGTGGGGGAGGGCGGCCCCTGGCTGGGGTCAAAGGGCGAGCGTCCCGCGCCTGCGCAGTCAGCGGCAGCGACGCGCTGGGGGTGGGCAGCGGGTAGGTGAAGGAGGCCGGGCGAGGAGACGAGGGGGGCTGGGAGGGCTCCACCTTGGCGAGTCCAGCCGTGGAGGCGCATCTTGTGTGAGTGTGAGTGAGTGTGAGTGTGTGTGTGTGTGTATAGAGAGACAGCCCCCCACCCCGCCCCGCCCCGCCCCGCCCCGCCCATCACCCCCGTCCCTGGGAGCCAGCGGGACCCGGCCGGCGAACTCAACCAGCCCGGCCCGGCCCGGCGCGGGGCCTGGGGCGGGAGGCGGCGGCGGGGAAGCCCAGAGAGGCTCGGCTTCTCGAGCGGGGCAGGGGCGCCCTCCGCCGCCGTCTAGGGCCACACCACCCTGAACGCCCCCGATCTCGTCTGGTCTCGGAAGCTAAGCAGGGTCGGGCCTGGTTAGTACTTGGATGGGAGACCGCCTGGGAATACCGGGTGCCACAGGCTGCTGCTTTTTTTTTTTTTTTTCTTGCCTCTTGTTCTGTCCCCTTTCTGGGAGCGCGGCGGCGGCCCGGGGTGGGGGTCACCCCCACCCTCAGCGCCCGCGCGGTGCCTGGCGCCCCAGCCCGCACCGTGGGGCCTCCTCTTGTCCCAAGCCTCGACACCGCCGCCACGCGGCAGCATGCGTGGCATCTGGACTGTCAGGTCTCAGACCAAAGGTCTGCTCTGTGGGAACCGACACGCTGGAGGAAACCTTGAGAGTCTGAGAGGGGAGGGAGTTCCAGAAGAAGGCCAGGATGTCATTTTGAGGGAGTATGTGACCAGAACTCGTCCCGTTGATTTTGGGGTTCTATGGGCTACACGCAGGAAACTTTGGTGGTGGCACCTGATGTTGGGGGATCCGGAGTCACACCCAGACCTGCTCCACAGGCCTCCTTTTACTTTTCTCTTCGGATTCATTATTTTTAAAAAGTGTCTCTTACCTCTAGGATTGCATTTTCTTTTCTCTCTCTTTTCAAGCAGATGATGGGAGTACAAGTATTCAGGTGACATGTGTTGCCCGTGCCGCCCTCCCCCCTGTGTTCTTTTTTTTTTTTTTTTTTTGAGACAGAGTCTCGTTTTGCTGCCCAGGCTAGAGTGAGTGCCATGGCGTCAGCCTAGCTCACAGCAACCTCAATCTCCGGGCTCAAGCAATCCTGCTGCCTCAGCCTCCCGAGTAGTTGGGACTACAGGCATGCACCACCACGCCCGGCTGTGTTTTTCTATATATATTAGTTGGCCAATTAATTTCTTTCTATTTTTAGTAGAGACGGGGTCTCGCTCTTGCTCAGGCTGGTTTCGAACTCCTGACCTGGAGCAATCCGCCCGCCTCGGCCTCCCAGAGAGCTAGGATTACAGGCGTGAGCCACCGCGCCCGGCCCCCCCTGTGTTCTTATTCATATACCTCTCATGTTGTTCCAGCGTATTGTGGGGGTACCAATGTTAAGGTCGGGTGCCTTGCCCTCTCCAAGCCTCCCCCCTCGGGTCAGAGCTTCAAGTGCGCCCATCCCCCAGTCGGTGCGCACCCACCCCATGCCTAATGGATGTGTATGCCCCTCCCCTCCCCCCACCCGCCCGACACCCACCCGATGAAGGTGATTCCTCTCTGTCCACTTAGGCGTCCATCCGTTCGTACCAATTTGCTGGTGAGCGCGCTCACGTGGTGCTCGTGTGTCCATTCTTGGGATACTTGGTTTACTGGAACGGGTTCCAGCTCTGGCCAGGAGAACACGAGAGGCGCCCTCTCACCGCTGCTCCTCACAGCCGAATGGCACTCCGTGGTGTCCACGCGCCACATTTTATTGATGCACTCCTGGATGGATGGGCACTCGGGTCGCTTCCACGTCTTTGGGATTGTGAATTGTGCCCTAACTGTAACCCTAACCCTTACCCAGCCCGTCTCCTCTGCCCCTGCCTGACGCACTCCTCCCCGGCCAGGCCCGTCACTGTCCTGGGCCCCCGCCTGACCGGCTCCTCCCCGCCCGGCCGGTCACCGTCCTCTGCCCCTGCCTGACACGCTCCTTCCCGCCCGGCCTCTCACCGTCCTCGGCCCCTGCCTGACCGGCTCCTCCGTCGCCTGGGCCTTCCAAGGGCTTGGTGTGGATGCTGCTTCCAGGAAGCCCTCCAGAAACCCGGCAGCAGGGTGGCCGCAGCAGTCTCCAGCAGCCGTCCCTAAGTCGCGTGAGTGCGGGGGACGCGCCCCCGCTGTGCCGCGGGGGCCCAGCCTGGTGTCTTCCCTGAGGCCCTGCGGCTGCCGGCTGGGCTGCCGCTCCCCGCAAGGGGAGAGCCGCGGAGGTGGGGACCGCCTCCTGATGGGGACGTACACGCAGCTCTCCACGTCGGATTCCGGGGCTCTCTGTCCTGCCCGAAGGCCCAGCTGGCCTGCGGGTCCTTAGAGTGGCAAAAACCTCCGAAAACTGAGACTGAGGGTCCGGTGGGTGTCTGCACTTTTGTGCTGGGCACCCCAGGGAGGCCCGGGGGCTGGCTGGACAACGTGGTCTGCTGGGCGGTGGTGGGGGGGTTGGAGGAGCAACTGATGCCCTTTGCACTTTGGGTAGCAAGAGTCTGAGGTGTCTCTGAGCCCTGTGCCCTGTGGGGGCGGGGCGGGGGGGAGGAGGAGGAGGAGGAGGAGGAGGTGGGAAGGGCCGGGGCCTGCAGTCCTGTTCCCGGGGTGGCACGGCAAGTGGCTTCTTCCACAGGCTGCTTGGCCTGGGCTCCCTGCACCTGGGCCTTTGGAGGACCGGCCCTGTGCTTGCCAACACTTCCTGCAGGGACCCAGAGCTGGGAGGTGGCATCTCTCAGCCCTGGGTCGGGCAGAGCCCCAGCGGGCCATGCCCACAACCTCTCTCAGCACCGGTCCCCCAGAAGGCTCCTTTGGGACCAGGATTCTCTTGCGGTGACTCTTTAAGGTCTGGCCCCTGGATGGAGGGGCACCAGGAGTAGAGGAGCAGGAAGGGGAAGGGGGTGGCCATGCGAGGGGACACTTTGAGGCCAAGTCCCAGCTTCAGCCTGATCCTCCTGGGAACCCCGCTCTGAGACAAGGAGCCGGGCTTCGCATTCCCACAGCAGCCAGTCGTGGGCTGAGGACACCTGGGGCGTTGGGAACTCCCTGGCTTCTCCTGGGTTTAACGTCTAGAGCTGCTTGGGAATCGCGCCGCCACACACACCCGAGCGCAGGTGTCTTCCGCACAGACTGCGGGCCTCGCTCTTCTGAATGCCGCTAGCTCGCCACCCACCCACGGGTGAACCTGGTCAGGGTGCTTTCTCTCAGGGGCAGACTCTTTTCCGGGCGGGCTACCGGTGTCTCTGTTTGCTCGTTTCTTTCTTCCATTTCGGGACAGTCTTCCTTGCTGGGTGTGGAAATCTCCTATGCCTTCCCTCGCCTATTCTGTCAGCTTTAAAATTCTCTTTCAGTTGCCACCCTCACAGATGGATTAGGAAACTCTTTCCGGTGCACTCATTAGTGAAATGACCTCCAGGAAGCTGGAATCCAATATCTAATGGCCGATTTTTAGCGAGTCCACACGCCAGGGTGGTCGGGGTCCAATGCAGCCCCGGCCAGGCCCAGGCCCCTTGGACTGGGCCACAGGAGGACACGGAGGAGGGTCCCGGCCCCCACGAAGCGGTGCCGGCAGTTCTCCACGGGCTTGGGCGTTTTCCAGAGGTAGGAGATGGAGGGGACTGATTTCTTCAGCGCCCCCCAAACCACGCCACCCCACCCCACCCATGGGACACATCCCCAGAGAGAGACGCCCCATACACTGGCTGTGCCCCAGCCCTGGCCCGGGGGAATAGGCGGCAGCCCACCCACAGGGCGAGGGGGGGGGCGCAGCTGAAAGGGGTTGTGGGGGAGGGCGGCCCCTGGCTGGGGTCAAAGGGCGAGCGTCCCGCGCCTGCGCAGTCAGCGGCAGCGACGCGCTGGGGGTGGGCAGCGGGTAGGTGAAGGAGGCCGGGCGAGGAGACGAGGGGGGCTGGGAGGGCTCCACCTTGGCGAGTCCAGCCGTGGAGGCGCATCTTGTGTGAGTGTGAGTGAGTGTGAGTGTGTGTGTGTGTGTATAGAGAGACAGCCCCCCACCCCGCCCCGCCCCGCCCCGCCCCGCCCATCACCCCCGTCCCTGGGAGCCAGCGGGACCCGGCCGGCGAACTCAACCAGCCCGGCCCGGCCCGGCGCGGGGCCTGGGGCGGGAGGCGGCGGCGGGGAAGCCCAGAGAGGCTCGGCTTCTCGAGCGGGGCAGGGGCGCCCTCCGCCGCCGTCTAGGGCCACACCACCCTGAACGCCCCCGATCTCGTCTGGTCTCGGAAGCTAAGCAGGGTCGGGCCTGGTTAGTACTTGGATGGGAGACCGCCTGGGAATACCGGGTGCCACAGGCTGCTGCTTTTTTTTTTTTTTTTCTTGCCTCTTGTTCTGTCCCCTTTCTGGGAGCGCGGCGGCGGCCCGGGGTGGGGGTCACCCCCACCCTCAGCGCCCGCGCGGTGCCTGGCGCCCCAGCCCGCACCGTGGGGCCTCCTCTTGTCCCAAGCCTCGACACCGCCGCCACGCGGCAGCATGCGTGGCATCTGGACTGTCAGGTCTCAGACCAAAGGTCTGCTCTGTGGGAACCGACACGCTGGAGGAAACCTTGAGAGTCTGAGAGGGGAGGGAGTTCCAGAAGAAGGCCAGGATGTCATTTTGAGGGAGTATGTGACCAGAACTCGTCCCGTTGATTTTGGGGTTCTATGGGCTACACGCAGGAAACTTTGGTGGTGGCACCTGATGTTGGGGGATCCGGAGTCACACCCAGACCTGCTCCACAGGCCTCCTTTTACTTTTCTCTTCGGATTCATTATTTTTAAAAAGTGTCTCTTACCTCTAGGATTGCATTTTCTTTTCTCTCTCTTTTCAAGCAGATGATGGGAGTACAAGTATTCAGGTGACATGTGTTGCCCGTGCCGCCCTCCCCCCTGTGTTCTTTTTTTTTTTTTTTTTTTGAGACAGAGTCTCGTTTTGCTGCCCAGGCTAGAGTGAGTGCCATGGCGTCAGCCTAGCTCACAGCAACCTCAATCTCCGGGCTCAAGCAATCCTGCTGCCTCAGCCTCCCGAGTAGTTGGGACTACAGGCATGCACCACCACGCCCGGCTGTGTTTTTCTATATATATTAGTTGGCCAATTAATTTCTTTCTATTTTTAGTAGAGACGGGGTCTCGCTCTTGCTCAGGCTGGTTTCGAACTCCTGACCTGGAGCAATCCGCCCGCCTCGGCCTCCCAGAGAGCTAGGATTACAGGCGTGAGCCACCGCGCCCGGCCCCCCCTGTGTTCTTATTCATATACCTCTCATGTTGTTCCAGCGTATTGTGGGGGTACCAATGTTAAGGTCGGGTGCCTTGCCCTCTCCAAGCCTCCCCCCTCGGGTCAGAGCTTCAAGTGCGCCCATCCCCCAGTCGGTGCGCACCCACCCCATGCCTAATGGATGTGTATGCCCCTCCCCTCCCCCCACCCGCCCGACACCCACCCGATGAAGGTGATTCCTCTCTGTCCACTTAGGCGTCCATCCGTTCGTACCAATTTGCTGGTGAGCGCGCTCACGTGG
Source organism: Microcebus murinus (assembly GCF_040939455.1). Taxonomy (NCBI): domain Eukaryota; kingdom Metazoa; phylum Chordata; class Mammalia; order Primates; family Cheirogaleidae; genus Microcebus; species Microcebus murinus. Next base: position 483,537 of record NW_027438959.1, read on the forward strand.
TGCTCGTGTGTCCATTCTTGGGATACTTGGTTTACTGGAACGGGTTCCAGCTCTGGCCAGGAGAACACGAGAGGCGCCCTCTCACCGCTGCTCCTCACAGCCGAATGGCACTCCGTGGTGTCCACGCGCCACATTTTATTGATGCACTCCTGGATGGATGGGCACTCGGGTCGCTTCCACGTCTTTGGGATTGTGAATTGTGCCCTAACTGTAACCCTAACCCTTACCCAGCCCGTCTCCTCTGCCCCTGCCTGACGCACTCCTCCCCGGCCAGGCCCGTCACTGTCCTGGGCCCCCGCCTGACCGGCTCCTCCCCGCCCGGCCGGTCACCGTCCTCTGCCCCTGCCTGACACGCTCCTTCCCGCCCGGCCTCTCACCGTCCTCGGCCCCTGCCTGACCGGCTCCTCCGTCGCCTGGGCCTTCCAAGGGCTTGGTGTGGATGCTGCTTCCAGGAAGCCCTCCAGAAACCCGGCAGCAGGGTGGCCGCAGCAGTCTCCAGCAGCCGTCCCTAAGTCGCGTGAGTGCGGGGGACGCGCCCCCGCTGTGCCGCGGGGGCCCAGCCTGGTGTCTTCCCTGAGGCCCTGCGGCTGCCGGCTGGGCTGCCGCTCCCCGCAAGGGGAGAGCCGCGGAGGTGGGGACCGCCTCCTGATGGGGACGTACACGCAGCTCTCCACGTCGGATTCCGGGGCTCTCTGTCCTGCCCGAAGGCCCAGCTGGCCTGCGGGTCCTTAGAGTGGCAAAAACCTCCGAAAACTGAGACTGAGGGTCCGGTGGGTGTCTGCACTTTTGTGCTGGGCACCCCAGGGAGGCCCGGGGGCTGGCTGGACAACGTGGTCTGCTGGGCGGTGGTGGGGGGGTTGGAGGAGCAACTGATGCCCTTTGCACTTTGGGTAGCAAGAGTCTGAGGTGTCTCTGAGCCCTGTGCCCTGTGGGGGCGGGGCGGGGGGGAGGAGGAGGAGGAGGAGGAGGAGGTGGGAAGGGCCGGGGCCTGCAGTCCTGTTCCCGGGGTGGCACGGCAAGTGGCTTCTTCCACAGGCTGCTTGGCCTGGGCTCCCTGCACCTGGGCCTTTGGAGGACCGGCCCTGTGCTTGCCAACACTTCCTGCAGGGACCCAGAGCTGGGAGGTGGCATCTCTCAGCCCTGGGTCGGGCAGAGCCCCAGCGGGCCATGCCCACAACCTCTCTCAGCACCGGTCCCCCAGAAGGCTCCTTTGGGACCAGGATTCTCTTGCGGTGACTCTTTAAGGTCTGGCCCCTGGATGGAGGGGCACCAGGAGTAGAGGAGCAGGAAGGGGAAGGGGGTGGCCATGCGAGGGGACACTTTGAGGCCAAGTCCCAGCTTCAGCCTGATCCTCCTGGGAACCCCGCTCTGAGACAAGGAGCCGGGCTTCGCATTCCCACAGCAGCCAGTCGTGGGCTGAGGACACCTGGGGCGTTGGGAACTCCCTGGCTTCTCCTGGGTTTAACGTCTAGAGCTGCTTGGGAATCGCGCCGCCACACACACCCGAGCGCAGGTGTCTTCCGCACAGACTGCGGGCCTCGCTCTTCTGAATGCCGCTAGCTCGCCACCCACCCACGGGTGAACCTGGTCAGGGTGCTTTCTCTCAGGGGCAGACTCTTTTCCGGGCGGGCTACCGGTGTCTCTGTTTGCTCGTTTCTTTCTTCCATTTCGGGACAGTCTTCCTTGCTGGGTGTGGAAATCTCCTATGCCTTCCCTCGCCTATTCTGTCAGCTTTAAAATTCTCTTTCAGTTGCCACCCTCACAGATGGATTAGGAAACTCTTTCCGGTGCACTCATTAGTGAAATGACCTCCAGGAAGCTGGAATCCAATATCTAATGGCCGATTTTTAGCGAGTCCACACGCCAGGGTGGTCGGGGTCCAATGCAGCCCCGGCCAGGCCCAGGCCCCTTGGACTGGGCCACAGGAGGACACGGAGGAGGGTCCCGGCCCCCACGAAGCGGTGCCGGCAGTTCTCCACGGGCTTGGGCGTTTTCCAGAGGTAGGAGATGGAGGGGACTGATTTCTTCAGCGCCCCCCAAACCACGCCACCCCACCCCACCCATGGGACACATCCCCAGAGAGAGACGCCCCATACACTGGCTGTGCCCCAGCCCTGGCCCGGGGGAATAGGCGGCAGCCCACCCACAGGGCGAGGGGGGGGGCGCAGCTGAAAGGGGTTGTGGGGGAGGGCGGCCCCTGGCTGGGGTCAAAGGGCGAGCGTCCCGCGCCTGCGCAGTCAGCGGCAGCGACGCGCTGGGGGTGGGCAGCGGGTAGGTGAAGGAGGCCGGGCGAGGAGACGAGGGGGGCTGGGAGGGCTCCACCTTGGCGAGTCCAGCCGTGGAGGCGCATCTTGTGTGAGTGTGAGTGAGTGTGAGTGTGTGTGTGTGTGTATAGAGAGACAGCCCCCCACCCCGCCCCGCCCCGCCCCGCCCCGCCCATCACCCCCGTCCCTGGGAGCCAGCGGGACCCGGCCGGCGAACTCAACCAGCCCGGCCCGGCCCGGCGCGGGGCCTGGGGCGGGAGGCGGCGGCGGGGAAGCCCAGAGAGGCTCGGCTTCTCGAGCGGGGCAGGGGCGCCCTCCGCCGCCGTCTAGGGCCACACCACCCTGAACGCCCCCGATCTCGTCTGGTCTCGGAAGCTAAGCAGGGTCGGGCCTGGTTAGTACTTGGATGGGAGACCGCCTGGGAATACCGGGTGCCACAGGCTGCTGCTTTTTTTTTTTTTTTCTTGCCTCTTGTTCTGTCCCCTTTCTGGGAGCGCGGCGGCGGCCCGGGGTGGGGGTCACCCCCACCCTCAGCGCCCGCGCGGTGCCTGGCGCCCCAGCCCGCACCGTGGGGCCTCCTCTTGTCCCAAGCCTCGACACCGCCGCCACGCGGCAGCATGCGTGGCATCTGGACTGTCAGGTCTCAGACCAAAGGTCTGCTCTGTGGGAACCGACACGCTGGAGGAAACCTTGAGAGTCTGAGAGGGGAGGGAGTTCCAGAAGAAGGCCAGGATGTCATTTTGAGGGAGTATGTGACCAGAACTCGTCCCGTTGATTTTGGGGTTCTATGGGCTACACGCAGGAAACTTTGGTGGTGGCACCTGATGTTGGGGGATCCGGAGTCACACCCAGACCTGCTCCACAGGCCTCCTTTTACTTTTCTCTTCGGATTCATTATTTTTAAAAAGTGTCTCTTACCTCTAGGATTGCATTTTCTTTTCTCTCTCTTTTCAAGCAGATGATGGGAGTACAAGTATTCAGGTGACATGTGTTGCCCGTGCCGCCCTCCCCCCTGTGTTCTTTTTTTTTTTTTTTTTTTGAGACAGAGTCTCGTTTTGCTGCCCAGGCTAGAGTGAGTGCCATGGCGTCAGCCTAGCTCACAGCAACCTCAATCTCCGGGCTCAAGCAATCCTGCTGCCTCAGCCTCCCGAGTAGTTGGGACTACAGGCATGCACCACCACGCCCGGCTGTGTTTTTCTATATATATTAGTTGGCCAATTAATTTCTTTCTATTTTTAGTAGAGACGGGGTCTCGCTCTTGCTCAGGCTGGTTTCGAACTCCTGACCTGGAGCAATCCGCCCGCCTCGGCCTCCCAGAGAGCTAGGATTACAGGCGTGAGCCACCGCGCCCGGCCCCCCCTGTGTTCTTATTCATATACCTCTCATGTTGTTCCAGCGTATTGTGGGGGTACCAATGTTAAGGTCGGGTGCCTTGCCCTCTCCAAGCCTCCCCCCTCGGGTCAGAGCTTCAAGTGCGCCCATCCCCCAGTCGGTGCGCACCCACCCCATGCCTAATGGATGTGTATGCCCCTCCCCTCCCCCCACCCGCCCGACACCCACCCGATGAAGGTGATTCCTCTCTGTCCACTTAGGCGTCCATCCGTTCGTACCAATTTGCTGGTGAGCGCGCTCACGTGGTGCTCGTGTGTCCATTCTTGGGATACTTGGTTTACTGGAACGGGTTCCAGCTCTGGCCAGGAGAACACGAGAGGCGCCCTCTCACCGCTGCTCCTCACAGCCGAATGGCACTCCGTGGTGTCCACGCGCCACATTTTATTGATGCACTCCTGGATGGATGGGCACTCGGGTCGCTTCCACGTCTTTGGGATTGTGAATTGTGCCCTAACTGTAACCCTAACCCTTACCCAGCCCGTCTCCTCTGCCCCTGCCTGACGCACTCCTCCCCGGCCAGGCCCGTCACTGTCCTGGGCCCCCGCCTGACCGGCTCCTCCCCGCCCGGCCGGTCACCGTCCTCTGCCCCTGCCTGACACGCTCCTTCCCGCCCGGCCTCTCACCGTCCTCGGCCCCTGCCTGACCGGCTCCTCCGTCGCCTGGGCCTTCCAAGGGCTTGGTGTGGATGCTGCTTCCAGGAAGCCCTCCAGAAACCCGGCAGCAGGGTGGCCGCAGCAGTCTCCAGCAGCCGTCCCTAAGTCGCGTGAGTGCGGGGGACGCGCCCCCGCTGTGCCGCGGGGGCCCAGCCTGGTGTCTTCCCTGAGGCCCTGCGGCTGCCGGCTGGGCTGCCGCTCCCCGCAAGGGGAGAGCCGCGGAGGTGGGGACCGCCTCCTGATGGGGACGTACACGCAGCTCTCCACGTCGGATTCCGGGGCTCTCTGTCCTGCCCGAAGGCCCAGCTGGCCTGCGGGTCCTTAGAGTGGCAAAAACCTCCGAAAACTGAGACTGAGGGTCCGGTGGGTGTCTGCACTTTTGTGCTGGGCACCCCAGGGAGGCCCGGGGGCTGGCTGGACAACGTGGTCTGCTGGGCGGTGGTGGGGGGGTTGGAGGAGCAACTGATGCCCTTTGCACTTTGGGTAGCAAGAGTCTGAGGTGTCTCTGAGCCCTGTGCCCTGTGGGGGCGGGGCGGGGGGGAGGAGGAGGAGGAGGAGGAGGAGGTGGGAAGGGCCGGGGCCTGCAGTCCTGTTCCCGGGGTGGCACGGCAAGTGGCTTCTTCCACAGGCTGCTTGGCCTGGGCTCCCTGCACCTGGGCCTTTGGAGGACCGGCCCTGTGCTTGCCAACACTTCCTGCAGGGACCCAGAGCTGGGAGGTGGCATCTCTCAGCCCTGGGTCGGGCAGAGCCCCAGCGGGCCATGCCCACAACCTCTCTCAGCACCGGTCCCCCAGAAGGCTCCTTTGGGACCAGGATTCTCTTGCGGTGACTCTTTAAGGTCTGGCCCCTGGATGGAGGGGCACCAGGAGTAGAGGAGCAGGAAGGGGAAGGGGGTGGCCATGCGAGGGGACACTTTGAGGCCAAGTCCCAGCTTCAGCCTGATCCTCCTGGGAACCCCGCTCTGAGACAAGGAGCCGGGCTTCGCATTCCCACAGCAGCCAGTCGTGGGCTGAGGACACCTGGGGCGTTGGGAACTCCCTGGCTTCTCCTGGGTTTAACGTCTAGAGCTGCTTGTGAATCGCGCCGCCACACACACCCGAGCGCAGGTGTCTTCCGCACAGACTGCGGGCCTCGCTCTTCTGAATGCCGCTAGCTCGCCACCCACCCACGGGTGAACCTGGTCAGGGTGCTTTCTCTCAGGGGCAGACTCTTTTCCGGGCGGGCTACCGGTGTCTCTGTTTGCTCGTTTCTTTCTTCCATTTCGGGACAGTCTTCCTTGCTGGGTGTGGAAATCTCCTATGCCTTCCCTCGCCTATTCTGTCAGCTTTAAAATTCTCTTTCAGTTGCCACCCTCACAGATGGATTAGGAAACTCTTTCCGGTGCACTCATTAGTGAAATGACCTCCAGGAAGCTGGAATCCAATATCTAATGGCCGATTTTTAGCGAGTCCACACGCCAGGGTGGTCGGGGTCCAATGCAGCCCCGGCCAGGCCCAGGCCCCTTGGACTGGGCCACAGGAGGACACGGAGGAGGGTCCCGGCCCCCACGAAGCGGTGCCGGCAGTTCTCCACGGGCTTGGGCGTTTTCCAGAGGTAGGAGATGGAGGGGACTGATTTCTTCAGCGCCCCCCAAACCACGCCACCCCACCCCACCCATGGGACACATCCCCAGAGAGAGACGCCCCATACACTGGCTGTGCCCCAGCCCTGGCCCGGGGGAATAGGCGGCAGCCCACCCACAGGGCGAGGGGGGGGGCGCAGCTGAAAGGGGTTGTGGGGGAGGGCGGCCCCTGGCTGGGGTCAAAGGGCGAGCGTCCCGCGCCTGCGCAGTCAGCGGCAGCGACGCGCTGGGGGTGGGCAGCGGGTAGGTGAAGGAGGCCGGGCGAGGAGACGAGGGGGGCTGGGAGGGCTCCACCTTGGCGAGTCCAGCCGTGGAGGCGCATCTTGTGTGAGTGTGAGTGAGTGTGAGTGTGTGTGTGTGTGTATAGAGAGACAGCCCCCCACCCCGCCCCGCCCCGCCCCGCCCCGCCCATCACCCCCGTCCCTGGGAGCCAGCGGGACCCGGCCGGCGAACTCAACCAGCCCGGCCCGGCCCGGCGCGGGGCCTGGGGCGGGAGGCGGCGGCGGGGAAGCCCAGAGAGGCTCGGCTTCTCGAGCGGGGCAGGGGCGCCCTCCGCCGCCGTCTAGGGCCACACCACCCTGAACGCCCCCGATCTCGTCTGGTCTCGGAAGCTAAGCAGGGTCGGGCCTGGTTAGTACTTGGATGGGAGACCGCCTGGGAATACCGGGTGCCACAGGCTGCTGCTTTTTTTTTTTTTTTTCTTGCCTCTTGTTCTGTCCCCTTTCTGGGAGCGCGGCGGCGGCCCGGGGTGGGGGTCACCCCCACCCTCAGCGCCCGCGCGGTGCCTGGCGCCCCAGCCCGCACCGTGGGGCCTCCTCTTGTCCCAAGCCTCGACACCGCCGCCACGCGGCAGCATGCGTGGCATCTGGACTGTCAGGTCTCAGACCAAAGGTCTGCTCTGTGGGAACCGACACGCTGGAGGAAACCTTGAGAGTCTGAGAGGGGAGGGAGTTCCAGAAGAAGGCCAGGATGTCATTTTGAGGGAGTATGTGACCAGAACTCGTCCCGTTGATTTTGGGGTTCTATGGGCTACACGCAGGAAACTTTGGTGGTGGCACCTGATGTTGGGGGATCCGGAGTCACACCCAGACCTGCTCCACAGGCCTCCTTTTACTTTTCTCTTCGGATTCATTATTTTTAAAAAGTGTCTCTTACCTCTAGGATTGCATTTTCTTTTCTCTCTCTTTTCAAGCAGATGATGGGAGTACAAGTATTCAGGTGACATGTGTTGCCCGTGCCGCCCTCCCCCCTGTGTTCTTTTTTTTTTTTTTTTTTTGAGACAGAGTCTCGTTTTGCTGCCCAGGCTAGAGTGAGTGCCATGGCGTCAGCCTAGCTCACAGCAACCTCAATCTCCGGGCTCAAGCAATCCTGCTGCCTCAGCCTCCCGAGTAGTTGGGACTACAGGCATGCACCACCACGCCCGGCTGTGTTTTTCTATATATATTAGTTGGCCAATTAATTTCTTTCTATTTTTAGTAGAGACGGGGTCTCGCTCTTGCTCAGGCTGGTTTCGAACTCCTGACCTGGAGCAATCCGCCCGCCTCGGCCTCCCAGAGAGCTAGGATTACAGGCGTGAGCCACCGCGCCCGGCCCCCCCTGTGTTCTTATTCATATACCTCTCATGTTGTTCCAGCGTATTGTGGGGGTACCAATGTTAAGGTCGGGTGCCTTGCCCTCTCCAAGCCTCCCCCCTCGGGTCAGAGCTTCAAGTGCGCCCATCCCCCAGTCGGTGCGCACCCACCCCATGCCTAATGGATGTGTATGCCCCTCCCCTCCCCCCACCCGCCCGACACCCACCCGATGAAGGTGATTCCTCTCTGTCCACTTAGGCGTCCATCCGTTCGTACCAATTTGCTGGTGAGCGCGCTCACGTGGTGCTCGTGTGTCCATTCTTGGGATACTTGGTTTACTGGAACGGGTTCCAGCTCTGGCCAGGAGAACACGAGAGGCGCCCTCTCACCGCTGCTCCTCACAGCCGAATGGCACTCCGTGGTGTCCACGCGCCACATTTTATTGATGCACTCCTGGATGGATGGGCACTCGGGTCGCTTCCACGTCTTTGGGATTGTGAATTGTGCCCTAACTGTAACCCTAACCCTTACCCAGCCCGTCTCCTCTGCCCCTGCCTGACGCACTCCTCCCCGGCCAGGCCCGTCACTGTCCTGGGCCCCCGCCTGACCGGCTCCTCCCCGCCCGGCCGGTCACCGTCCTCTGCCCCTGCCTGACACGCTCCTTCCCGCCCGGCCTCTCACCGTCCTCGGCCCCTGCCTGACCGGCTCCTCCGTCGCCTGGGCCTTCCAAGGGCTTGGTGTGGATGCTGCTTCCAGGAAGCCCTCCAGAAACCCGGCAGCAGGGTGGCCGCAGCAGTCTCCAGCAGCCGTCCCTAAGTCGCGTGAGTGCGGGGGACGCGCCCCCGCTGTGCCGCGGGGGCCCAGCCTGGTGTCTTCCCTGAGGCCCTGCGGCTGCCGGCTGGGCTGCCGCTCCCCGCAAGGGGAGAGCCGCGGAGGTGGGGACCGCCTCCTGATGGGGACGTACACGCAGCTCTCCACGTCGGATTCCGGGGCTCTCTGTCCTGCCCGAAGGCCCAGCTGGCCTGCGGGTCCTTAGAGTGGCAAAAACCTCCGAAAACTGAGACTGAGGGTCCGGTGGGTGTCTGCACTTTTGTGCTGGGCACCCCAGGGAGGCCCGGGGGCTGGCTGGACAACGTGGTCTGCTGGGCGGTGGTGGGGGGGTTGGAGGAGCAACTGATGCCCTTTGCACTTTGGGTAGCAAGAGTCTGAGGTGTCTCTGAGCCCTGTGCCCTGTGGGGGCGGGGCGGGGGGGAGGAGGAGGAGGAGGAGGAGGAGGTGGGAAGGGCCGGGGCCTGCAGTCCTGTTCCCGGGGTGGCACGGCAAGTGGCTTCTTCCACAGGCTGCTTGGCCTGGGCTCCCTGCACCTGGGCCTTTGGAGGACCGGCCCTGTGCTTGCCAACACTTCCTGCAGGGACCCAGAGCTGGGAGGTGGCATCTCTCAGCCCTGGGTCGGGCAGAGCCCCAGCGGGCCATGCCCACAACCTCTCTCAGCACCGGTCCCCCAGAAGGCTCCTTTGGGACCAGGATTCTCTTGCGGTGACTCTTTAAGGTCTGGCCCCTGGATGGAGGGGCACCAGGAGTAGAGGAGCAGGAAGGGGAAGGGGGTGGCCATGCGAGGGGACACTTTGAGGCCAAGTCCCAGCTTCAGCCTGATCCTCCTGGGAACCCCGCTCTGAGACAAGGAGCCGGGCTTCGCATTCCCACAGCAGCCAGTCGTGGGCTGAGGACACCTGGGGCGTTGGGAACTCCCTGGCTTCTCCTGGGTTTAACGTCTAGAGCTGCTTGGGAATCGCGCCGCCACACACACCCGAGCGCAGGTGTCTTCCGCACAGACTGCGGGCCTCGCTCTTCTGAATGCCGCTAGCTCGCCACCCACCCACGGGTGAACCTGGTCAGGGTGCTTTCTCTCAGGGGCAGACTCTTTTCCGGGCGGGCTACCGGTGTCTCTGTTTGCTCGTTTCTTTCTTCCATTTCGGGACAGTCTTCCTTGCTGGGTGTGGAAATCTCCTATGCCTTCCCTCGCCTATTCTGTCAGCTTTAAAATTCTCTTTCAGTTGCCACCCTCACAGATGGATTAGGAAACTCTTTCCGGTGCACTCATTAGTGAAATGACCTCCAGGAAGCTGGAATCCAATATCTAATGGCCGATTTTTAGCGAGTCCACACGCCAGGGTGGTCGGGGTCCAATGCAGCCCCGGCCAGGCCCAGGCCCCTTGGACTGGGCCACAGGAGGACACGGAGGAGGGTCCCGGCCCCCACGAAGCGGTGCCGGCAGTTCTCCACGGGCTTGGGCGTTTTCCAGAGGTAGGAGATGGAGGGGACTGATTTCTTCAGCGCCCCCCAAACCACGCCACCCCACCCCACCCATGGGACACATCCCCAGAGAGAGACGCCCCATACACTGGCTGTGCCCCAGCCCTGGCCCGGGGGAATAGGCGGCAGCCCACCCACAGGGCGAGGGGGGGGGCGCAGCTGAAAGGGGTTGTGGGGGAGGGCGGCCCCTGGCTGGGGTCAAAGGGCGAGCGTCCCGCGCCTGCGCAGTCAGCGGCAGCGACGCGCTGGGGGTGGGCAGCGGGTAGGTGAAGGAGGCCGGGCGAGGAGACGAGGGGGGCTGGGAGGGCTCCACCTTGGCGAGTCCAGCCGTGGAGGCGCATCTTGTGTGAGTGTGAGTGAGTGTGAGTGTGTGTGTGTGTGTATAGAGAGACAGCCCCCCACCCCGCCCCGCCCCGCCCCGCCCCGCCCATCACCCCCGTCCCTGGGAGCCAGCGGGACCCGGCCGGCGAACTCAACCAGCCCGGCCCGGCCCGGCGCGGGGCCTGGGGCGGGAGGCGGCGGCGGGGAAGCCCAGAGAGGCTCGGCTTCTCGAGCGGGGCAGGGGCGCCCTCCGCCGCCGTCTAGGGCCACACCACCCTGAACGCCCCCGATCTCGTCTGGTCTCGGAAGCTAAGCAGGGTCGGGCCTGGTTAGTACTTGGATGGGAGACCGCCTGGGAATACCGGGTGCCACAGGCTGCTGCTTTTTTTTTTTTTTTTCTTGCCTCTTGTTCTGTCCCCTTTCTGGGAGCGCGGCGGCGGCCCGGGGTGGGGGTCACCCCCACCCTCAGCGCCCGCGCGGTGCCTGGCGCCCCAGCCCGCACCGTGGGGCCTCCTCTTGTCCCAAGCCTCGACACCGCCGCCACGCGGCAGCATGCGTGGCATCTGGACTGTCAGGTCTCAGACCAAAGGTCTGCTCTGTGGGAACCGACACGCTGGAGGAAACCTTGAGAGTCTGAGAGGGGAGGGAGTTCCAGAAGAAGGCCAGGATGTCATTTTGAGGGAGTATGTGACCAGAACTCGTCCCGTTGATTTTGGGGTTCTATGGGCTACACGCAGGAAACTTTGGTGGTGGCACCTGATGTTGGGGGATCCGGAGTCACACCCAGACCTGCTCCACAGGCCTCCTTTTACTTTTCTCTTCGGATTCATTATTTTTAAAAAGTGTCTCTTACCTCTAGGATTGCATTTTCTTTTCTCTCTCTTTTCAAGCAGATGATGGGAGTACAAGTATTCAGGTGACATGTGTTGCCCGTGCCGCCCTCCCCCCTGTGTTCTTTTTTTTTTTTTTTTTTTTGAGACAGAGTCTCGTTTTGCTGCCCAGGCTAGAGTGAGTGCCATGGCGTCAGCCTAGCTCACAGCAACCTCAATCTCCGGGCTCAAGCAATCCTGCTGCCTCAGCCTCCCGAGTAGTTGGGACTACAGGCATGCACCACCACGCCCGGCTGTGTTTTTCTATATATATTAGTTGGCCAATTAATTTCTTTCTATTTTTAGTAGAGACGGGGTCTCGCTCTTGCTCAGGCTGGTTTCGAACTCCTGACCTGGAGCAATCCGCCCGCCTCGGCCTCCCAGAGAGCTAGGATTACAGGCGTGAGCCACCGCGCCCGGCCCCCCCTGTGTTCTTATTCATATACCTCTCATGTTGTTCCAGCGTATTGTGGGGGTACCAATGTTAAGGTCGGGTGCCTTGCCCTCTCCAAGCCTCCCCCCTCGGGTCAGAGCTTCAAGTGCGCCCATCCCCCAGTCGGTGCGCACCCACCCCATGCCTAATGGATGTGTATGCCCCTCCCCTCCCCCCACCCGCCCGACACCCACCCGATGAAGGTGATTCCTCTCTGTCCACTTAGGTGTCCATCCGTTCGTACCAATTTGCTGGTGAGCGCGCTCACGTGGTGCTCGTGTGTCCATTCTTGGGATACTTGGTTTACTGGAACGGGTTCCAGCTCTGGCCAGGAGAACACGAGAGGCGCCCTCTCACCGCTGCTCCTCACAGCCGAATGGCACTCCGTGGTGTCCACGCGCCACATTTTATTGATGCACTCCTGGATGGATGGGCACTCGGGTCGCTTCCACGTCTTTGGGATTGTGAATTGTGCCCTAACTGTAACCCTAACCCTTACCCAGCCCGTCTCCTCTGCCCCTGCCTGACGCACTCCTCCCCGGCCAGGCCCGTCACTGTCCTGGGCCCCCGCCTGACCGGCTCCTCCCCGCCCGGCCGGTCACCGTCCTCTGCCCCTGCCTGACACGCTCCTTCCCGCCCGGCCTCTCACCGTCCTCGGCCCCTGCCTGACCGGCTCCTCCGTCGCCTGGGCCTTCCAAGGGCTTGGTGTGGATGCTGCTTCCAGGAAGCCCTCCAGAAACCCGGCAGCAGGGTGGCCGCAGCAGTCTCCAGCAGCCGTCCCTAAGTCGCGTGAGTGCGGGGGACGTGCCCCCGCTGTGCCGCGGGGGCCCAGCCTGGTGTCTTCCCTGAGGCCCTGCGGCTGCCGGCTGGGCTGCCGCTCCCCGCAAGGGGAGAGCCGCGGAGGTGGGGACCGCCTCCTGATGGGGACGTACACGCAGCTCTCCATGTCGGATTCCGGGGCTCTCTGTCCTGCCCGAAGGCCCAGCTGGCCTGCGGGTCCTTAGAGTGGCAAAACCTCCGAAAACTGAGACTGAGGGTCCGGTGGGTGTCTGCACTTTTGTGCTGGGCACCCCAGGGAGGCCCGGGGGCTGGCTGGACAACGTGGTCTGCTGGGCGGTGGTGGGGGGGTTGGAGGAGCAACTGATGCCCTTTGCACTTTGGGTAGCAAGAGTCTGAGGTGTCTCTGAGCCCTGTGCCCTGTGGGGGCGGGGCGGGGGGGAGGAGGAGGAGGAGGAGGAGGAGGTGGGAAGGGCCGGGGCCTGCAGTCCTGTTCCCGGGGTGGCACGGCAAGTGGCTTCTTCCACAGGCTGCTTGGCCTGGGCTCCCTGCACCTGGGCCTTTGGAGGACCGGCCCTGTGCTTGCCAACACTTCCTGCAGGGACCCAGAGCTGGGAGGTGGCATCTCTCAGCCCTGGGTCGGGCAGAGCCCCAGCGGGCCATGCCCACAACCTCTCTCAGCACCGGTCCCCCAGAAGGCTCCTTTGGGACCAGGATTCTCTTGCGGTGACTCTTTAAGGTCTGGCCCCTGGATGGAGGGGCACCAGGAGTAGAGGAGCAGGAAGGGGAAGGGGGTGGCCATGCGAGGGGACACTTTGAGGCCAAGTCCCAGCTTCAGCCTGATCCTCCTGGGAACCCCGCTCTGAGACAAGGAGCCGGGCTTCGCATTCCCACAGCAGCCAGTCGTGGGCTGAGGACACCTGGGGCGTTGGGAACTCCCTGGCTTCTCCTGGGTTTAACGTCTAGAGCTGCTTGGGAATCGCGCCGCCACACACACCCGAGCGCAGGTGTCTTCCGCACAGACTGCGGGCCTCGCTCTTCTGAATGCCGCTAGCTCGCCACCCACCCACGGGTGAACCTGGTCAGGGTGCTTTCTCTCAGGGGCAGACTCTTTTCCGGGCGGGCTACCGGTGTCTCTGTTTGCTCGTTTCTTTCTTCCATTTCGGGACAGTCTTCCTTGCTGGGTGTGGAAATCTCCTATGCCTTCCCTCGCCTATTCTGTCAGCTTTAAAATTCTCTTTCAGTTGCCACCCTCACAGATGGATTAGGAAACTCTTTCCGGTGCACTCATTAGTGAAATGACCTCCAGGAAGCTGGAATCCAATATCTAATGGCCGATTTTTAGCGAGTCCACACGCCAGGGTGGTCGGGGTCCAATGCAGCCCCGGCCAGGCCCAGGCCCCTTGGACTGGGCCACAGGAGGACACGGAGGAGGGTCCCGGCCCCCACGAAGCGGTGCCGGCAGTTCTCCACGGGCTTGGGCGTTTTCCAGAGGTAGGAGATGGAGGGGACTGATTTCTTCAGCGCCCCCCAAACCACGCCACCCCACCCCACCCATGGGACACATCCCCAGAGAGAGACGCCCCATACACTGGCTGTGCCCCAGCCCTGGCCCGGGGGAATAGGCGGCAGCCCACCCACAGGGCGAGGGGGGGGGCGCAGCTGAAAGGGGTTGTGGGGGAGGGCGGCCCCTGGCTGGGGTCAAAGGGCGAGCGTCCCGCGCCTGCGCAGTCAGCGGCAGCGACGCGCTGGGGGTGGGCAGCGGGTAGGTGAAGGAGGCCGGGCGAGGAGACGAGGGGGGCTGGGAGGGCTCCACCTTGGCGAGTCCAGCCGTGGAGGCGCATCTTGTGTGAGTGTGAGTGAGTGTGAGTGTGTGTGTGTGTGTATAGAGAGACAGCCCCCCACCCCGCCCCGCCCCGCCCCGCCCCGCCCATCACCCCCGTCCCTGGGAGCCAGCGGGACCCGGCCGGCGAACTCAACCAGCCCGGCCCGGCCCGGCGCGGGGCCTGGGGCGGGAGGCGGCGGCGGGGAAGCCCAGAGAGGCTCGGCTTCTCGAGCGGGGCAGGGGCGCCCTCCGCCGCCGTCTAGGGCCACACCACCCTGAACGCCCCCGATCTCGTCTGGTCTCGGAAGCTAAGCAGGGTCGGGCCTGGTTAGTACTTGGATGGGAGACCGCCTGGGAATACCGGGTGCCACAGGCTGCTGCTTTTTTTTTTTTTTTTCTTGCCTCTTGTTCTGTCCCCTTTCTGGGAGCGCGGCGGCGGCCCGGGGTGGGGGTCACCCCCACCCTCAGCGCCCGCGCGGTGCCTGGCGCCCCAGCCCGCACCGTGGGGCCTCCTCTTGTCCCAAGCCTCGACACCGCCGCCACGCGGCAGCATGCGTGGCATCTGGACTGTCAGGTCTCAGACCAAAGGTCTGCTCTGTGGGAACCGACACGCTGGAGGAAACCTTGAGAGTCTGAGAGGGGAGGGAGTTCCAGAAGAAGGCCAGGATGTCATTTTGAGGGAGTATGTGACCAGAACTCGTCCCGTTGATTTTGGGGTTCTATGGGCTACACGCAGGAAACTTTGGTGGTGGCACCTGATGTTGGGGGATCCGGAGTCACACCCAGACCTGCTCCACAGGCCTCCTTTTACTTTTCTCTTCGGATTCATTATTTTTAAAAAGTGTCTCTTACCTCTAGGATTGCATTTTCTTTTCTCTCTCTTTTCAAGCAGATGATGGGAGTACAAGTATTCAGGTGACATGTGTTGCCCGTGCCGCCCTCCCCCCTGTGTTCTTTTTTTTTTTTTTTTTTTTGAGACAGAGTCTCGTTTTGCTGCCCAGGCTAGAGTGAGTGCCATGGCGTCAGCCTAGCTCACAGCAACCTCAATCTCCGGGCTCAAGCAATCCTGCTGCCTCAGCCTCCCGAGTAGTTGGGACTACAGGCATGCACCACCACGCCCGGCTGTGTTTTTCTATATATATTAGTTGGCCAATTAATTTCTTTCTATTTTTAGTAGAGACGGGGTCTCGCTCTTGCTCAGGCTGGTTTCGAACTCCTGACCTGGAGCAATCCGCCCGCCTCGGCCTCCCAGAGAGCTAGGATTACAGGCGTGAGCCACCGCGCCCGGCCCCCCCTGTGTTCTTATTCATATACCTCTCATGTTGTTCCAGCGTATTGTGGGGGTACCAATGTTAAGGTCGGGTGCCTTGCCCTCTCCAAGCCTCCCCCCTCGGGTCAGAGCTTCAAGTGCGCCCATCCCCCAGTCGGTGCGCACCCACCCCATGCCTAATGGATGTGTATGCCCCTCCCCTCCCCCCACCCGCCCGACACCCACCCGATGAAGGTGATTCCTCTCTGTCCACTTAGGCGTCCATCCGTTCGTACCAATTTGCTGGTGAGCGCGCTCACGTGGTGCTCGTGTGTCCATTCTTGGGATACTTGGTTTACTGGAACGGGTTCCAGCTCTGGCCAGGAGAACACGAGAGGCGCCCTCTCACCGCTGCTCCTCACAGCCGAATGGCACTCCGTGGTGTCCACGCGCCACATTTTATTGATGCACTCCTGGATGGATGGGCACTCGGGTCGCTTCCACGTCTTTGGGATTGTGAATTGTGCCCTAACTGTAACCCTAACCCTTACCCAGCCCGTCTCCTCTGCCCCTGCCTGACGCACTCCTCCCCGGCCAGGCCCGTCACTGTCCTGGGCCCCCGCCTGACCGGCTCCTCCCCGCCCGGCCGGTCACCGTCCTCTGCCCCTGCCTGACACGCTCCTTCCCGCCCGGCCTCTCACCGTCCTCGGCCCCTGCCTGACCGGCTCCTCCGTCGCCTGGGCCTTCCAAGGGCTTGGTGTGGATGCTGCTTCCAGGAAGCCCTCCAGAAACCCGGCAGCAGGGTGGCCGCAGCAGTCTCCAGCAGCCGTCCCTAAGTCGCGTGAGTGCGGGGGACGTGCCCCCGCTGTGCCGCGGGGGCCCAGCCTGGTGTCTTCCCTGAGGCCCTGCGGCTGCCGGCTGGGCTGCCGCTCCCCGCAAGGGGAGAGCCGCGGAGGTGGGGACCGCCTCCTGATGGGGACGTACACGCAGCTCTCCACGTCGGATTCCGGGGCTCTCTGTCCTGCCCGAAGGCCCAGCTGGCCTGCGGGTCCTTAGAGTGGCAAAAACCTCCGAAAACTGAGACTGAGGGTCCGGTGGGTGTCTGCACTTTTGTGCTGGGCACCCCAGGGAGGCCCGGGGGCTGGCTGGACAACGTGGTCTGCTGGGCGGTGGTGGGGGGGTTGGAGGAGCAACTGATGCCCTTTGCACTTTGGGTAGCAAGAGTCTGAGGTGTCTCTGAGCCCTGTGCCCTGTGGGGGCGGGGCGGGGGGGAGGAGGAGGAGGAGGAGGAGGAGGTGGGAAGGGCCGGGGCCTGCAGTCCTGTTCCCGGGGTGGCACGGCAAGTGGCTTCTTCCACAGGCTGCTTGGCCTGGGCTCCCTGCACCTGGGCCTTTGGAGGACCGGCCCTGTGCTTGCCAACACTTCCTGCAGGGACCCAGAGCTGGGAGGTGGCATCTCTCAGCCCTGGGTCGGGCAGAGCCCCAGCGGGCCATGCCCACAACCTCTCTCAGCACCGGTCCCCCAGAAGGCTCCTTTGGGACCAGGATTCTCTTGCGGTGACTCTTTAAGGTCTGGCCCCTGGATGGAGGGGCACCAGGAGTAGAGGAGCAGGAAGGGGAAGGGGGTGGCCATGCGAGGGGACACTTTGAGGCCAAGTCCCAGCTTCAGCCTGATCCTCCTGGGAACCCCGCTCTGAGACAAGGAGCCGGGCTTCGCATTCCCACAGCAGCCAGTCGTGGGCTGAGGACACCTGGGGCGTTGGGAACTCCCTGGCTTCTCCTGGGTTTAACGTCTAGAGCTGCTTGTGAATCGCGCCGCCACACACACCCGAGCGCAGGTGTCTTCCGCACAGACTGCGGGCCTCGCTCTTCTGAATGCCGCTAGCTCGCCACCCACCCACGGGTGAACCTGGTCAGGGTGCTTTCTCTCAGGGGCAGACTCTTTTCCGGGCGGGCTACCGGTGTCTCTGTTTGCTCGTTTCTTTCTTCCATTTCGGGACAGTCTTCCTTGCTGGGTGTGGAAATCTCCTATGCCTTCCCTCGCCTATTCTGTCAGCTTTAAAATTCTCTTTCAGTTGCCACCCTCACAGATGGATTAGGAAACTCTTTCCGGTGCACTCATTAGTGAAATGACCTCCAGGAAGCTGGAATCCAATATCTAATGGCCGATTTTTAGCGAGTCCACACGCCAGGGTGGTCGGGGTCCAATGCAGCCCCGGCCAGGCCCAGGCCCCTTGGACTGGGCCACAGGAGGACACGGAGGAGGGTCCCGGCCCCCACGAAGCGGTGCCGGCAGTTCTCCACGGGCTTGGGCGTTTTCCAGAGGTAGGAGATGGAGGGGACTGATTTCTTCAGCGCCCCCCAAACCACGCCACCCCACCCCACCCATGGGACACATCCCCAGAGAGAGACGCCCCATACACTGGCTGTGCCCCAGCCCTGGCCCGGGGGAATAGGCGGCAGCCCACCCACAGGGCGAGGGGGGGGGCGCAGCTGAAAGGGGTTGTGGGGGAGGGCGGCCCCTGGCTGGGGTCAAAGGGCGAGCGTCCCGCGCCTGCGCAGTCAGCGGCAGCGACGCGCTGGGGGTGGGCAGCGGGTAGGTGAAGGAGGCCGGGCGAGGAGACGAGGGGGGCTGGGAGGGCTCCACCTTGGCGAGTCCAGCCGTGGAGGCGCATCTTGTGTGAGTGTGAGTGAGTGTGAGTGTGTGTGTGTGTGTATAGAGAGACAGCCCCCCACCCCGCCCCGCCCCGCCCCGCCCCGCCCATCACCCCCGTCCCTGGGAGCCAGCGGGACCCGGCCGGCGAACTCAACCAGCCCGGCCCGGCCCGGCGCGGGGCCTGGGGCGGGAGGCGGCGGCGGGGAAGCCCAGAGAGGCTCGGCTTCTCGAGCGGGGCAGGGGCGCCCTCCGCCGCCGTCTAGGGCCACACCACCCTGAACGCCCCCGATCTCGTCTGGTCTCGGAAGCTAAGCAGGGTCGGGCCTGGTTAGTACTTGGATGGGAGACCGCCTGGGAATACCGGGTGCCACAGGCTGCTGCTTTTTTTTTTTTTTTTCTTGCCTCTTGTTCTGTCCCCTTTCTGGGAGCGCGGCGGCGGCCCGGGGTGGGGGTCACCCCCACCCTCAGCGCCCGCGCGGTGCCTGGCGCCCCAGCCCGCACCGTGGGGCCTCCTCTTGTCCCAAGCCTCGACACCGCCGCCACGCGGCAGCATGCGTGGCATCTGGACTGTCAGGTCTCAGACCAAAGGTCTGCTCTGTGGGAACCGACACGCTGGAGGAAACCTTGAGAGTCTGAGAGGGGAGGGAGTTCCAGAAGAAGGCCAGGATGTCATTTTGAGGGAGTATGTGACCAGAACTCGTCCCGTTGATTTTGGGGTTCTATGGGCTACACGCAGGAAACTTTGGTGGTGGCACCTGATGTTGGGGGATCCGGAGTCACACCCAGACCTGCTCCACAGGCCTCCTTTTACTTTTCTCTTCGGATTCATTATTTTTAAAAAGTGTCTCTTACCTCTAGGATTGCATTTTCTTTTCTCTCTCTTTTCAAGCAGATGATGGGAGTACAAGTATTCAGGTGACATGTGTTGCCCGTGCCGCCCTCCCCCCTGTGTTCTTTTTTTTTTTTTTT
Organism: Microcebus murinus; assembly: GCF_040939455.1. Classification (NCBI taxonomy): domain Eukaryota; kingdom Metazoa; phylum Chordata; class Mammalia; order Primates; family Cheirogaleidae; genus Microcebus; species Microcebus murinus. Next base: position 502,449 of record NW_027438959.1, read on the forward strand.
TTTTGAGACAGAGTCTCGTTTTGCTGCCCAGGCTAGAGTGAGTGCCATGGCGTCAGCCTAGCTCACAGCAACCTCAATCTCCGGGCTCAAGCAATCCTGCTGCCTCAGCCTCCCGAGTAGTTGGGACTACAGGCATGCACCACCACGCCCGGCTGTGTTTTTCTATATATATTAGTTGGCCAATTAATTTCTTTCTATTTTTAGTAGAGACGGGGTCTCGCTCTTGCTCAGGCTGGTTTCGAACTCCTGACCTGGAGCAATCCGCCCGCCTCGGCCTCCCAGAGAGCTAGGATTACAGGCGTGAGCCACCGCGCCCGGCCCCCCCTGTGTTCTTATTCATATACCTCTCATGTTGTTCCAGCGTATTGTGGGGGTACCAATGTTAAGGTCGGGTGCCTTGCCCTCTCCAAGCCTCCCCCCTCGGGTCAGAGCTTCAAGTGCGCCCATCCCCCAGTCGGTGCGCACCCACCCCATGCCTAATGGATGTGTATGCCCCTCCCCTCCCCCCACCCGCCCGACACCCACCCGATGAAGGTGATTCCTCTCTGTCCACTTAGGCGTCCATCCGTTCGTACCAATTTGCTGGTGAGCGCGCTCACGTGGTGCTCGTGTGTCCATTCTTGGGATACTTGGTTTACTGGAACGGGTTCCAGCTCTGGCCAGGAGAACACGAGAGGCGCCCTCTCACCGCTGCTCCTCACAGCCGAATGGCACTCCGTGGTGTCCACGCGCCACATTTTATTGATGCACTCCTGGATGGATGGGCACTCGGGTCGCTTCCACGTCTTTGGGATTGTGAATTGTGCCCTAACTGTAACCCTAACCCTTACCCAGCCCGTCTCCTCTGCCCCTGCCTGACGCACTCCTCCCCGGCCAGGCCCGTCACTGTCCTGGGCCCCCGCCTGACCGGCTCCTCCCCGCCCGGCCGGTCACCGTCCTCTGCCCCTGCCTGACACGCTCCTTCCCGCCCGGCCTCTCACCGTCCTCGGCCCCTGCCTGACCGGCTCCTCCGTCGCCTGGGCCTTCCAAGGGCTTGGTGTGGATGCTGCTTCCAGGAAGCCCTCCAGAAACCCGGCAGCAGGGTGGCCGCAGCAGTCTCCAGCAGCCGTCCCTAAGTCGCGTGAGTGCGGGGGACGTGCCCCCGCTGTGCCGCGGGGGCCCAGCCTGGTGTCTTCCCTGAGGCCCTGCGGCTGCCGGCTGGGCTGCCGCTCCCCGCAAGGGGAGAGCCGCGGAGGTGGGGACCGCCTCCTGATGGGGACGTACACGCAGCTCTCCACGTCGGATTCCGGGGCTCTCTGTCCTGCCCGAAGGCCCAGCTGGCCTGCGGGTCCTTAGAGTGGCAAAAACCTCCGAAAACTGAGACTGAGGGTCCGGTGGGTGTCTGCACTTTTGTGCTGGGCACCCCAGGGAGGCCCGGGGGCTGGCTGGACAACGTGGTCTGCTGGGCGGGTGGGGGGTGTTGGAGGAGCAACTGATGCCCTTTGCACTTTGGGTAGCAAGAGTCTGAGGTGTCTCTGAGCCCTGTGCCCTGTGGGGGCGGGGCGGGGGGGAGGAGGAGGAGGAGGAGGAGGAGGAGGAGGTGGGAAGGGCCGGGACCTGCAGTCCTGTTCCCGGGGGTGGCACGGCAAGTGGCTTCTTCCACAGGCTGCTTGGCCTGGGCTCCCTGCACCTGGGCCTTTGGAGGACCGGCCCTGTGCTTGCCAACACTTCCTGCAGGGACCCAGAGCTGGGAGGTGGCATCTCTCAGCCCTGGGTCGGGCAGAGCCCCAGCGGGCCATGCCCACAACCTCTCTCAGCACCGGTCCCCCAGAAGGCTCCTTTGGGACCAGGATTCTCTTGCGGTGACTCTTTAAGGTCTGGCCCCTGGATGGAGGGGCACCAGGAGTAGAGGAGCAGGAAGGGGAAGGGGGTGGCCATGCGAGGGGACACTTTGAGGCCAAGTCCCAGCTTCAGCCTGATCCTCCTGGGAACCCCGCTCTGAGACAAGGAGCCGGGCTTCGCATTCCCACAGCAGCCAGTCGTGGGCTGAGGACACCTGGGGCGTTGGGAACTCCCTGGCTTCTCCTGGGTTTAACGTCTAGAGCTGCTTGTGAATCGCGCCGCCACACACACCCGAGCGCACGTGTCTTCCGCACAGACTGCGGGCCTCGCTCTTCTGAATGCCGCTAGCTCGCCACCCACCCACGGGTGAACCTGGTCAGGGTGCTTTCTCTCAGGGGCAGACTCTTTTCCGGGCGGGCTACCGGTGTCTCTGTTTGCTCGTTTCTTTCTTCCATTTCGGGACAGTCTTCCTTGCTGGGTGTGGAAATCTCCTATGCCTTCCCTCGCCTATTCTGTCAGCTTTAAAATTCTCTTTCAGTTGCCACCCTCACAGATGGATTAGGAAACTCTTTCCGGTGCACTCATTAGTGAAATGACCTCCAGGAAGCTGGAATCCAATATCTAATGGCCGATTTTTAGCGAGTCCACACGCCAGGGTGGTCGGGGTCCAATGCAGCCCCGGCCAGGCCCAGGCCCCTTGGACTGGGCCACAGGAGGACACGGAGGAGGGTCCCGGCCCCCACGAAGCGGTGCCGGCAGTTCTCCACGGGCTTGGGCGTTTTCCAGAGGTAGGAGATGGAGGGGACTGATTTCTTCAGCGCCCCCCAAACCACGCCACCCCACCCCACCCATGGGACACATCCCCAGAGAGAGACGCCCCATACACTGGCTGTGCCCCAGCCCTGGCCCGGGGGAATAGGCGGCAGCCCACCCACAGGGCGAGGGGGGGGGCGCAGCTGAAAGGGGTTGTGGGGGAGGGCGGCCCCTGGCTGGGGTCAAAGGGCGAGCGTCCCGCGCCTGCGCAGTCAGCGGCAGCGACGCGCTGGGGGTGGGCAGCGGGTAGGTGAAGGAGGCCGGGCGAGGAGACGAGGGGGGCTGGGAGGGCTCCACCTTGGCGAGTCCAGCCGTGGAGGCGCATCTTGTGTGAGTGTGAGTGAGTGTGAGTGTGTGTGTGTGTGTATAGAGAGACAGCCCCCCACCCCGCCCCGCCCCGCCCCGCCCCGCCCATCACCCCCGTCCCTGGGAGCCAGCGGGACCCGGCCGGCGAACTCAACCAGCCCGGCCCGGCCCGGCGCGGGGCCTGGGGCGGGAGGCGGCGGCGGGGAAGCCCAGAGAGGCTCGGCTTCTCGAGCGGGGCAGGGGCGCCCTCCGCCGCCGTCTAGGGCCACACCACCCTGAACGCCCCCGATCTCGTCTGGTCTCGGAAGCTAAGCAGGGTCGGGCCTGGTTAGTACTTGGATGGGAGACCGCCTGGGAATACCGGGTGCCACAGGCTGCTGCTTTTTTTTTTTTTTTCTTGCCTCTTGTTCTGTCCCCTTTCTGGGAGCGCGGCGGCGGCCCGGGGTGGGGGTCACCCCCACCCTCAGCGCCCGCGCGGTGCCTGGCGCCCCAGCCCGCACCGTGGGGCCTCCTCTTGTCCCAAGCCGCGACACCGCCGCCACGCGGCAGCATGCGTGGCATCTGGACTGTCAGGTCTCAGACCAAAGGTCTGCTCTGTGGGAACCGACACGCTGGAGGAAACCTTGAGAGTCTGAGAGGGGAGGGAGTTCCAGAAGAAGGCCAGGATGTCATTTTGAGGGAGTATGTGACCAGAACTCGTCCCGTTGCTTTTGGGGTTCTATGGGCTACACGCAGGAATCTTTGGTGGTGGCACCTGATGTTGGGGGATCCGGAGTCACACCCAGACCTGCTCCACAGGCCTCCTTTTACTTTTCTCTTCGGATTCATTATTTTTAAAAAGTGTCTCTTACCTCTAGGATTGCATTTTCTTTTCTCTCTCTTTTCAAGCAGATGATGGGAGTACAAGTATTCAGGTGACATGTGTTGCCCGTGCCGCCCTCCCCCCTGTGTTCTTTTTTTTTTTTTTTTTTTTGAGACAGAGTCTCGTTTTGCTGCCCAGGCTAGAGTGAGTGCCATGGCGTCAGCCTAGCTCACAGCAACCTCAATCTCCGGGCTCAAGCAATCCTGCTGCCTCAGCCTCCCGAGTAGTTGGGACTACAGGCATGCACCACCACGCCCGGCTGTGTTTTTCTATATATATTAGTTGGCCAATTAATTTCTCTCTATTTTTAGTAGAGACGGGGTCTCGCTCTTGCTCAGGCTGGTTTCGAACTCCTGACCTGGAGCAATCCGCCCGCCTCGGCCTCCCAGAGAGCTAGGATTACAGGCGTGAGCCACCGCGCCCGGCCCCCCCTGTGTTCTTATTCATATACCTCTCATGTTGTTCCAGCGTATTGTGGGGGTACCAATGTTAAGGTCGGGTGCCTTGCCCTCTCCAAGCCTCCCCCCTCGGGTCAGAGCTTCAAGTGCGCCCATCCCCCAGTCGGTGCGCACCCACCCCATGCCTAATGGATGTGTATGCCCCTCCCCTCCCCCCACCCGCCCGACACCCACCCGATGAAGGTGATTCCTCTCTGTCCACTTAGGCGTCCATCCGTTCGTACCAATTTGCTGGTGAGCGCGCTCACGTGGTGCTCGTGTGTCCATTCTTGGGATACTTGGCCTACTGGAACGGGTTCCAGCTCTGGCCAGGAGAACACGAGAGGCGCCCTCTCACCGCTGCTCCTCACAGCCGAATGGCACTCCGTGGTGTCCACGTGCCACATTTTATTGATGCACTCCTGGATGGATGGGCACTCGGGTCGCTTCCACGTCTTTGGGATTGTGAATTGTGCCCTAACTGTAACCCTAACCCTTACCCAGCCCGTCTCCTCTGCCCCTGCCTGACGCACTCCTCCCCGGCCAGGCCCGTCACTGTCCTGGGCCCCCGCCTGACCGGCTCCTCCCCGCCCGGCCTGTCACCGTCCTCTGCCCCTGTCTGACACGCTCCTTCCCGCCCGGCCTCTCACCGTCCTCGGCCCCTGCCTGACCGGCTCCTCCGTCGCCTGGGCCTTCCAAGGGCTTGGTGTGGATGCTGCTTCCAGGAAGCCCTCCAGAAACCCGGCAGCAGGGTGGCCGCAGCAGTCTCCAGCAGCCGTCCCTAAGTCCCGTGAGTGCGGGGGACGTGCCCCCGCTGTGCCGCGGGGGCCCAGCCTGGTGTCTTCCCTGAGGCCCTGCGGCTGCCGGCTGGGCTGCCGCTCCCCGCAAGGGGAGAGCCGCGGAGGTGGGGACCGCCTCCTGATGGGGACGTACACGCAGCTCTCCACGTCGGATTCCGGGGCTCTCTGTCCTGCCCGAAGGCCCAGCTGGCCTGCGGGTCCTTAGAGTGGCAAAAACCTCCGAAAACTGAGACTGAGGGTCCGGTGGGTGTCTGCACTTTTGTGCTGGGCACCCCAGGGAGGCCCGGGGGCTGGCTGGACAACGTGGTCTGCTGGGCGGGGGGGGGGGTGTTGGAGGAGCAACTGATGCCCTTTGCACTTTGGGTAGCAAGAGTCTGAGGTGTCTCTGAGCCCTGTGCCCTGTGGGGGCGGGGCGGGGGGGAGGAGGAGGAGGAGGAGGAGGAGGTGGGAAGGGCGGGGCCTGCAGTCCTGTTCCCGGGGTGGCACGGCAAGTGGCTTCTTCCACAGGCTGCTTGGCCTGGGCTCCCTGCACCTGGGCCTTTGGAGGACCGGCCCTGTGCTTGCCAACACTTCCTGCAGGGACCCAGAGCTGGGAGGTGGCATCTCTCAGCCCTGCGTCGGGCAGAGCCCCAGCGGGCCATGCCCACAACCTCTCTCAGCACCGGTCCCCCAGAAGGCTCCTTTGGGACCAGGATTCTCTTGCAGTGACTCTTTAAGGTCTGGCCCCTGGATGGAGGGGCACCAGGAGTAGAGGAGCAGGAAGGGGAAGGGGGTGGCCGTGCGAGGGGACACTTTGAGGCCAAGTCCCAGCTTCAGCCTGATCCTCCTGGGAACCCCGCTCTGAGACAAGGAGCCGGGCTTCGCATTCCCACAGCAGCCAGTCGTGGGCTGAGGACACCTGGGGCGTTGGGAACTCCCTGGCTTCTCCTTGGTTTAACGTCTAGAGCTGCTTGTGAATCGCGCCGCCACACACACCCGAGCGCAGGTGTCTTCCGCACAGACTGCGGGCCTCGCTCTTCTGAATGCCGCTAGCTCGCCACCCACCCACGGGTGAACCTGGTCAGGGTGCTTTCTCTCAGGGGCAGACTCTTTTCCGGGCGGGCTACCGGTGTCTCTGTTTGCTCGTTTCTTTCTTCCATTTCGGGAAAGTCTTCCTTGCTGGCTGTGGAAATCTCCTATGCCTTCCCTCGCCTATTCTGTCAGCTTTAAAATTCTCTTTCAGTTGCCACCCTCACAGATGGATTAGGAAACTCTTTCCGGTGCACTCATTAGTGAAATGACCTCCAGGAAGCTGGAATCCAATATCTAATGGCCGATTTTTAGCGAGTCCACACGCCAGGGTGGTCGGGGTCCAATGCAGCCCCGGCCAGGCCCAGGCCCCTTGGACTGGGCCACAGGAGGACACGGAGGAGGTTCCCAGCCCCCACGAAGCGGTGCCGGCAGTTCTCCACGGGCTTGGGCGTTTTCCAGAGGTAGGAGATGGAGGGGACTGATTTCTTCAGCGCCCCCCAAACCACGCCACCCCACCCCACCCATGGGACACATCCCCAGAGAGAGACGCCCCATACACTGGCTGTGCCCCAGCCCTGGCCCGGGGGAATAGGCGGCAGCCCACCCACAGGGCGAGGGGGGGGGCGCAGCTGAAAGGGGTTGTGGGGGAGGGCGGCCCCTGGCTGGTGTCAAAGGGCGAGCGTCCCGTGCGTGCGCAGTCAGCGGCAGGCAGCGACGCGCTGGGGGTGGGCAGCGGGTAGGTGAAGGAGGCCGGGCGAGGAGACGAGGGGGGCTGGGAGGGCTCCACCTTGGCGAGTCCAGCCGTGGAGGCGCATCTTGTGTGAGTGTGAGTGAGTGTGAGTGTGTGTGTGTGTGTGTATAGAGAGACAGCCCCCCACCCCGCCCCGCCCCGCCCCGCCCCGCCCATCACCCCCGTCCCTGGGAGCCCGCGGGACCCGGCCGGCGAACTCAACCGGCCCGGCCCGGCGCGGGGCCTGGGGCGGGAGGCGGCGGCGGGGAAGCCCAGAGAGGCTCGGCTTCTCGAGCGGGGCAGGGGCGCCCTCCGCCGCCGTCTAGGGCCACACCACCCTGAACGCCCCCGATCTCGTCTGGTCTCGGAAGCTAAGCAGGGTCGGGCCTGGTTAGTACTTGGATGGGAGACCGCCTGGGAATACCGGGTGCCACAGGCTGCTGCTTTTTTTTTTTTTTTTTTTTGCCTCTTGTTCTGTCCCCTTTCTGGGAGCGCGGCGGCGGCCCGGGGTGGGGGTCACCCCCACCCTCAGCGCCCGCGCGGTGCCTGGCGCCCCAGCCCGCACCGTGGGGCCTCCTCTTGTCCCAAGCCGCGACACCGCCGCCACGCGGCAGCATGCGTGGCATCTGGACTGTCAGGTCTCAGACCAAAGGTCTGCTCTGTGGGAACCGACACGCTGGAGGAAACCTTGAGAGTCTGAGAGGGGAGGGAGTTCCAGAAGAAGGCCAGGATGTCATTTTGAGGGAGTATGTGACCAGAACTCGTCCCGTTGCTTTTGGGGTTCTATGGGCTACACGCAGGAATCTTTGGTGGTGGCACCTGATGTTGGGGGATCCGGAGTCACACCCAGACCTGCTCCACAGGCCTCCTTTTACTTTTCTCTTCGGATTCATTATTTTTAAAAAGTGTCTCTTACCTCTAGGATTGCATTTTCTTTTCTCTCTCTTTTCAAGCAGATGATGGGAGTACAAGTATTCAGGTGACATGTGTTGCCCGTGCCGCCCTCCCCCCTGTGTTCTTTTTTTTTTATTTTTTGAGACAGAGTCTCGTTTTGCTGCCCAGGCTAGAGTGAGTGCCATGGCGTCAGCCTAGCTCACAGCAACCTGAATCTCCGGGCTCAAGCAATCCTGCTGCCTCAGCCTCCCGAGTAGTTGGGACTACAGGCATGCACCACCACGCCCGGCTGTGTTTCTCTATATGTATTAGTTGGCCAATTAATTTCTTTCTATTTTTAGTAGAGACGGGGTCTCGCTCTTGCTCAGGCTGGTTTCGAACTCCTGACCTGGAGCAATCCGCCCGCCTCGGCCTCCCAGAGAGCTAGGATTACAGGCGTGAGCCACCGCGCCCGGCCCCCCCTGTGTTCTTATTCATATACCTCTCATGTTGTTCCAGCGTATTGTGGGGGTACCAATGTTAAGGTCGGGTGCCTTGCCCTCTCCAAGCCTCCCCCCTCGGGTCAGAGCTTCAAGTGCGCCCATCCCCCAGTCGGTGCGCACCCACCCCATGCCTAATGGATGTGTATGCCCCTCCCCTCCCCCCACCCGCCCGACACCCACCCGATGAAGGTGATTCCTCTCTGTCCACTTAGGTGTCCATCCGTTCGTACCAATTTGCTGGTGAGCGCGCTCACGTGGTGCTCGTGTGTCCATTCTTGGGATACTTGGCTTACTGGAACGGGTTCCAGCTCTGGCCAGGAGAACACGAGAGGCGCCCTCTCACCGCTGCTCCTCACAGCCGAATGGCACTCCGTGGTGTCCACGCGCCACATTTTATTGATGCACTCCTGGATGGATGGGCACTCGGGTCGCTTCCACGTCTTTGGGATTGTGAATTGTGCCCTAACTGTAACCCTAACCCTTACCCAGCCCGTCTCCTCTGCCCCTGCCTGACGCACTCCTCCCCGGCCAGGCCCGTCACTGTCCTGGGCCCCCGCCTGACCGGCTCCTCCACGCCCGGCCTGTCACCGTCCTCTGCCCCTGCCTGACACGCTCCTTCCCCCCCGGCCTCTCACCGTCCTCGGCCCCTGCCTGACCGGCTCCTCCGTCGCCTGGGCCTTCCAAGGGCTTGGTGTGGATGCTGCTACCAGGAAGCCCTCCAGAAACCCGGCAGCAGGGTGGCCGCAGCAGTCTCCAGCAGCCGTCCCTAAGTCGCGTGAGTGCGGGGGACGTGCCCCCGCTGTGCCGCGGGGGCCCAGCCTGGTGTCTTCCCTGAGGCCCTGCGGCTGCCGGCTGGGCTGCCGCTCCCCGCAAGGGGAGAGCCGCGGAGGTGGGGACCGCCTCCTGATGGGGACGTACACGCAGCTCTCCACGTCGGATTCCGGGGCTCTCTGTCCTGCCCGAAGGCCCAGCTGGCCTGCGGGTCCTTAGAGTGGCAAAAACCTCCGAAAACTGAGACTGAGGGTCCGGTGGGTGTCTGCACTTTTGTGCTGGGCACCCCAGGGAGGCCCGGGGGCTGGCTGGACAACGTGGTCTGCTGGGCGGGTGGGGGGTGTTGGAGGAGCAACTGATGCCCTTTGCACTTTGGGTAGCAAGAGTCTGAGGTGTCTCTGAGCCCTGTGCCCTGTGGGGGCGGGGCGGGGGGGAGGAGGAGGAGGAGGAGGAGGAGGAGGAGGTGGGAAGGGCCGGGACCTGCAGTCCTGTTCCCGGGGGTGGCACGGCAAGTGGCTTCTTCCACAGGCTGCTTGGCCTGGGCTCCCTGCACCTGGGCCTTTGGAGGACCGGCCCTGTGCTTGCCAACACTTCCTGCAGGGACCCAGAGCTGGGAGGTGGCATCTCTCAGCCCTGGGTCGGGCAGAGCCCCAGCGGGCCATGCCCACAACCTCTCTCAGCACCGGTCCCCCAGAAGGCTCCTTTGGGACCAGGATTCTCTTGCGGTGACTCTTTAAGGTCTGGCCCCTGGATGGAGGGGCACCAGGAGTAGAGGAGCAGGAAGGGGAAGGGGGTGGCCATGCGAGGGGACACTTTGAGGCCAAGTCCCAGCTTCAGCCTGATCCTCCTGGGAACCCCGCTCTGAGACAAGGAGCCGGGCTTCGCATTCCCACAGCAGCCAGTCGTGGGCTGAGGACACCTGGGGCGTTGGGAACTCCCTGGCTTCTCCTTGGTTTAACGTCTAGAGCTGCTTGTGAATCGCGCCGCCACACACACCCGAGCGCAGGTGTCTTCCGCACAGACTGCGGGCCTCGCTCTTCTGAATGCCGCTAGCTCGCCACCCACCCACGGGTGAACCTGGTCAGGGTGCTTTCTCTCAGGGGCAGACTCTTTTCCGGGCGGGCTACCGGTGTCTCTGTTTGCTCGTTTCTTTCTTCCATTTCGGGAAAGTCTTCCTTGCTGGCTGTGGAAATCTCCTATGCCTTCCCTCGCCTATTCTGTCAGCTTTAAAATTCTCTTTCAGTTGCCACCCTCACAGATGGATTAGGAAACTCTTTCCGGTGCACTCATTAGTGAAATGACCTCCAGGAAGCTGGAATCCAATATCTAATGGCCGATTTTTAGCGAGTCCACACGCCAGGGTGGTCGGGGTCCAATGCAGCCCCGGCCAGGCCCAGGCCCCTTGGACTGGGCCACAGGAGGACACGGAGGAGGTTCCCAGCCCCCACGAAGCGGTGCCGGCAGTTCTCCACGGGCTTGGGCGTTTTCCAGAGGTAGGAGATGGAGGGGACTGATTTCTTCAGCGCCCCCCAAACCACGCCACCCCACCCCACCCATGGGACACATCCCCAGAGAGAGACGCCCCATACACTGGCTGTGCCCCAGCCCTGGCCCGGGGGAATAGGCGGCAGCCCACCCACAGGGCGAGGGGGGGGGCGCAGCTGAAAGGGGTTGTGGGGGAGGGCGGCCCCTGGCTGGTGTCAAAGGGCGAGCGTCCCGTGCGTGCGCAGTCAGCGGCAGGCAGCGACGCGCTGGGGGTGGGCAGCGGGTAGGTGAAGGAGGCCGGGCGAGGAGACGAGGGGGGCTGGGAGGGCTCCACCTTGGCGAGTCCAGCCGTGGAGGCGCATCTTGTGTGAGTGTGAGTGAGTGTGAGTGTGTGTGTGTGTGTATAGAGAGACAGCCCCCCACCCCGCCCCGCCCCGCCCCGCCCCGCCCATCACCCCCGTCCCTGGGAGCCCGCGGGACCCGGCCGGCGAACTCAACCGGCCCGGCCCGGCGCGGGGCCTGGGGCGGGAGGCGGCGGCGGGGAAGCCCAGAGAGGCTCGGCTTCTCGAGCGGGGCAGGGGCGCCCTCCGCCGCCGTCTAGGGCCACACCACCCTGAACGCCCCCGATCTCGTCTGGTCTCAGAAGCTAAGCAGGGTCGGGCCTGGTTAGTACTTGGATGGGAGACCGCCTGGGAATACCGGGTGCCACAGGCTGCTGCTTTTTTTTTTTTTTTTTTTTGCCTCTTGTTCTGTCCCCTTTCTGGGAGCGCGGCGGCGGCCCGGGGTGGGGGTCACCCCCACCCTCAGCGCCCGCGCGGTGCCTGGCGCCCCAGCCCGCACCGTGGGGCCTCCTCTTGTCCCAAGCCGCGACACCGCCGCCACGCGGCAGCATGCGTGGCATCTGGACTGTCAGGTCTCAGACCAAAGGTCTGCTCTGTGGGAACCGACACGCTGGAGGAAACCTTGAGAGTCTGAGAGGGGAGGGAGTTCCAGAAGAAGGCCAGGATGTCATTTTGAGGGAGTATGTGACCAGAACTCGTCCCGTTGCTTTTGGGGTTCTATGGGCTACACGCAGGAATCTTTGGTGGTGGCACCTGATGTTGGGGGATCCGGAGTCACACCCAGACCTGCTCCACAGGCCTCCTTTTACTTTTCTCTTCGGATTCATTATTTTTAAAAAGTGTCTCTTACCTCTAGGATTGCATTTTCTTTTCTCTCTCTTTTCAAGCAGATGATGGGAGTACAAGTATTCAGGTGACATGTGTTGCCCGTGCCGCCCTCCCCCCTGTGTTCTTTTTTTTTTATTTTTTGAGACAGAGTCTCGTTTTGCTGCCCAGGCTAGAGTGAGTGCCATGGCGTCAGCCTAGCTCACAGCAACCTGAATCTCCGGGCTCAAGCAATCCTGCTGCCTCAGCCTCCCGAGTAGTTGGGACTACAGGCATGCACCACCACGCCCGGCTGTGTTTCTCTATATGTATTAGTTGGCCAATTAATTTCTTTCTATTTTTAGTAGAGACGGGGTCTCGCTCTTGCTCAGGCTGGTTTCGAACTCCTGACCTGGAGCAATCCGCCCGCCTCGGCCTCCCAGAGAGCTAGGATTACAGGCGTGAGCCACCGCGCCCGGCCCCCCCTGTGTTCTTATTCATATACCTCTCATGTTGTTCCAGCGTATTGTGGGGGTACCAATGTTAAGGTCGGGTGCCTTGCCCTCTCCAAGCCTCCCCCCTCGGGTCAGAGCTTCAAGTGCGCCCATCCCCCAGTCGGTGCGCACCCACCCCATGCCTAATGGATGTGTATGCCCCTCCCCTCCCCCCACCCGCCCGACACCCACCCGATGAAGGTGATTCCTCTCTGTCCACTTAGGTGTCCATCCGTTCGTACCAATTTGCTGGTGAGCGCGCTCACGTGGTGCTCGTGTGTCCATTCTTGGGATACTTGGCTTACTGGAACGGGTTCCAGCTCTGGCCAGGAGAACACGAGAGGCGCCCTCTCACCGCTGCTCCTCACAGCCGAATGGCACTCCGTGGTGTCCACGCGCCACATTTTATTGATGCACTCCTGGATGGATGGGCACTCGGGTCGCTTCCACGTCTTTGGGATTGTGAATTGTGCCCTAACTGTAACCCTAACCCTTACCCAGCCCGTCTCCTCTGCCCCTGCCTGACGCACTCCTCCCCGGCCAGGCCCGTCACTGTCCTGGGCCCCCGCCTGACCGGCTCCTCCACGCCCGGCCTGTCACCGTCCTCTGCCCCTGCCTGACACGCTCCTTCCCCCCCGGCCTCTCACCGTCCTCGGCCCCTGCCTGACCGGCTCCTCCGTCGCCTGGGCCTTCCAAGGGCTTGGTGTGGATGCTGCTACCAGGAAGCCCTCCAGAAACCCGGCAGCAGGGTGGCCGCAGCAGTCTCCAGCAGCCGTCCCTAAGTCGCGTGAGTGCGGGGGACGTGCCCCCGCTGTGCCGCGGGGGCCCAGCCTGGTGTCTTCCCTGAGGCCCTGCGGCTGCCGGCTGGGCTGCCGCTCCCCGCAAGGGGAGAGCCGCGGAGGTGGGGACCGCCTCCTGATGGGGACGTACACGCAGCTCTCCACGTCGGATTCCGGGGCTCTCTGTCCTGCCCGAAGGCCCAGCTGGCCTGCGGGTCCTTAGAGTGGCAAAAACCTCCGAAAACTGAGACTGAGGGTCCGGTGGGTGTCTGCACTTTTGTGCTGGGCACCCCAGGGAGGCCCGGGGGCTGGCTGGACAACGTGGTCTGCTGGGCGGGTGGGGGGTGTTGGAGGAGCAACTGATGCCCTTTGCACTTTGGGTAGCAAGAGTCTGAGGTGTCTCTGAGCCCTGTGCCCTGTGGGGGCGGGGCGGGGGGGAGGAGGAGGAGGAGGAGGAGGAGGAGGAGGTGGGAAGGGCCGGGACCTGCAGTCCTGTTCCCGGGGGTGGCACGGCAAGTGGCTTCTTCCACAGGCTGCTTGGCCTGGGCTCCCTGCACCTGGGCCTTTGGAGGACCGGCCCTGTGCTTGCCAACACTTCCTGCAGGGACCCAGAGCTGGGAGGTGGCATCTCTCAGCCCTGGGTCGGGCAGAGCCCCAGCGGGCCATGCCCACAACCTCTCTCAGCACCGGTCCCCCAGAAGGCTCCTTTGGGACCAGGATTCTCTTGCGGTGACTCTTTAAGGTCTGGCCCCTGGATGGAGGGGCACCAGGAGTAGAGGAGCAGGAAGGGGAAGGGGGTGGCCATGCGAGGGGACACTTTGAGGCCAAGTCCCAGCTTCAGCCTGATCCTCCTGGGAACCCCGCTCTGAGACAAGGAGCCGGGCTTCGCATTCCCACAGCAGCCAGTCGTGGGCTGAGGACACCTGGGGCGTTGGGAACTCCCTGGCTTCTCCTGGGTTTAACGTCTAGAGCTGCTTGTGAATCGCGCCGCCACACACACCCGAGCGCACGTGTCTTCCGCACAGACTGCGGGCCTCGCTCTTCTGAATGCCGCTAGCTCGCCACCCACCCACGGGTGAACCTGGTCAGGGTGCTTTCTCTCAGGGGCAGACTCTTTTCCGGGCGGGCTACCGGTGTCTCTGTTTGCTCGTTTCTTTCTTCCATTTCGGGACAGTCTTCCTTGCTGGGTGTGGAAATCTCCTATGCCTTCCCTCGCCTATTCTGTCAGCTTTAAAATTCTCTTTCAGTTGCCACCCTCACAGATGGATTAGGAAACTCTTTCCGGTGCACTCATTAGTGAAATGACCTCCAGGAAGCTGGAATCCAATATCTAATGGCCGATTTTTAGCGAGTCCACACGCCAGGGTGGTCGGGGTCCAATGCAGCCCCGGCCAGGCCCAGGCCCCTTGGACTGGGCCACAGGAGGACACGGAGGAGGGTCCCGGCCCCCACGAAGCGGTGCCGGCAGTTCTCCACGGGCTTGGGCGTTTTCCAGAGGTAGGAGATGGAGGGGACTGATTTCTTCAGCGCCCCCCAAACCACGCCACCCCACCCCACCCATGGGACACATCCCCAGAGAGAGACGCCCCATACACTGGCTGTGCCCCAGCCCTGGCCCGGGGGAATAGGCGGCAGCCCACCCACAGGGCGAGGGGGGGGGCGCAGCTGAAAGGGGTTGTGGGGGAGGGCGGCCCCTGGCTGGGGTCAAAGGGCGAGCGTCCCGCGCCTGCGCAGTCAGCGGCAGCGACGCGCTGGGGGTGGGCAGCGGGTAGGTGAAGGAGGCCGGGCGAGGAGACGAGGGGGGCTGGGAGGGCTCCACCTTGGCGAGTCCAGCCGTGGAGGCGCATCTTGTGTGAGTGTGAGTGAGTGTGAGTGTGTGTGTGTGTGTATAGAGAGACAGCCCCCCACCCCGCCCCGCCCCGCCCCGCCCCGCCCATCACCCCCGTCCCTGGGAGCCAGCGGGACCCGGCCGGCGAACTCAACCAGCCCGGCCCGGCCCGGCGCGGGGCCTGGGGCGGGAGGCGGCGGCGGGGAAGCCCAGAGAGGCTCGGCTTCTCGAGCGGGGCAGGGGCGCCCTCCGCCGCCGTCTAGGGCCACACCACCCTGAACGCCCCCGATCTCGTCTGGTCTCGGAAGCTAAGCAGGGTCGGGCCTGGTTAGTACTTGGATGGGAGACCGCCTGGGAATACCGGGTGCCACAGGCTGCTGCTTTTTTTTTTTTTTTCTTGCCTCTTGTTCTGTCCCCTTTCTGGGAGCGCGGCGGCGGCCCGGGGTGGGGGTCACCCCCACCCTCAGCGCCCGCGCGGTGCCTGGCGCCCCAGCCCGCACCGTGGGGCCTCCTCTTGTCCCAAGCCGCGACACCGCCGCCACGCGGCAGCATGCGTGGCATCTGGACTGTCAGGTCTCAGACCAAAGGTCTGCTCTGTGGGAACCGACACGCTGGAGGAAACCTTGAGAGTCTGAGAGGGGAGGGAGTTCCAGAAGAAGGCCAGGATGTCATTTTGAGGGAGTATGTGACCAGAACTCGTCCCGTTGCTTTTGGGGTTCTATGGGCTACACGCAGGAATCTTTGGTGGTGGCACCTGATGTTGGGGGATCCGGAGTCACACCCAGACCTGCTCCACAGGCCTCCTTTTACTTTTCTCTTCGGATTCATTATTTTTAAAAAGTGTCTCTTACCTCTAGGATTGCATTTTCTTTTCTCTCTCTTTTCAAGCAGATGATGGGAGTACAAGTATTCAGGTGACATGTGTTGCCCGTGCCGCCCTCCCCCCTGTGTTCTTTTTTTTTTTTTTTTTTTTGAGACAGAGTCTCGTTTTGCTGCCCAGGCTAGAGTGAGTGCCATGGCGTCAGCCTAGCTCACAGCAACCTCAATCTCCGGGCTCAAGCAATCCTGCTGCCTCAGCCTCCCGAGTAGTTGGGACTACAGGCATGCACCACCACGCCCGGCTGTGTTTTTCTATATATATTAGTTGGCCAATTAATTTCTCTCTATTTTTAGTAGAGACGGGGTCTCGCTCTTGCTCAGGCTGGTTTCGAACTCCTGACCTGGAGCAATCCGCCCGCCTCGGCCTCCCAGAGAGCTAGGATTACAGGCGTGAGCCACCGCGCCCGGCCCCCCCTGTGTTCTTATTCATATACCTCTCATGTTGTTCCAGCGTATTGTGGGGGTACCAATGTTAAGGTCGGGTGCCTTGCCCTCTCCAAGCCTCCCCCCTCGGGTCAGAGCTTCAAGTGCGCCCATCCCCCAGTCGGTGCGCACCCACCCCATGCCTAATGGATGT
This sequence comes from Microcebus murinus, assembly GCF_040939455.1. Lineage (NCBI taxonomy): Eukaryota > Metazoa > Chordata > Mammalia > Primates > Cheirogaleidae > Microcebus > Microcebus murinus. The sequence goes on from NW_027438959.1 coordinate 518,563, forward strand.
GTATGCCCCTCCCCTCCCCCCACCCGCCCGACACCCACCCGATGAAGGTGATTCCTCTCTGTCCACTTAGGCGTCCATCCGTTCGTACCAATTTGCTGGTGAGCGCGCTCACGTGGTGCTCGTGTGTCCATTCTTGGGATACTTGGCCTACTGGAACGGGTTCCAGCTCTGGCCAGGAGAACACGAGAGGCGCCCTCTCACCGCTGCTCCTCACAGCCGAATGGCACTCCGTGGTGTCCACGTGCCACATTTTATTGATGCACTCCTGGATGGATGGGCACTCGGGTCGCTTCCACGTCTTTGGGATTGTGAATTGTGCCCTAACTGTAACCCTAACCCTTACCCAGCCCGTCTCCTCTGCCCCTGCCTGACGCACTCCTCCCCGGCCAGGCCCGTCACTGTCCTGGGCCCCCGCCTGACCGGCTCCTCCCCGCCCGGCCTGTCACCGTCCTCTGCCCCTGTCTGACACGCTCCTTCCCGCCCGGCCTCTCACCGTCCTCGGCCCCTGCCTGACCGGCTCCTCCGTCGCCTGGGCCTTCCAAGGGCTTGGTGTGGATGCTGCTTCCAGGAAGCCCTCCAGAAACCCGGCAGCAGGGTGGCCGCAGCAGTCTCCAGCAGCCGTCCCTAAGTCGCGTGAGTGCGGGGGACGTGCCCCCGCTGTGCCGCGGGGGCCCAGCCTGGTGTCTTCCCTGAGGCCCTGCGGCTGCCGGCTGGGCTGCCGCTCCCCGCAAGGGGAGAGCCGCGGAGGTGGGGACCGCCTCCTGATGGGGACGTACACGCAGCTCTCCACGTCGGATTCCGGGGCTCTCTGTCCTGCCCGAAGGCCCAGCTGGCCTGCGGGTCCTTAGAGTGGCAAAAACCTCCGAAAACTGAGACTGAGGGTCCGGTGGGTGTCTGCACTTTTGTGCTGGGCACCCCAGGGAGGCCCGGGGGCTGGCTGGACAACGTGGTCTGCTGGGCGGGGGGGGGGGTGTTGGAGGAGCAACTGATGCCCTTTGCACTTTGGGTAGCAAGAGTCTGAGGTGTCTCTGAGCCCTGTGCCCTGTGGGGGCGGGGCGGGGGGGAGGAGGAGGAGGAGGAGGAGGAGGTGGGAAGGGCGGGGCCTGCAGTCCTGTTCCCGGGGTGGCACGGCAAGTGGCTTCTTCCACAGGCTGCTTGGCCTGGGCTCCCTGCACCTGGGCCTTTGGAGGACCGGCCCTGTGCTTGCCAACACTTCCTGCAGGGACCCAGAGCTGGGAGGTGGCATCTCTCAGCCCTGCGTCGGGCAGAGCCCCAGCGGGCCATGCCCACAACCTCTCTCAGCACCGGTCCCCCAGAAGGCTCCTTTGGGACCAGGATTCTCTTGCAGTGACTCTTTAAGGTCTGGCCCCTGGATGGAGGGGCACCAGGAGTAGAGGAGCAGGAAGGGGAAGGGGGTGGCCGTGCGAGGGGACACTTTGAGGCCAAGTCCCAGCTTCAGCCTGATCCTCCTGGGAACCCCGCTCTGAGACAAGGAGCCGGGCTTCGCATTCCCACAGCAGCCAGTCGTGGGCTGAGGACACCTGGGGCGTTGGGAACTCCCTGGCTTCTCCTTGGTTTAACGTCTAGAGCTGCTTGTGAATCGCGCCGCCACACACACCCGAGCGCAGGTGTCTTCCGCACAGACTGCGGGCCTCGCTCTTCTGAATGCCGCTAGCTCGCCACCCACCCACGGGTGAACCTGGTCAGGGTGCTTTCTCTCAGGGGCAGACTCTTTTCCGGGCGGGCTACCGGTGTCTCTGTTTGCTCGTTTCTTTCTTCCATTTCGGGAAAGTCTTCCTTGCTGGCTGTGGAAATCTCCTATGCCTTCCCTCGCCTATTCTGTCAGCTTTAAAATTCTCTTTCAGTTGCCACCCTCACAGATGGATTAGGAAACTCTTTCCGGTGCACTCATTAGTGAAATGACCTCCAGGAAGCTGGAATCCAATATCTAATGGCCGATTTTTAGCGAGTCCACACGCCAGGGTGGTCGGGGTCCAATGCAGCCCCGGCCAGGCCCAGGCCCCTTGGACTGGGCCACAGGAGGACACGGAGGAGGTTCCCAGCCCCCACGAAGCGGTGCCGGCAGTTCTCCACGGGCTTGGGCGTTTTCCAGAGGTAGGAGATGGAGGGGACTGATTTCTTCAGCGCCCCCCAAACCACGCCACCCCACCCCACCCATGGGACACATCCCCAGAGAGAGACGCCCCATACACTGGCTGTGCCCCAGCCCTGGCCCGGGGGAATAGGCGGCAGCCCACCCACAGGGCGAGGGGGGGGGCGCAGCTGAAAGGGGTTGTGGGGGAGGGCGGCCCCTGGCTGGGGTCAAAGGGCGAGCGTCCCGCGCCTGCGCAGTCAGCGGCAGCGACGCGCTGGGGGTGGGCAGCGGGTAGGTGAAGGAGGCCGGGCGAGGAGACGAGGGGGGCTGGGAGGGCTCCACCTTGGCGAGTCCAGCCGTGGAGGCGCATCTTGTGTGAGTGTGAGTGAGTGTGAGTGTGTGTGTGTGTGTATAGAGAGACAGCCCCCCACCCCGCCCCGCCCCGCCCCGCCCCGCCCATCACCCCCGTCCCTGGGAGCCAGCGGGACCCGGCCGGCGAACTCAACCAGCCCGGCCCGGCCCGGCGCGGGGCCTGGGGCGGGAGGCGGCGGCGGGGAAGCCCAGAGAGGCTCGGCTTCTCGAGCGGGGCAGGGGCGCCCTCCGCCGCCGTCTAGGGCCACACCACCCTGAACGCCCCCGATCTCGTCTGGTCTCGGAAGCTAAGCAGGGTCGGGCCTGGTTAGTACTTGGATGGGAGACCGCCTGGGAATACCGGGTGCCACAGGCTGCTGCTTTTTTTTTTTTTTTCTTGCCTCTTGTTCTGTCCCCTTTCTGGGAGCGCGGCGGCGGCCCGGGGTGGGGGTCACCCCCACCCTCAGCGCCCGCGCGGTGCCTGGCGCCCCAGCCCGCACCGTGGGGCCTCCTCTTGTCCCAAGCCGCGACACCGCCGCCACGCGGCAGCATGCGTGGCATCTGGACTGTCAGGTCTCAGACCAAAGGTCTGCTCTGTGGGAACCGACACGCTGGAGGAAACCTTGAGAGTCTGAGAGGGGAGGGAGTTCCAGAAGAAGGCCAGGATGTCATTTTGAGGGAGTATGTGACCAGAACTCGTCCCGTTGCTTTTGGGGTTCTATGGGCTACACGCAGGAATCTTTGGTGGTGGCACCTGATGTTGGGGGATCCGGAGTCACACCCAGACCTGCTCCACAGGCCTCCTTTTACTTTTCTCTTCGGATTCATTATTTTTAAAAAGTGTCTCTTACCTCTAGGATTGCATTTTCTTTTCTCTCTCTTTTCAAGCAGATGATGGGAGTACAAGTATTCAGGTGACATGTGTTGCCCGTGCCGCCCTCCCCCCTGTGTTCTTTTTTTTTTTTTTTTTTTTGAGACAGAGTCTCGTTTTGCTGCCCAGGCTAGAGTGAGTGCCATGGCGTCAGCCTAGCTCACAGCAACCTCAATCTCCGGGCTCAAGCAATCCTGCTGCCTCAGCCTCCCGAGTAGTTGGGACTACAGGCATGCACCACCACGCCCGGCTGTGTTTTTCTATATATATTAGTTGGCCAATTAATTTCTCTCTATTTTTAGTAGAGACGGGGTCTCGCTCTTGCTCAGGCTGGTTTCGAACTCCTGACCTGGAGCAATCCGCCCGCCTCGGCCTCCCAGAGAGCTAGGATTACAGGCGTGAGCCACCGCGCCCGGCCCCCCCTGTGTTCTTATTCATATACCTCTCATGTTGTTCCAGCGTATTGTGGGGGTACCAATGTTAAGGTCGGGTGCCTTGCCCTCTCCAAGCCTCCCCCCTCGGGTCAGAGCTTCAAGTGCGCCCATCCCCCAGTCGGTGCGCACCCACCCCATGCCTAATGGATGTGTATGCCCCTCCCCTCCCCCCACCCGCCCGACACCCACCCGATGAAGGTGATTCCTCTCTGTCCACTTAGGCGTCCATCCGTTCGTACCAATTTGCTGGTGAGCGCGCTCACGTGGTGCTCGTGTGTCCATTCTTGGGATACTTGGCCTACTGGAACGGGTTCCAGCTCTGGCCAGGAGAACACGAGAGGCGCCCTCTCACCGCTGCTCCTCACAGCCGAATGGCACTCCGTGGTGTCCACGTGCCACATTTTATTGATGCACTCCTGGATGGATGGGCACTCGGGTCGCTTCCACGTCTTTGGGATTGTGAATTGTGCCCTAACTGTAACCCTAACCCTTACCCAGCCCGTCTCCTCTGCCCCTGCCTGACGCACTCCTCCCCGGCCAGGCCCGTCACTGTCCTGGGCCCCCGCCTGACCGGCTCCTCCCCGCCCGGCCTGTCACCGTCCTCTGCCCCTGTCTGACACGCTCCTTCCCGCCCGGCCTCTCACCGTCCTCGGCCCCTGCCTGACCGGCTCCTCCGTCGCCTGGGCCTTCCAAGGGCTTGGTGTGGATGCTGCTTCCAGGAAGCCCTCCAGAAACCCGGCAGCAGGGTGGCCGCAGCAGTCTCCAGCAGCCGTCCCTAAGTCGCGTGAGTGCGGGGGACGTGCCCCCGCTGTGCCGCGGGGGCCCAGCCTGGTGTCTTCCCTGAGGCCCTGCGGCTGCCGGCTGGGCTGCCGCTCCCCGCAAGGGGAGAGCCGCGGAGGTGGGGACCGCCTCCTGATGGGGACGTACACGCAGCTCTCCACGTCGGATTCCGGGGCTCTCTGTCCTGCCCGAAGGCCCAGCTGGCCTGCGGGTCCTTAGAGTGGCAAAAACCTCCGAAAACTGAGACTGAGGGTCCGGTGGGTGTCTGCACTTTTGTGCTGGGCACCCCAGGGAGGCCCGGGGGCTGGCTGGACAACGTGGTCTGCTGGGCGGGGGGGGGGGTGTTGGAGGAGCAACTGATGCCCTTTGCACTTTGGGTAGCAAGAGTCTGAGGTGTCTCTGAGCCCTGTGCCCTGTGGGGGCGGGGCGGGGGGGAGGAGGAGGAGGAGGAGGAGGAGGTGGGAAGGGCGGGGCCTGCAGTCCTGTTCCCGGGGTGGCACGGCAAGTGGCTTCTTCCACAGGCTGCTTGGCCTGGGCTCCCTGCACCTGGGCCTTTGGAGGACCGGCCCTGTGCTTGCCAACACTTCCTGCAGGGACCCAGAGCTGGGAGGTGGCATCTCTCAGCCCTGCGTCGGGCAGAGCCCCAGCGGGCCATGCCCACAACCTCTCTCAGCACCGGTCCCCCAGAAGGCTCCTTTGGGACCAGGATTCTCTTGCAGTGACTCTTTAAGGTCTGGCCCCTGGATGGAGGGGCACCAGGAGTAGAGGAGCAGGAAGGGGAAGGGGGTGGCCGTGCGAGGGGACACTTTGAGGCCAAGTCCCAGCTTCAGCCTGATCCTCCTGGGAACCCCGCTCTGAGACAAGGAGCCGGGCTTCGCATTCCCACAGCAGCCAGTCGTGGGCTGAGGACACCTGGGGCGTTGGGAACTCCCTGGCTTCTCCTTGGTTTAACGTCTAGAGCTGCTTGTGAATCGCGCCGCCACACACACCCGAGCGCAGGTGTCTTCCGCACAGACTGCGGGCCTCGCTCTTCTGAATGCCGCTAGCTCGCCACCCACCCACGGGTGAACCTGGTCAGGGTGCTTTCTCTCAGGGGCAGACTCTTTTCCGGGCGGGCTACCGGTGTCTCTGTTTGCTCGTTTCTTTCTTCCATTTCGGGAAAGTCTTCCTTGCTGGCTGTGGAAATCTCCTATGCCTTCCCTCGCCTATTCTGTCAGCTTTAAAATTCTCTTTCAGTTGCCACCCTCACAGATGGATTAGGAAACTCTTTCCGGTGCACTCATTAGTGAAATGACCTCCAGGAAGCTGGAATCCAATATCTAATGGCCGATTTTTAGCGAGTCCACACGCCAGGGTGGTCGGGGTCCAATGCAGCCCCGGCCAGGCCCAGGCCCCTTGGACTGGGCCACAGGAGGACACGGAGGAGGTTCCCAGCCCCCACGAAGCGGTGCCGGCAGTTCTCCACGGGCTTGGGCGTTTTCCAGAGGTAGGAGATGGAGGGGACTGATTTCTTCAGCGCCCCCCAAACCACGCCACCCCACCCCACCCATGGGACACATCCCCAGAGAGAGACGCCCCATACACTGGCTGTGCCCCAGCCCTGGCCCGGGGGAATAGGCGGCAGCCCACCCACAGGGCGAGGGGGGGGGCGCAGCTGAAAGGGGTTGTGGGGGAGGGCGGCCCCTGGCTGGTGTCAAAGGGCGAGCGTCCCGTGCGTGCGCAGTCAGCGGCAGGCAGCGACGCGCTGGGGGTGGGCAGCGGGTAGGTGAAGGAGGCCGGGCGAGGAGACGAGGGGGGCTGGGAGGGCTCCACCTTGGCGAGTCCAGCCGTGGAGGCGCATCTTGTGTGAGTGTGAGTGAGTGTGAGTGTGTGTGTGTGTGTGTATAGAGAGACAGCCCCCCACCCCGCCCCGCCCCGCCCCGCCCCGCCCATCACCCCCGTCCCTGGGAGCCCGCGGGACCCGGCCGGCGAACTCAACCGGCCCGGCCCGGCGCGGGGCCTGGGGCGGGAGGCGGCGGCGGGGAAGCCCAGAGAGGCTCGGCTTCTCGAGCGGGGCAGGGGCGCCCTCCGCCGCCGTCTAGGGCCACACCACCCTGAACGCCCCCGATCTCGTCTGGTCTCGGAAGCTAAGCAGGGTCGGGCCTGGTTAGTACTTGGATGGGAGACCGCCTGGGAATACCGGGTGCCACAGGCTGCTGCTTTTTTTTTTTTTTTTTTTTTGCCTCTTGTTCTGTCCCCTTTCTGGGAGCGCGGCGGCGGCCCGGGGTGGGGGTCACCCCCACCCTCAGCGCCCGCGCGGTGCCTGGCGCCCCAGCCCGCACCGTGGGGCCTCCTCTTGTCCCAAGCCGCGACACCGCCGCCACGCGGCAGCATGCGTGGCATCTGGACTGTCAGGTCTCAGACCAAAGGTCTGCTCTGTGGGAACCGACACGCTGGAGGAAACCTTGAGAGTCTGAGAGGGGAGGGAGTTCCAGAAGAAGGCCAGGATGTCATTTTGAGGGAGTATGTGACCAGAACTCGTCCCGTTGCTTTTGGGGTTCTATGGGCTACACGCAGGAATCTTTGGTGGTGGCACCTGATGTTGGGGGATCCGGAGTCACACCCAGACCTGCTCCACAGGCCTCCTTTTACTTTTCTCTTCGGATTCATTATTTTTAAAAAGTGTCTCTTACCTCTAGGATTGCATTTTCTTTTCTCTCTCTTTTCAAGCAGATGATGGGAGTACAAGTATTCAGGTGACATGTGTTGCCCGTGCCGCCCTCCCCCCTGTGTTCTTTTTTTTTTATTTTTTGAGACAGAGTCTCGTTTTGCTGCCCAGGCTAGAGTGAGTGCCATGGCGTCAGCCTAGCTCACAGCAACCTGAATCTCCGGGCTCAAGCAATCCTGCTGCCTCAGCCTCCCGAGTAGTTGGGACTACAGGCATGCACCACCACGCCCGGCTGTGTTTCTCTATATGTATTAGTTGGCCAATTAATTTCTTTCTATTTTTAGTAGAGACGGGGTCTCGCTCTTGCTCAGGCTGGTTTCGAACTCCTGACCTGGAGCAATCCGCCCGCCTCGGCCTCCCAGAGAGCTAGGATTACAGGCGTGAGCCACCGCGCCCGGCCCCCCCTGTGTTCTTATTCATATACCTCTCATGTTGTTCCAGCGTATTGTGGGGGTACCAATGTTAAGGTCGGGTGCCTTGCCCTCTCCAAGCCTCCCCCCTCGGGTCAGAGCTTCAAGTGCGCCCATCCCCCAGTCGGTGCGCACCCACCCCATGCCTAATGGATGTGTATGCCCCTCCCCTCCCCCCACCCGCCCGACACCCACCCGATGAAGGTGATTCCTCTCTGTCCACTTAGGTGTCCATCCGTTCGTACCAATTTGCTGGTGAGCGCGCTCACGTGGTGCTCGTGTGTCCATTCTTGGGATACTTGGCTTACTGGAACGGGTTCCAGCTCTGGCCAGGAGAACACGAGAGGCGCCCTCTCACCGCTGCTCCTCACAGCCGAATGGCACTCCGTGGTGTCCACGCGCCACATTTTATTGATGCACTCCTGGATGGATGGGCACTCGGGTCGCTTCCACGTCTTTGGGATTGTGAATTGTGCCCTAACTGTAACCCTAACCCTTACCCAGCCCGTCTCCTCTGCCCCTGCCTGACGCACTCCTCCCCGGCCAGGCCCGTCACTGTCCTGGGCCCCCGCCTGACCGGCTCCTCCACGCCCGGCCTGTCACCGTCCTCTGCCCCTGCCTGACACGCTCCTTCCCCCCCGGCCTCTCACCGTCCTCGGCCCCTGCCTGACCGGCTCCTCCGTCGCCTGGGCCTTCCAAGGGCTTGGTGTGGATGCTGCTACCAGGAAGCCCTCCAGAAACCCGGCAGCAGGGTGGCCGCAGCAGTCTCCAGCAGCCGTCCCTAAGTCGCGTGAGTGCGGGGGACGTGCCCCCGCTGTGCCGCGGGGGCCCAGCCTGGTGTCTTCCCTGAGGCCCTGCGGCTGCCGGCTGGGCTGCCGCTCCCCGCAAGGGGAGAGCCGCGGAGGTGGGGACCGCCTCCTGATGGGGACGTACACGCAGCTCTCCACGTCGGATTCCGGGGCTCTCTGTCCTGCCCGAAGGCCCAGCTGGCCTGCGGGTCCTTAGAGTGGCAAAAACCTCCGAAAACTGAGACTGAGGGTCCGGTGGGTGTCTGCACTTTTGTGCTGGGCACCCCAGGGAGGCCCGGGGGCTGGCTGGACAACGTGGTCTGCTGGGCGGGTGGGGGGTGTTGGAGGAGCAACTGATGCCCTTTGCACTTTGGGTAGCAAGAGTCTGAGGTGTCTCTGAGCCCTGTGCCCTGTGGGGGCGGGGCGGGGGGGAGGAGGAGGAGGAGGAGGAGGAGGAGGAGGTGGGAAGGGCCGGGACCTGCAGTCCTGTTCCCGGGGGTGGCACGGCAAGTGGCTTCTTCCACAGGCTGCTTGGCCTGGGCTCCCTGCACCTGGGCCTTTGGAGGACCGGCCCTGTGCTTGCCAACACTTCCTGCAGGGACCCAGAGCTGGGAGGTGGCATCTCTCAGCCCTGGGTCGGGCAGAGCCCCAGCGGGCCATGCCCACAACCTCTCTCAGCACCGGTCCCCCAGAAGGCTCCTTTGGGACCAGGATTCTCTTGCGGTGACTCTTTAAGGTCTGGCCCCTGGATGGAGGGGCACCAGGAGTAGAGGAGCAGGAAGGGGAAGGGGGTGGCCATGCGAGGGGACACTTTGAGGCCAAGTCCCAGCTTCAGCCTGATCCTCCTGGGAACCCCGCTCTGAGACAAGGAGCCGGGCTTCGCATTCCCACAGCAGCCAGTCGTGGGCTGAGGACACCTGGGGCGTTGGGAACTCCCTGGCTTCTCCTTGGTTTAACGTCTAGAGCTGCTTGTGAATCGCGCCGCCACACACACCCGAGCGCAGGTGTCTTCCGCACAGACTGCGGGCCTCGCTCTTCTGAATGCCGCTAGCTCGCCACCCACCCACGGGTGAACCTGGTCAGGGTGCTTTCTCTCAGGGGCAGACTCTTTTCCGGGCGGGCTACCGGTGTCTCTGTTTGCTCGTTTCTTTCTTCCATTTCGGGAAAGTCTTCCTTGCTGGCTGTGGAAATCTCCTATGCCTTCCCTCGCCTATTCTGTCAGCTTTAAAATTCTCTTTCAGTTGCCACCCTCACAGATGGATTAGGAAACTCTTTCCGGTGCACTCATTAGTGAAATGACCTCCAGGAAGCTGGAATCCAATATCTAATGGCCGATTTTTAGCGAGTCCACACGCCAGGGTGGTCGGGGTCCAATGCAGCCCCGGCCAGGCCCAGGCCCCTTGGACTGGGCCACAGGAGGACACGGAGGAGGTTCCCAGCCCCCACGAAGCGGTGCCGGCAGTTCTCCACGGGCTTGGGCGTTTTCCAGAGGTAGGAGATGGAGGGGACTGATTTCTTCAGCGCCCCCCAAACCACGCCACCCCACCCCACCCATGGGACACATCCCCAGAGAGAGACGCCCCATACACTGGCTGTGCCCCAGCCCTGGCCCGGGGGAATAGGCGGCAGCCCACCCACAGGGCGAGGGGGGGGGCGCAGCTGAAAGGGGTTGTGGGGGAGGGCGGCCCCTGGCTGGTGTCAAAGGGCGAGCGTCCCGTGCGTGCGCAGTCAGCGGCAGGCAGCGACGCGCTGGGGGTGGGCAGCGGGTAGGTGAAGGAGGCCGGGCGAGGAGACGAGGGGGGCTGGGAGGGCTCCACCTTGGCGAGTCCAGCCGTGGAGGCGCATCTTGTGTGAGTGTGAGTGAGTGTGAGTGTGTGTGTGTGTGTGTATAGAGAGACAGCCCCCCACCCCGCCCCGCCCCGCCCCGCCCCGCCCATCACCCCCGTCCCTGGGAGCCCGCGGGACCCGGCCGGCGAACTCAACCGGCCCGGCCCGGCGCGGGGCCTGGGGCGGGAGGCGGCGGCGGGGAAGCCCAGAGAGGCTCGGCTTCTCGAGCGGGGCAGGGGCGCCCTCCGCCGCCGTCTAGGGCCACACCACCCTGAACGCCCCCGATCTCGTCTGGTCTCAGAAGCTAAGCAGGGTCGGGCCTGGTTAGTACTTGGATGGGAGACCGCCTGGGAATACCGGGTGCCACAGGCTGCTGCTTTTTTTTTTTTTTTTTTTTGCCTCTTGTTCTGTCCCCTTTCTGGGAGCGCGGCGGCGGCCCGGGGTGGGGGTCACCCCCACCCTCAGCGCCCGCGCGGTGCCTGGCGCCCCAGCCCGCACCGTGGGGCCTCCTCTTGTCCCAAGCCGCGACACCGCCGCCACGCGGCAGCATGCGTGGCATCTGGACTGTCAGGTCTCAGACCAAAGGTCTGCTCTGTGGGAACCGACACGCTGGAGGAAACCTTGAGAGTCTGAGAGGGGAGGGAGTTCCAGAAGAAGGCCAGGATGTCATTTTGAGGGAGTATGTGACCAGAACTCGTCCCGTTGCTTTTGGGGTTCTATGGGCTACACGCAGGAATCTTTGGTGGTGGCACCTGATGTTGGGGGATCCGGAGTCACACCCAGACCTGCTCCACAGGCCTCCTTTTACTTTTCTCTTCGGATTCATTATTTTTAAAAAGTGTCTCTTACCTCTAGGATTGCATTTTCTTTTCTCTCTCTTTTCAAGCAGATGATGGGAGTACAAGTATTCAGGTGACATGTGTTGCCCGTGCCGCCCTCCCCCCTGTGTTCTTTTTTTTTTATTTTTTGAGACAGAGTCTCGTTTTGCTGCCCAGGCTAGAGTGAGTGCCATGGCGTCAGCCTAGCTCACAGCAACCTGAATCTCCGGGCTCAAGCAATCCTGCTGCCTCAGCCTCCCGAGTAGTTGGGACTACAGGCATGCACCACCACGCCCGGCTGTGTTTCTCTATATGTATTAGTTGGCCAATTAATTTCTTTCTATTTTTAGTAGAGACGGGGTCTCGCTCTTGCTCAGGCTGGTTTCGAACTCCTGACCTGGAGCAATCCGCCCGCCTCGGCCTCCCAGAGAGCTAGGATTACAGGCGTGAGCCACCGCGCCCGGCCCCCCCTGTGTTCTTATTCATATACCTCTCATGTTGTTCCAGCGTATTGTGGGGGTACCAATGTTAAGGTCGGGTGCCTTGCCCTCTCCAAGCCTCCCCCCTCGGGTCAGAGCTTCAAGTGCGCCCATCCCCCAGTCGGTGCGCACCCACCCCATGCCTAATGGATGTGTATGCCCCTCCCCTCCCCCCACCCGCCCGACACCCACCCGATGAAGGTGATTCCTCTCTGTCCACTTAGGTGTCCATCCGTTCGTACCAATTTGCTGGTGAGCGCGCTCACGTGGTGCTCGTGTGTCCATTCTTGGGATACTTGGCTTACTGGAACGGGTTCCAGCTCTGGCCAGGAGAACACGAGAGGCGCCCTCTCACCGCTGCTCCTCACAGCCGAATGGCACTCCGTGGTGTCCACGCGCCACATTTTATTGATGCACTCCTGGATGGATGGGCACTCGGGTCGCTTCCACGTCTTTGGGATTGTGAATTGTGCCCTAACTGTAACCCTAACCCTTACCCAGCCCGTCTCCTCTGCCCCTGCCTGACGCACTCCTCCCCGGCCAGGCCCGTCACTGTCCTGGGCCCCCGCCTGACCGGCTCCTCCACGCCCGGCCTGTCACCGTCCTCTGCCCCTGCCTGACACGCTCCTTCCCCCCCGGCCTCTCACCGTCCTCGGCCCCTGCCTGACCGGCTCCTCCGTCGCCTGGGCCTTCCAAGGGCTTGGTGTGGATGCTGCTACCAGGAAGCCCTCCAGAAACCCGGCAGCAGGGTGGCCGCAGCAGTCTCCAGCAGCCGTCCCTAAGTCGCGTGAGTGCGGGGGACGTGCCCCCGCTGTGCCGCGGGGGCCCAGCCTGGTGTCTTCCCTGAGGCCCTGCGGCTGCCGGCTGGGCTGCCGCTCCCCGCAAGGGGAGAGCCGCGGAGGTGGGGACCGCCTCCTGATGGGGACGTACACGCAGCTCTCCACGTCGGATTCCGGGGCTCTCTGTCCTGCCCGAAGGCCCAGCTGGCCTGCGGGTCCTTAGAGTGGCAAAAACCTCCGAAAACTGAGACTGAGGGTCCGGTGGGTGTCTGCACTTTTGTGCTGGGCACCCCAGGGAGGCCCGGGGGCTGGCTGGACAACGTGGTCTGCTGGGCGGGTGGGGGGTGTTGGAGGAGCAACTGATGCCCTTTGCACTTTGGGTAGCAAGAGTCTGAGGTGTCTCTGAGCCCTGTGCCCTGTGGGGGCGGGGCGGGGGGGAGGAGGAGGAGGAGGAGGAGGAGGAGGAGGTGGGAAGGGCCGGGACCTGCAGTCCTGTTCCCGGGGGTGGCACGGCAAGTGGCTTCTTCCACAGGCTGCTTGGCCTGGGCTCCCTGCACCTGGGCCTTTGGAGGACCGGCCCTGTGCTTGCCAACACTTCCTGCAGGGACCCAGAGCTGGGAGGTGGCATCTCTCAGCCCTGGGTCGGGCAGAGCCCCAGCGGGCCATGCCCACAACCTCTCTCAGCACCGGTCCCCCAGAAGGCTCCTTTGGGACCAGGATTCTCTTGCGGTGACTCTTTAAGGTCTGGCCCCTGGATGGAGGGGCACCAGGAGTAGAGGAGCAGGAAGGGGAAGGGGGTGGCCATGCGAGGGGACACTTTGAGGCCAAGTCCCAGCTTCAGCCTGATCCTCCTGGGAACCCCGCTCTGAGACAAGGAGCCGGGCTTCGCATTCCCACAGCAGCCAGTCGTGGGCTGAGGACACCTGGGGCGTTGGGAACTCCCTGGCTTCTCCTTGGTTTAACGTCTAGAGCTGCTTGTGAATCGCGCCGCCACACACACCCGAGCGCAGGTGTCTTCCGCACAGACTGCGGGCCTCGCTCTTCTGAATGCCGCTAGCTCGCCACCCACCCACGGGTGAACCTGGTCAGGGTGCTTTCTCTCAGGGGCAGACTCTTTTCCGGGCGGGCTACCGGTGTCTCTGTTTGCTCGTTTCTTTCTTCCATTTCGGGAAAGTCTTCCTTGCTGGCTGTGGAAATCTCCTATGCCTTCCCTCGCCTATTCTGTCAGCTTTAAAATTCTCTTTCAGTTGCCACCCTCACAGATGGATTAGGAAACTCTTTCCGGTGCACTCATTAGTGAAATGACCTCCAGGAAGCTGGAATCCAATATCTAATGGCCGATTTTTAGCGAGTCCACACGCCAGGGTGGTCGGGGTCCAATGCAGCCCCGGCCAGGCCCAGGCCCCTTGGACTGGGCCACAGGAGGACACGGAGGAGGGTCCCGGCCCCCACGAAGCGGTGCCGGCAGTTCTCCACGGGCTTGGGCGTTTTCCAGAGGTAGGAGATGGAGGGGACTGATTTCTTCAGCGCCCCCCAAACCACGCCACCCCACCCCACCCATGGGACACATCCCCAGAGAGAGACGCCCCATACACTGGCTGTGCCCCAGCCCTGGCCCGGGGGAATAGGCGGCAGCCCACCCACAGGGCGAGGGGGGGGCGCAGCTGAAAGGGGTTGTGGGGGAGGGCGGCCCCTGGCTGGGGTCAAAGGGCGAGCGTCCCGTGCGTGCGCAGTCAGCGGCAGGCAGCGACGCGCTGGGGGTGGGCAGCGGGTAGGTGAAGGAGGCCGGGCGAGGAGACGAGGGGGGCTGGGAGGGCTCCACCTTGGCGAGTCCAGCCGTGGAGGCGCATCTTGTGTGAGTGTGAGTGAGTGTGAGTGTGTGTGTGTGTGTGTATAGAGAGACAGCCCCCCACCCCGCCCCGCCCCGCCCCGCCCCGCCCATCACCCCCGTCCCTGGGAGCCCGCGGGACCCGGCCGGCGAACTCAACCGGCCCGGCCCGGCGCGGGGCCTGGGGCGGGAGGCGGCGGCGGGGAAGCCCAGAGAGGCTCGGCTTCTCGAGCGGGGCAGGGGCGCCCTCCGCCGCCGTCTAGGGCCACACCACCCTGAACGCCCCCGATCTCGTCTGGTCTCGGAAGCTAAGCAGGGTCGGGCCTGGTTAGTACTTGGATGGGAGACCGCCTGGGAATACCGGGTGCCACAGGCTGCTGCTTTTTTTTTTTTTTTTTTTTTTTTTTTGCCTCTTGTTCTGTCCCCTTTCTGGGAGCGCGGCGGCGGCCCGGGGTGGGGGTCACCCCCACCCTCAGCGCCCGCGCGGTGCCTGGCGCCCCAGCCCGCACCGTGGGGCCTCCTCTTGTCCCAAGCCGCGACACCGCCGCCACGCGGCAGCATGCGTGGCATCTGGACTGTCAGGTCTCAGACCAAAGGTCTGCTCTGTGGGAACCGACACGCTGGAGGAAACCTTGAGAGTCTGAGAGGGGAGGGAGTTCCAGAAGAAGGCCAGGATGTCATTTTGAGGGAGTATGTGACCAGAACTCGTCCCGTTGCTTTTGGGGTTCTATGGGCTACACGCAGGAATCTTTGGTGGTGGCACCTGATGTTGGGGGATCCGGAGTCACACCCAGACCTGCTCCACAGGCCTCCTTTTACTTTTCTCTTCGGATTCATTATTTTTAAAAAGTGTCTCTTACCTCTAGGATTGCATTTTCTTTTCTCTCTCTTTTCAAGCAGATGATGGGAGTACAAGTATTCAGGTGACATGTGTTGCCCGTGCCGCCCTCCCCCCTGTGTTCTTTTTTTTTTATTTTTTGAGACAGAGTCTCGTTTTGCTGCCCAGGCTAGAGTGAGTGCCATGGCGTCAGCCTAGCTCACAGCAACCTGAATCTCCGGGCTCAAGCAATCCTGCTGCCTCAGCCTCCCGAGTAGTTGGGACTACAGGCATGCACCACCACGCCCGGCTGTGTTTCTCTATATGTATTAGTTGGCCAATTAATTTCTTTCTATTTTTAGTAGAGACGGGGTCTCGCTCTTGCTCAGGCTGGTTTCGAACTCCTGACCTGGAGCAATCCGCCCGCCTAGGCCTTCCAGAGAGCTAGGATTACAGGCGTGAGCTACCGCGCCCGGCCCCCCCTGTGTTCTTATTCATATACCTCTCATGTTGCTCCAGCGTATTGTGGGGGTACCAATGTTAAGGTCGGGTGCCTTGCCCTCTCCAAGCCTCCCCCCTCGGGTCAGAGCTTCAAGTGCGCCCATCCCCCAGTCGGTGCGCACCCACCCCATGCCTAATGGATGTGTATGCCCCTCCCCTCCCCCCACCCGCCCGACACCCACCCGATGAAGGTGATTCCTCTCTGTCCACTTAGGTGTCCATCCGTTCGTACCAATTTGCTGGTGAGCGCGCTCACGTGGTGCTCGTGTGTCCATTCTTGGGATACTTGGCTTACTGGAACGGGTTCCAGCTCTGGCCAGGAGAACACGAGAGGCGCCCTCTCACCGCTGCTCCTCACAGCCGAATGGCACTCCGTGGTGTCCACGCGCCACATTTTATTGATGCACTCCTGGATGGATGGGCACTCGGGTCGCTTCCACGTCTTTGGGATTGTGAATTGTGCCCTAACTGTAACCCTAACCCTTACCCAGCCCGTCTCCTCTGCCCCTGCCTGACGCACTCCTCCCCGGCCAGGCCCGTCACTGTCCTGGGCCCCCGACTGACCGGCTCCTCCCCGCCCGGCCTGTCACCGTCCTCTGCCCCTGCCTGACACGCTCCTTCCCGCCCGGCCTCTCACCGTCCTCGGCCCCTGCCTGACCGGCTCCTCCGTCGCCTGGGCCTTCCAAGGGCTTGGTGTGGATGCTTCTACCAGGAAGCCCTCCAGAAACCCGGCAGCAGGGTGGCCGCAGCAGTCTCCAGCAGCCGTCCCTAAGTCGCGTGAGTGCGGGGGACGTGCCCCCGCTGTGCCGCGGGGGCCCAGCCTGGTGTCTTCCCTGAGGCCCTGCGGCTGCCGGCTGGGCTGCCGCTCCCCGCAAGGGGAGAGCCGCGGAGGTGGGGACCGCCTCCTGATGGGGACGTACACGCAGCTCTCCACGTCGGATTCCGGGGCTCTCTGTCCTGCCCGAAGGCCCAGCTGGCCTGCGGGTCCTTAGAGTGGCAAAAACCTCCGAAAACTGAGACTGAGGGTCCGGTGGGTGTCTGCACTTTTGTGCTGGGCACCCCAGGGAGGCCCGGGGGCTGGCTGGACAACGTGGTCTGCTGGGCGGGGGGGGGGTGTTGGAGGAGCAACTGATGCCCTTTGCACTTTGGGTAGCAAGAGTCTGAGGTGTCTCTGAGCCCTGTGCCCTGTGGGGGCGGGGCGGGGGGGAGGAGGAGGAGGAGGAGGAGGAGGAGGTGGGAAGGGCCGGGGCCTGCAGTCCTGTTCCCGGGGTGGCACGGCAAGTGGCTTCTTCCACAGGCTGCTTGGCCTGGGCTCCCTGCACCTGGGCCTTTGGAGGACCGGCCCTGTGCTTGCCAACACTTCCTGCAGGGACCCAGAGCTGGGAGGTGGCATCTCTCAGCCCTGGGTCGGGCAGAGCCCCAGCGGGCCATGCCCACAACCTCTCTCAGCACCGGTCCCCCAGAAGGCTCCTTTGGGACCAGGATTCTCTTGCGGTGACTCTTTAAGGTCTGGCCCCTGGATGGAGGGGCACCAGGAGTAGAGGAGCAGGAAGGGGAAGGGGGTGGCCATGCGAGGGGACACTTTGAGGCCAAGTCCCAGCTTCAGCCTGATCCTCCTGGGAACCCTGCTCTGAGACAAGGAGCCGGGCTTCGCATTCCCACAGCAGCCAGTCGTGGGCTGAGGACACCTGGGGCGTTGGGAACTCCCTGGCTTCTCCTTGGTTTAACGTCTAGAGCTGCTTGTGAATCGCGCCGCCACACACCCCCGAGCGCAGGTGTCTTCCGCACAGACTGCGGGCCTCGCTCTTCTGAATGCCGCTAGCTCGCCACCCACCCACGGGTGAACCTGGTCAGGGTGCTTTCTCTCAGGGGCAGACTCTTTTCCGGGCGGGCTACCGGTGTCTCTGTTTGCTCGTTTCTTTCTTCCATTTCGGGAAAGTCTTCCTTGCTGGCTGTGGAAATCTCCTATGCCTTCCCTCGCCTATTCTGTCAGCTTTAAAATTCTCTTTCAGTTGCCACCCTCACAGATGGATTAGGAAACTCTTTCCGGTGCACTCATTAGTGAAATGACCTCCAGGAAGCTGGAATCCAATATCTAATGGCCGATTTTTAGCGAGTCCACACGCCAGGGTGGTCGGGGTCCAATGCAGCCCCGGCCAGGCCCAGGCCCCTTGGACTGGGCCACAGGAGGACACGGAGGAGGGTCCCGGCCCCCACGAAGCGGTGCCGGCAGTTCTCCACGGGCTTGGGCGTTTTCCAGAGGTAGGAGATGGAGGGGACTGATTTCTTCAGCGCCCCCCAAACCACGCCACCCCACCCCACCCATGGGACACATCCCCAGAGAGAGACGCCCCATACACTGGCTGTGCCCCAGCCCTGGCCCGGGGGAATAGGCGGCAGCCCACCCACAGGGCGAGGGGGGGGGCGCAGCTGAAAGGGGTTGTGGGGGAGGGCGGCCCCTGGCTGGGGTCAAAGGGCGAGCGTCCCGCGCGTGCGCAGTCAGCGGCAGGCAGCGACGCGCTGGGGGTGGGCAGCGGGTAGGTGAAGGAGGCCGGGCGAGGAGACGAGGGGGGCTGGGAGGGCTCCACCTTGGCGAGTCCAGCCGTGGAGGCGCATCTTGTGTGAGTGTGAGTGAGTGTGAGTGTGTGTGTGTGTGTATAGAGAGACAGCCCCCCACCCCGCCCCGCCCCGCCCCGCCCCGCCCATCACCCCCGTCCCTGGGAGCCCGCGGGACCCGGCCGGCGAACTCAACCGGCCCGGCCCGGCGCGGGGCCTGGGGCGGGAGGCGGCGGCGGGGAAGCCCAGAGAGGCTCGGCTTCTCGAGCGGGGCAGGGGCGCCCTCCGCCGCCGTCTAGGGCCACACCACCCTGAACGCCCCCGATCTCGTCTGGTCTCGGAAGCTAAGCAGGGTCGGGCCTGGTTAGTACTTGGATGGGAGACCGCCTGGGAATACCGGGTGCCACAGGCTGCTGCTTTTTTTTTTTTTTTTTTTTTTTTTTTTGCCTCTTGTTCTGTCCCCTTTCTGGGAGCGCGGCGGCGGCCCGGGGTGGGGGTCACCCCCACCCTCAGCGCCCGCGCGGTGCCTGGCGCCCCAGCCCGCACCGTGGGGCCTCCTCTTGTCCCAAGCCGCGACACCGCCGCCACGCGGCAGCATGCGTGGCATCTGGACTGTCAGGTCTCAGACCAAAGGTCTGCTCTGTGGGAACCGACACGCTGGAGGAAACCTTGAGAGTCTGAGAGGGGAGGGAGTTCCAGAAGAAGGCCAGGATGTCATTTTGAGGGAGTATGTGACCAGAACTCGTCCCGTTGCTTTTGGGGTTCTATGGGCTACACGCAGGAATCTTTGGTGGTGGCACCTGATGTTGGGGGATCCGGAGTCACACCCAGACCTGCTCCACAGGCCTCCTTTTACTTTTCTCTTCGGATTCATTATTTTTAAAAAGTGTCTCTTACCTCTAGGATTGCATTTTCTTTTCTCTCTCTTTTCAAGCAGATGATGGGAGTACAAGTATTCAGGTGACATGTGTTGCCCGTGCCGCCCTCCCCCCTGTGTTCTTTTTTTTTTATTTTTTGAGACAGAGTCTCGTTTTGCTGCCCAGGCTAGAGTGAGTGCCATGGCGTCAGCCTAGCTCACAGCAACCTGAATCTCCGGGCTCAAGCAATCCTGCTGCCTCAGCCTCCCGAGTAGTTGGGACTACAGGCATGCACCACCACGCCCGGCTGTGTTTCTCTATATGTATTAGTTGGCCAATTAATTTCTTTCTATTTTTAGTAGAGACGGGGTCTCGCTCTTGCTCAGGCTGGTTTCGAACTCCTGACCTGGAGCAATCCGCCCGCCTCGGCCTCCCAGAGAGCTAGGATTACAGGCGTGAGCCACCGCGCCCGGCCCCCCCTGTGTTCTTATTCATATACCTCTCATGTTGTTCCAGCGTATTGTGGGGGTACCAATGTTAAGGTCGGGTGCCTTGCCCTCTCCAAGCCTCCCCCCTCGGGTCAGAGCTTCAAGTGCGCCCATCCCCCAGTCGGTGCGCACCCACCCCATGCCTAATGGATGTGTATGCCCCTCCCCTCCCCCCACCCGCCCGACACCCACCCGATGAAGGTGATTCCTCTCTGTCCACTTAGGTGTCCATCCGTTCGTACCAATTTGCTGGTGAGCGCGCTCACGTGGTGCTCGTGTGTCCATTCTTGGGATACTTGGCTTACTGGAACGGGTTCCAGCTCTGGCCAGGAGAACACGAGAGGCGCCCTCTCACCGCTGCTCCTCACAGCCGAATGGCACTCCGTGGTGTCCACGCGCCACATTTTATTGATGCACTCCTGGATGGATGGGCACTCGGGTCGCTTCCACGTCTTTGGGATTGTGAATTGTGCCCTAACTGTAACCCTAACCCTTACCCAGCCCGTCTCCTCTGCCCCTGCCTGACGCACTCCTCCCCGGCCAGGCCCGTCACTGTCCTGGGCCCCCGCCTGACCGGCTCCTCCACGCCCGGCCTGTCACCGTCCTCTGCCCCTGCCTGACACGCTCCTTCCCCCCCGGCCTCTCACCGTCCTCGGCCCCTGCCTGACCGGCTCCTCCGTCGCCTGGGCCTTCCAAGGGCTTGGTGTGGATGCTGCTACCAGGAAGCCCTCCAGAAACCCGGCAGCAGGGTGGCCGCAGCAGTCTCCAGCAGCCGTCCCTAAGTCGCGTGAGTGCGGGGGACGTGCCCCCGCTGTGCCGCGGGGGCCCAGCCTGGTGTCTTCCCTGAGGCCCTGCGGCTGCCGGCTGGGCTGCCGCTCCCCGCAAGGGGAGAGCCGCGGAGGTGGGGACCGCCTCCTGATGGGGACGTACACGCAGCTCTCCACGTCGGATTCCGGGGCTCTCTGTCCTGCCCGAAGGCCCAGCTGGCCTGCGGGTCCTTAGAGTGGCAAAAACCTCCGAAAACTGAGACTGAGGGTCCGGTGGGTGTCTGCACTTTTGTGCTGGGCACCCCAGGGAGGCCCGGGGGCTGGCTGGACAACGTGGTCTGCTGGGCGGGTGGGGGGTGTTGGAGGAGCAACTGATGCCCTTTGCACTTTGGGTAGCAAGAGTCTGAGGTGTCTCTGAGCCCTGTGCCCTGTGGGGGCGGGGCGGGGGGGAGGAGGAGGAGGAGGAGGAGGAGGAGGAGGTGGGAAGGGCCGGGACCTGCAGTCCTGTTCCCGGGGGTGGCACGGCAAGTGGCTTCTTCCACAGGCTGCTTGGCCTGGGCTCCCTGCACCTGGGCCTTTGGAGGACCGGCCCTGTGCTTGCCAACACTTCCTGCAGGGACCCAGAGCTGGGAGGTGGCATCTCTCAGCCCTGGGTCGGGCAGAGCCCCAGCGGGCCATGCCCACAACCTCTCTCAGCACCGGTCCCCCAGAAGGCTCCTTTGGGACCAGGATTCTCTTGCGGTGACTCTTTAAGGTCTGGCCCCTGGATGGAGGGGCACCAGGAGTAGAGGAGCAGGAAGGGGAAGGGGGTGGCCATGCGAGGGGACACTTTGAGGCCAAGTCCCAGCTTCAGCCTGATCCTCCTGGGAACCCCGCTCTGAGACAAGGAGCCGGGCTTCGCATTCCCACAGCAGCCAGTCGTGGGCTGAGGACACCTGGGGCGTTGGGAACTCCCTGGCTTCTCCTTGGTTTAACGTCTAGAGCTGCTTGTGAATCGCGCCGCCACACACACCCGAGCGCAGGTGTCTTCCGCACAGACTGCGGGCCTCGCTCTTCTGAATGCCGCTAGCTCGCCACCCACCCACGGGTGAACCTGGTCAGGGTGCTTTCTCTCAGGGGCAGACTCTTTTCCGGGCGGGCTACCGGTGTCTCTGTTTGCTCGTTTCTTTCTTCCATTTCGGGAAAGTCTTCCTTGCTGGCTGTGGAAATCTCCTATGCCTTCCCTCGCCTATTCTGTCAGCTTTAAAATTCTCTTTCAGTTGCCACCCTCACAGATGGATTAGGAAACTCTTTCCGGTGCACTCATTAGTGAAATGACCTCCAGGAAGCTGGAATCCAATATCTAATGGCCGATTTTTAGCGAGTCCACACGCCAGGGTGGTCGGGGTCCAATGCAGCCCCGGCCAGGCCCAGGCCCCTTGGACTGGGCCACAGGAGGACACGGAGGAGGTTCCCAGCCCCCACGAAGCGGTGCCGGCAGTTCTCCACGGGCTTGGGCGTTTTCCAGAGGTAGGAGATGGAGGGGACTGATTTCTTCAGCGCCCCCCAAACCACGCCACCCCACCCCACCCATGGGACACATCCCCAGAGAGAGACGCCCCATACACTGGCTGTGCCCCAGCCCTGGCCCGGGGGAATAGGCGGCAGCCCACCCACAGGGCGAGGGGGGGGGCGCAGCTGAAAGGGGTTGTGGGGGAGGGCGGCCCCTGGCTGGTGTCAAAGGGCGAGCGTCCCGTGCGTGCGCAGTCAGCGGCAGGCAGCGACGCGCTGGGGGTGGGCAGCGGGTAGGTGAAGGAGGCCGGGCGAGGAGACGAGGGGGGCTGGGAGGGCTCCACCTTGGCGAGTCCAGCCGTGGAGGCGCATCTTGTGTGAGTGTGAGTGAGTGTGAGTGTGTGTGTGTGTGTGTATAGAGAGACAGCCCCCCACCCCGCCCCGCCCCGCCCCGCCCCGCCCATCACCCCCGTCCCTGGGAGCCCGCGGGACCCGGCCGGCGAACTCAACCGGCCCGGCCCGGCGCGGGGCCTGGGGCGGGAGGCGGCGGCGGGGAAGCCCAGAGAGGCTCGGCTTCTCGAGCGGGGCAGGGGCGCCCTCCGCCGCCGTCTAGGGCCACACCACCCTGAACGCCCCCGATCTCGTCTGGTCTCGGAAGCTAAGCAGGGTCGGGCCTGGTTAGTACTTGGATGGGAGACCGCCTGGGAATACCGGGTGCCACAGGCTGCTGCTTTTTTTTTTTTTTTTTTTTGCCTCTTGTTCTGTCCCCTTTCTGGGAGCGCGGCGGCGGCCCGGGGTGGGGGTCACCCCCACCCTCAGCGCCCGCGCGGTGCCTGGCGCCCCAGCCCGCACCGTGGGGCCTCCTCTTGTCCCAAGCCGCGACACCGCCGCCACGCGGCAGCATGCGTGGCATCTGGACTGTCAGGTCTCAGACCAAAGGTCTGCTCTGTGGGAACCGACACGCTGGAGGAAACCTTGAGAGTCTGAGAGGGGAGGGAGTTCCAGAAGAAGGCCAGGATGTCATTTTGAGGGAGTATGTGACCAGAACTCGTCCCGTTGCTTTTGGGGTTCTATGGGCTACACGCAGGAATCTTTGGTGGTGGCACCTGATGTTGGGGGATCCGGAGTCACACCCAGACCTGCTCCACAGGCCTCCTTTTACTTTTCTCTTCGGATTCATTATTTTTAAAAAGTGTCTCTTACCTCTAGGATTGCATTTTCTTTTCTCTCTCTTTTCAAGCAGATGATGGGAGTACAAGTATTCAGGTGACATGTGTTGCCCGTGCCGCCCTCCCCCCTGTGTTCTTTTTTTTTTATTTTTTGAGACAGAGTCTCGTTTTGCTGCCCAGGCTAGAGTGAGTGCCATGGCGTCAGCCTAGCTCACAGCAACCTGAATCTCCGGGCTCAAGCAATCCTGCTGCCTCAGCCTCCCGAGTAGTTGGGACTACAGGCATGCACCACCACGCCCGGCTGTGTTTCTCTATATGTATTAGTTGGCCAATTAATTTCTTTCTATTTTTAGTAGAGACGGGGTCTCGCTCTTGCTCAGGCTGGTTTCGAACTCCTGACCTGGAGCAATCCGCCCGCCTCGGCCTCCCAGAGAGCTAGGATTACAGGCGTGAGCCACCGCGCCCGGCCCCCCCTGTGTTCTTATTCATATACCTCTCATGTTGTTCCAGCGTATTGTGGGGGTACCAATGTTAAGGTCGGGTGCCTTGCCCTCTCCAAGCCTCCCCCCTCGGGTCAGAGCTTCAAGTGCGCCCATCCCCCAGTCGGTGCGCACCCACCCCATGCCTAATGGATGTGTATGCCCCTCCCCTCCCCCCACCCGCCCGACACCCACCCGATGAAGGTGATTCCTCTCTGTCCACTTAGGTGTCCATCCGTTCGTACCAATTTGCTGGTGAGCGCGCTCACGTGGTGCTCGTGTGTCCATTCTTGGGATACTTGGCTTACTGGAACGGGTTCCAGCTCTGGCCAGGAGAACACGAGAGGCGCCCTCTCACCGCTGCTCCTCACAGCCGAATGGCACTCCGTGGTGTCCACGCGCCACATTTTATTGATGCACTCCTGGATGGATGGGCACTCGGGTCGCTTCCACGTCTTTGGGATTGTGAATTGTGCCCTAACTGTAACCCTAACCCTTACCCAGCCCGTCTCCTCTGCCCCTGCCTGACGCACTCCTCCCCGGCCAGGCCCGTCACTGTCCTGGGCCCCCGCCTGACCGGCTCCTCCACGCCCGGCCTGTCACCGTCCTCTGCCCCTGCCTGACACGCTCCTTCCCCCCCGGCCTCTCACCGTCCTCGGCCCCTGCCTGACCGGCTCCTCCGTCGCCTGGGCCTTCCAAGGGCTTGGTGTGGATGCTGCTACCAGGAAGCCCTCCAGAAACCCGGCAGCAGGGTGGCCGCAGCAGTCTCCAGCAGCCGTCCCTAAGTCGCGTGAGTGCGGGGGACGTGCCCCCGCTGTGCCGCGGGGGCCCAGCCTGGTGTCTTCCCTGAGGCCCTGCGGCTGCCGGCTGGGCTGCCGCTCCCCGCAAGGGGAGAGCCGCGGAGGTGGGGACCGCCTCCTGATGGGGACGTACACGCAGCTCTCCACGTCGGATTCCGGGGCTCTCTGTCCTGCCCGAAGGCCCAGCTGGCCTGCGGGTCCTTAGAGTGGCAAAAACCTCCGAAAACTGAGACTGAGGGTCCGGTGGGTGTCTGCACTTTTGTGCTGGGCACCCCAGGGAGGCCCGGGGGCTGGCTGGACAACGTGGTCTGCTGGGCGGGTGGGGGGTGTTGGAGGAGCAACTGATGCCCTTTGCACTTTGGGTAGCAAGAGTCTGAGGTGTCTCTGAGCCCTGTGCCCTGTGGGGGCGGGGCGGGGGGGAGGAGGAGGAGGAGGAGGAGGAGGAGGTGGGAAGGGCCGGGGCCTGCAGTCCTGTTCCCGGGGTGGCACGGCAAGTGGCTTCTTCCACAGGCTGCTTGGCCTGGGCTCCCTGCACCTGGGCCTTTGGAGGACCGGCCCTGTGCTTGCCAACACTTCCTGCAGGGACCCAGAGCTGGGAGGTGGCATCTCTCAGCC
This sequence comes from Microcebus murinus, assembly GCF_040939455.1. NCBI lineage: Eukaryota > Metazoa > Chordata > Mammalia > Primates > Cheirogaleidae > Microcebus > Microcebus murinus. The sequence continues at coordinate 543,270 of NW_027438959.1, forward strand.
CTGGGTCGGGCAGAGCCCCAGCGGGCCATGCCCACAACCTCTCTCAGCACCGGTCCCCCAGAAGGCTCCTTTGGGACCAGGATTCTCTTGCGGTGACTCTTTAAGGTCTGGCCCCTGGATGGAGGGGCACCAGGAGTAGAGGAGCAGGAAGGGGAAGGGGGTGGCCATGCGAGGGGACACTTTGAGGCCAAGTCCCAGCTTCAGCCTGATCCTCCTGGGAACCCTGCTCTGAGACAAGGAGCCGGGCTTCGCATTCCCACAGCAGCCAGTCGTGGGCTGAGGACACCTGGGGCGTTGGGAACTCCCTGGCTTCTCCTTGGTTTAACGTCTAGAGCTGCTTGTGAATCGCGCCGCCACACACACCCGAGCGCAGGTGTCTTCCGCACAGACTGCGGGCCTCGCTCTTCTGAATGCCGCTAGCTCGCCACCCACCCACGGGTGAACCTGGTCAGGGTGCTTTCTCTCAGGGGCAGACTCTTTTCCGGGCGGGCTACCGGTGTCTCTGTTTGCTCGTTTCTTTCTTCCATTTCGGGAAAGTCTTCCTTGCTGGCTGTGGAAATCTCCTATGCCTTCCCTCGCCTATTCTGTCAGCTTTAAAATTCTCTTTCAGTTGCCACCCTCACAGATGGATTAGGAAACTCTTTCCGGTGCACTCATTAGTGAAATGACCTCCAGGAAGCTGGAATCCAATATCTAATGGCCGATTTTTAGCGAGTCCACACGCCAGGGTGGTCGGGGTCCAATGCAGCCCCGGCCAGGCCCAGGCCCCTTGGACTGGGCCACAGGAGGACACGGAGGAGGGTCCCGGCCCCCACGAAGCGGTGCCGGCAGTTCTCCACGGGCTTGGGCGTTTTCCAGAGGTAGGAGATGGAGGGGACTGATTTCTTCAGCGCCCCCCAAACCACGCCACCCCACCCCACCCATGGGACACATCCCCAGAGAGAGACGCCCCATACACTGGCTGTGCCCCAGCCCTGGCCCGGGGGAATAGGCGGCAGCCCACCCACAGGGCGAGGGGGGGGCGCAGCTGAAAGGGGTTGTGGGGGAGGGCGGCCCCTGGCTGGGGTCAAAGGGCGAGCGTCCCGCGCGTGCGCAGTCAGCGGCAGGCAGCGACGCGCTGGGGGTGGGCAGCGGGTAGGTGAAGGAGGCCGGGCGAGGAGACGAGGGGGGCTGGGAGGGCTCCACCTTGGCGAGTCCAGCCGTGGAGGCGCATCTTGTGTGAGTGTGAGTGAGTGTGAGTGTGTGTGTGTGTGTATAGAGAGACAGCCCCCCACCCCGCCCCGCCCCGCCCCGCCCCGCCCATCACCCCCGTCCCTGGGAGCCCGCGGGACCCGGCCGGCGAACTCAACCGGCCCGGCCCGGCGCGGGGCCTGGGGCGGGAGGCGGCGGCGGGGAAGCCCAGAGAGGCTCGGCTTCTCGAGCGGGGCAGGGGCGCCCTCCGCCGCCGTCTAGGGCCACACCACCCTGAACGCCCCCGATCTCGTCTGGTCTCGGAAGCTAAGCAGGGTCGGGCCTGGTTAGTACTTGGATGGGAGACCGCCTGGGAATACCGGGTGCCACAGGCTGCTGCTTTTTTTTTTTTTTTTTTTTTTTTTTTGCCTCTTGTTCTGTCCCCTTTCTGGGAGCGCGGCGGCGGCCCGGGGTGGGGGTCACCCCCACCCTCAGCGCGCGCGCGGTGCCTGGCGCCCCAGCCCGCACCGTGGGGCCTCCTCTTGTCCCAAGCCGCGACACCGCCGCCACGCGGCAGCATGCGTGGCATCTGGACTGTCAGGTCTCAGACCAAAGGTCTGCTCTGTGGGAACCGACACGCTGGAGGAAACCTTGAGAGTCTGAGAGGGGAGGGAGTTCCAGAAGAAGGCCAGGATGTCATTTTGAGGGAGTATGTGACCAGAACTCGTCCCGTTGCTTTTGGGGTTCTATGGGCTACACGCAGGAATCTTTGGTGGTGGCACCTGATGTTGGGGGATCCGGAGTCACACCCAGACCTGCTCCACAGGCCTCCTTTTACTTTTCTCTTCGGATTCATTATTTTTAAAAAGTGTCTCTTACCTCTAGGATTGCATTTTCTTTTCTCTCTCTTTTCAAGCAGATGATGGGAGTACAAGTATTCAGGTGACATGTGTTGCCCGTGCCGCCCTCCCCCCTGTGTTCTTTTTTTTTTTTTTTTTTTTGAGACAGAGTCTCGTTTTGCTGCCCAGGCTAGAGTGAGTGCCATGGCGTCAGCCTAGCTCACAGCAACCTCAATCTCCGGGCTCAAGCAATCCTGCTGCCTCAGCCTCCCGAGTAGTTGGGACTACAGGCATGCACCACCACGCCCGGCTGTGTTTTTCTATATATATTAGTTGGCCAATTAATTTCTCTCTATTTTTAGTAGAGACGGGGTCTCGCTCTTGCTCAGGCTGGTTTCGAACTCCTGACCTGGAGCAATCCGCCCGCCTCGGCCTCCCAGAGAGCTAGGATTACAGGCGTGAGCCACCGCGCCCGGCCCCCCCTGTGTTCTTATTCATATACCTCTCATGTTGTTCCAGCGTATTGTGGGGGTACCAATGTTAAGGTCGGGTGCCTTGCCCTCTCCAAGCCTCCCCCCTCGGGTCAGAGCTTCAAGTGCGCCCATCCCCCAGTCGGTGCGCACCCACCCCATGCCTAATGGATGTGTATGCCCCTCCCCTCCCCCCACCCGCCCGACACCCACCCGATGAAGGTGATTCCTCTCTGTCCACTTAGGCGTCCATCCGTTCGTACCAATTTGCTGGTGAGCGCGCTCACGTGGTGCTCGTGTGTCCATTCTTGGGATACTTGGCCTACTGGAACGGGTTCCAGCTCTGGCCAGGAGAACACGAGAGGCGCCCTCTCACCGCTGCTCCTCACAGCCGAATGGCACTCCGTGGTGTCCACGTGCCACATTTTATTGATGCACTCCTGGATGGATGGGCACTCGGGTCGCTTCCACGTCTTTGGGATTGTGAATTGTGCCCTAACTGTAACCCTAACCCTTACCCAGCCCGTCTCCTCTGCCCCTGCCTGACGCACTCCTCCCCGGCCAGGCCCGTCACTGTCCTGGGCCCCCGCCTGACCGGCTCCTCCCCGCCCGGCCTGTCACCGTCCTCTGCCCCTGTCTGACACGCTCCTTCCCGCCCGGCCTCTCACCGTCCTCGGCCCCTGCCTGACCGGCTCCTCCGTCGCCTGGGCCTTCCAAGGGCTTGGTGTGGATGCTGCTTCCAGGAAGCCCTCCAGAAACCCGGCAGCAGGGTGGCCGCAGCAGTCTCCAGCAGCCGTCCCTAAGTCGCGTGAGTGCGGGGGACGTGCCCCCGCTGTGCCGCGGGGGCCCAGCCTGGTGTCTTCCCTGAGGCCCTGCGGCTGCCGGCTGGGCTGCCGCTCCCCGCAAGGGGAGAGCCGCGGAGGTGGGGACCGCCTCCTGATGGGGACGTACACGCAGCTCTCCACGTCGGATTCCGGGGCTCTCTGTCCTGCCCGAAGGCCCAGCTGGCCTGCGGGTCCTTAGAGTGGCAAAAACCTCCGAAAACTGAGACTGAGGGTCCGGTGGGTGTCTGCACTTTTGTGCTGGGCACCCCAGGGAGGCCCGGGGGCTGGCTGGACAACGTGGTCTGCTGGGCGGGGGGGGGGGTGTTGGAGGAGCAACTGATGCCCTTTGCACTTTGGGTAGCAAGAGTCTGAGGTGTCTCTGAGCCCTGTGCCCTGTGGGGGCGGGGCGGGGGGGAGGAGGAGGAGGAGGAGGAGGAGGTGGGAAGGGCGGGGCCTGCAGTCCTGTTCCCGGGGTGGCACGGCAAGTGGCTTCTTCCACAGGCTGCTTGGCCTGGGCTCCCTGCACCTGGGCCTTTGGAGGACCGGCCCTGTGCTTGCCAACACTTCCTGCAGGGACCCAGAGCTGGGAGGTGGCATCTCTCAGCCCTGGGTCGGGCAGAGCCCCAGCGGGCCATGCCCACAACCTCTCTCAGCACCGGTCCCCCAGAAGGCTCCTTTGGGACCAGGATTCTCTTGCGGTGACTCTTTAAGGTCTGGCCCCTGGATGGAGGGGCACCAGGAGTAGAGGAGCAGGAAGGGGAAGGGGGTGGCCGTGCGAGGGGACACTTTGAGGCCAAGTCCCAGCTTCAGCCTGATCCTCCTGGGAACCCCGCTCTGAGACAAGGAGCCGGGCTTCGCATTCCCACAGCAGCCAGTCGTGGGCTGAGGACACCTGGGGCGTTGGGAACTCCCTGGCTTCTCCTTGGTTTAACATCTAGAGCTGCTTGTGAATCGCGCCGCCACACACACCCGAGCGCAGGTGTCTTCCGCACAGACTGCGGGCCTCGCTCTTCTGAATGCCGCTAGCTCGCCACCCACCCACGGGTGAACCTGGTCAGGGTGCTTTCTCTCAGGGGCAGACTCTTTTCCGGGCGGGCTACCGGTGTCTCTGTTTGCTCGTTTCTTTCTTCCATTTCGGGAAAGTCTTCCTTGCTGGCTGTGGAAATCTCCTATGCCTTCCCTCGCCTATTCTGTCAGCTTTAAAATTCTCTTTCAGTTGCCACCCTCACAGATGGATTAGGAAACTCTTTCCGGTGCACTCATTAGTGAAATGACCTCCAGGAAGCTGGAATCCAATATCTAATGGCCGATTTTTAGCGAGTCCACACGCCAGGGTGGTCGGGGTCCAATGCAGCCCCGGCCAGGCCCAGGCCCCTTGGACTGGGCCACAGGAGGACACTGAGGAGGGTCCCGGCCCCCACGAAGCGGTGCCGGCAGTTCTCCACGGGCTTGGGCGTTTTCCAGAGGTAGGAGATGGAGGGGACTGATTTCTTCAGCGCCCCCCAAACCACGCCACCCCACCCCACCCATGGGACACATCCCCAGAGAGAGACGCCCCATACACTGGCTGTGCCCCAGCCCTGGCCCGGGGGAATAGGCGGCAGCCCACACACAGGGCGAGGGGGGGGGCGCAGCTGAAAGGGGTTGTGGGGGAGGGCGGCCCCTGGCTGGGGTCAAAGGGCGAGCGTCCCGCGCGTGCGCAGTCAGCGGCAGCGACGCGCTGGGGGTGGGCAGCGGGTAGGTGAAGGAGGCCGGGCGAGGAGACGAGGGGGGCTGGGAGGGCTCCACCTTGGCGAGTCCAGCCGTGGAGGCGCATCTTGTGTGAGTGTGAGTGTGAGTGTGTGTGTGTGTGTGTAGAGAGAGACAGCCCCCCACCCCGCCCCGCCCCGCCCATCACCCCGGACCCTGGGAGCCCGCGGGACCAGGCCGGCCCGGCCCGGCCCGGCGCGGGGCCTGGGGCGGGAGGCGGCGGCGGGGAAGCCCAGAGAGGCTCGGCTTCTCGAGCGGGGCAGGGGCGCCCTCCGCCGCCGTCTAGGGCCACACCACCCTGAACGCCCCCGATCTCGTCTGGTCTCGGAAGCTAAGCAGGGTCGGGCCTGGTTAGTACTTGGATGGGAGACCGCCTGGGAATACCGGGTGCCACAGGCTGCTGCTTTTTTTTTTTTTTTTTTTTTTTTTTTGCCTCTTGTTCTGTCCCCTTTCTGGGAGCGCGGCGGCGGCCCGGGGTGGGGGTCACCCCCACCCTCAGCGCGCGCGCGGTGCCTGGCGCCCCAGCCCGCACCGTGGGGCCTCCTCTTGTCCCAAGCCGCGACACCGCCGCCACGCGGCAGCATGCGTGGCATCTGGACTGTCAGGTCTCAGACCAAAGGTCTGCTCTGTGGGAACCGACACGCTGGAGGAAACCTTGAGAGTCTGAGAGGGGAGGGAGTTCCAGAAGAAGGCCAGGATGTCATTTTGAGGGAGTATGTGACCAGAACTCGTCCCGTTGCTTTTGGGGTTCTATGGGCTACACGCAGGAATCTTTGGTGGTGGCACCTGATGTTGGGGGATCCGGAGTCACACCCAGACCTGCTCCACAGGCCTCCTTTTACTTTTCTCTTCGGATTCATTATTTTTAAAAAGTGTCTCTTACCTCTAGGATTGCATTTTCTTTTCTCTCTCTTTTCAAGCAGATGATGGGAGTACAAGTATTCAGGTGACATGTGTTGCCCGTGCCGCCCTCCCCCCTGTGTTCTTTTTTTTTTTTTTTTTTTTGAGACAGAGTCTCGTTTTGCTGCCCAGGCTAGAGTGAGTGCCATGGCGTCAGCCTAGCTCACAGCAACCTCAATCTCCGGGCTCAAGCAATCCTGCTGCCTCAGCCTCCCGAGTAGTTGGGACTACAGGCATGCACCACCACGCCCGGCTGTGTTTTTCTATATATATTAGTTGGCCAATTAATTTCTCTCTATTTTTAGTAGAGACGGGGTCTCGCTCTTGCTCAGGCTGGTTTCGAACTCCTGACCTGGAGCAATCCGCCCGCCTCGGCCTCCCAGAGAGCTAGGATTACAGGCGTGAGCCACCGCGCCCGGCCCCCCCTGTGTTCTTATTCATATACCTCTCATGTTGTTCCAGCGTATTGTGGGGGTACCAATGTTAAGGTCGGGTGCCTTGCCCTCTCCAAGCCTCCCCCCTCGGGTCAGAGCTTCAAGTGCGCCCATCCCCCAGTCGGTGCGCACCCACCCCATGCCTAATGGATGTGTATGCCCCTCCCCTCCCCCCACCCGCCCGACACCCACCCGATGAAGGTGATTCCTCTCTGTCCACTTAGGCGTCCATCCGTTCGTACCAATTTGCTGGTGAGCGCGCTCACGTGGTGCTCGTGTGTCCATTCTTGGGATACTTGGCCTACTGGAACGGGTTCCAGCTCTGGCCAGGAGAACACGAGAGGCGCCCTCTCACCGCTGCTCCTCACAGCCGAATGGCACTCCGTGGTGTCCACGTGCCACATTTTATTGATGCACTCCTGGATGGATGGGCACTCGGGTCGCTTCCACGTCTTTGGGATTGTGAATTGTGCCCTAACTGTAACCCTAACCCTTACCCAGCCCGTCTCCTCTGCCCCTGCCTGACGCACTCCTCCCCGGCCAGGCCCGTCACTGTCCTGGGCCCCCGCCTGACCGGCTCCTCCCCGCCCGGCCTGTCACCGTCCTCTGCCCCTGTCTGACACGCTCCTTCCCGCCCGGCCTCTCACCGTCCTCGGCCCCTGCCTGACCGGCTCCTCCGTCGCCTGGGCCTTCCAAGGGCTTGGTGTGGATGCTGCTTCCAGGAAGCCCTCCAGAAACCCGGCAGCAGGGTGGCCGCAGCAGTCTCCAGCAGCCGTCCCTAAGTCGCGTGAGTGCGGGGGACGTGCCCCCGCTGTGCCGCGGGGGCCCAGCCTGGTGTCTTCCCTGAGGCCCTGCGGCTGCCGGCTGGGCTGCCGCTCCCCGCAAGGGGAGAGCCGCGGAGGTGGGGACCGCCTCCTGATGGGGACGTACACGCAGCTCTCCACGTCGGATTCCGGGGCTCTCTGTCCTGCCCGAAGGCCCAGCTGGCCTGCGGGTCCTTAGAGTGGCAAAAACCTCCGAAAACTGAGACTGAGGGTCCGGTGGGTGTCTGCACTTTTGTGCTGGGCACCCCAGGGAGGCCCGGGGGCTGGCTGGACAACGTGGTCTGCTGGGCGGGGGGGGGGGGTGTTGGAGGAGCAACTGATGCCCTTTGCACTTTGGGTAGCAAGAGTCTGAGGTGTCTCTGAGCCCTGTGCCCTGTGGGGGCGGGGCGGGGGGGAGGAGGAGGAGGAGGAGGAGGAGGTGGGAAGGGCGGGGCCTGCAGTCCTGTTCCCGGGGTGGCACGGCAAGTGGCTTCTTCCACAGGCTGCTTGGCCTGGGCTCCCTGCACCTGGGCCTTTGGAGGACCGGCCCTGTGCTTGCCAACACTTCCTGCAGGGACCCAGAGCTGGGAGGTGGCATCTCTCAGCCCTGGGTCGGGCAGAGCCCCAGCGGGCCATGCCCACAACCTCTCTCAGCACCGGTCCCCCAGAAGGCTCCTTTGGGACCAGGATTCTCTTGCGGTGACTCTTTAAGGTCTGGCCCCTGGATGGAGGGGCACCAGGAGTAGAGGAGCAGGAAGGGGAAGGGGGTGGCCATGCGAGGGGACACTTTGAGGCCAAGTCCCAGCTTCAGCCTGATCCTCCTGGGAACCCCGCTCTGAGACAAGGAGCCGGGCTTCGCATTCCCACAGCAGCCAGTCGTGGGCTGAGGACACCTGGGGCGTTGGGAACTCCCTGGCTTCTCCTTGGTTTAACATCTAGAGCTGCTTGTGAATCGCGCCGCCACACACACCCGAGCGCAGGTGTCTTCCGCACAGACTGCGGGCCTCGCTCTTCTGAATGCCGCTAGCTCGCCACCCACCCACGGGTGAACCTGGTCAGGGTGCTTTCTCTCAGGGGCAGACTCTTTTCCGGGCGGGCTACCGGTGTCTCTGTTTGCTCGTTTCTTTCTTCCATTTCGGGAAAGTCTTCCTTGCTGGCTGTGGAAATCTCCTATGCCTTCCCTCGCCTATTCTGTCAGCTTTAAAATTCTCTTTCAGTTGCCACCCTCACAGATGGATTAGGAAACTCTTTCCGGTGCACTCATTAGTGAAATGACCTCCAGGAAGCTGGAATCCAATATCTAATGGCCGATTTTTAGCGAGTCCACACGCCAGGGTGGTCGGGGTCCAATGCAGCCCCGGCCAGGCCCAGGCCCCTTGGACTGGGCCACAGGAGGACACTGAGGAGGGTCCCGGCCCCCACGAAGCGGTGCCGGCAGTTCTCCACGGGCTTGGGCGTTTTCCAGAGGTAGGAGATGGAGGGGACTGATTTCTTCAGCGCCCCCCAAACCACGCCACCCCACCAAACCCATGGGACACATCCCCAGAGAGAGACGCCCCATACACTGGCTGTGCCCCAGCCCTGGCCCGGGGGAATAGGCGGCAGCCCACACACAGGGCGAGGGGGGGGGCGCAGCTGAAAGGGGTTGTGGGGGAGGGCGGCCCCTGGCTGGGGTCAAAGGGCGAGCGTCCCGCGCGTGCGCAGTCAGCGGCAGCGACGCGCTGGGGGTGGGCAGCGGGTAGGTGAAGGAGGCCGGGCGAGGAGACGAGGGGGGCTGGGAGGGCTCCACCTTGGCGAGTCCAGCCGTGGAGGCGCATCTTGTGTGAGTGTGAGTGAGTGTGAGTGTGTGTGTGTGTGTGTAGAGAGAGACAGCCCCCCACCCCGCCCCGCCCCGCCCCGCCCCGCCCATCACCCCGGACCCTGGGAGCCCGCGGGACCAGGCCGGCCCGGCCCGGCCCGGCGTGGGGCCTGGGGCGGGAGGCGGCGGCGGGGAAGCCCAGAGAGGCTCGGCTTCTCGAGCGGGGCAGGGGCGCCCTCCGCCGCCGTCTAGGGCCACACCACCCTGAACGCCCCCGATCTCGTCTGGTCTCGGAAGCTAAGCAGGGTCGGGCCTGGTTAGTACTTGGATGGGAGACCGCCTGGGAATACCGGGTGCCACAGGCTGCTGCTTTTTTTTTTTTTTTTTTTTTTTTTTGCCTCTTGTTCTGTCCCCTTTCTGGGAGCGCGGCGGCGGCCCGGGGTGGGGGTCACCCCCACCCTCAGCGCGCGCGCGGTGCCTGGCGCCCCAGCCCGCACCGTGGGGCCTCCTCTTGTCCCAAGCCGCGACACCGCCGCCACGCGGCAGCATGCGTGGCATCTGGACTGTCAGGTCTCAGACCAAAGGTCTGCTCTGTGGGAACCGACACGCTGGAGGAAACCTTGAGAGTCTGAGAGGGGAGGGAGTTCCAGAAGAAGGCCAGGATGTCATTTTGAGGGAGTATGTGACCAGAACTCGTCCCGTTGCTTTTGGGGTTCTATGGGCTACACGCAGGAATCTTTGGTGGTGGCACCTGATGTTGGGGGATCCGGAGTCACACCCAGACCTGCTCCACAGGCCTCCTTTTACTTTTCTCTTCGGATTCATTATTTTTAAAAAGTGTCTCTTACCTCTAGGATTGCATTTTCTTTTCTCTCTCTTTTCAAGCAGATGATGGGAGTACAAGTATTCAGGTGACATGTGTTGCCCGTGCCGCCCTCCCCCCTGTGTTCTTTTTTTTTTTTTTTTTTTTGAGACAGAGTCTCGTTTTGCTGCCCAGGCTAGAGTGAGTGCCATGGCGTCAGCCTAGCTCACAGCAACCTCAATCTCCGGGCTCAAGCAATCCTGCTGCCTCAGCCTCCCGAGTAGTTGGGACTACAGGCATGCACCACCACGCCCGGCTGTGTTTTTCTATATATATTAGTTGGCCAATTAATTTCTCTCTATTTTTAGTAGAGACGGGGTCTCGCTCTTGCTCAGGCTGGTTTCGAACTCCTGACCTGGAGCAATCCGCCCGCCTCGGCCTCCCAGAGAGCTAGGATTACAGGCGTGAGCCACCGCGCCCGGCCCCCCCTGTGTTCTTATTCATATACCTCTCATGTTGTTCCAGCGTATTGTGGGGGTACCAATGTTAAGGTCGGGTGCCTTGCCCTCTCCAAGCCTCCCCCCTCGGGTCAGAGCTTCAAGTGCGCCCATCCCCCAGTCGGTGCGCACCCACCCCATGCCTAATGGATGTGTATGCCCCTCCCCTCCCCCCACCCGCCCGACACCCACCCGATGAAGGTGATTCCTCTCTGTCCACTTAGGCGTCCATCCGTTCGTACCAATTTGCTGGTGAGCGCGCTCACGTGGTGCTCGTGTGTCCATTCTTGGGATACTTGGCCTACTGGAACGGGTTCCAGCTCTGGCCAGGAGAACACGAGAGGCGCCCTCTCACCGCTGCTCCTCACAGCCGAATGGCACTCCGTGGTGTCCACGTGCCACATTTTATTGATGCACTCCTGGATGGATGGGCACTCGGGTCGCTTCCACGTCTTTGGGATTGTGAATTGTGCCCTAACTGTAACCCTAACCCTTACCCAGCCCGTCTCCTCTGCCCCTGCCTGACGCACTCCTCCCCGGCCAGGCCCGTCACTGTCCTGGGCCCCCGCCTGACCGGCTCCTCCCCGCCCGGCCTGTCACCGTCCTCTGCCCCTGTCTGACACGCTCCTTCCCGCCCGGCCTCTCACCGTCCTCGGCCCCTGCCTGACCGGCTCCTCCGTCGCCTGGGCCTTCCAAGGGCTTGGTGTGGATGCTGCTTCCAGGAAGCCCTCCAGAAACCCGGCAGCAGGGTGGCCGCAGCAGTCTCCAGCAGCCGTCCCTAAGTCGCGTGAGTGCGGGGGACGTGCCCCCGCTGTGCCGCGGGGGCCCAGCCTGGTGACTTCCCTGAGGCCCTGCGGCTGCCGGCTGGGCTGCCGCTCCCCGCAAGGGGAGAGCCGCGGAGGTGGGGACCGCCTCCTGATGGGGACGTACACGCAGCTCTCCACGTCGGATTCCGGGGCTCTCTGTCCTGCCCGAAGGCCCAGCTGGCCTGCGGGTCCTTAGAGTGGCAAAAACCTCCGAAAACTGAGACTGAGGGTCCGGTGGGTGTCTGCACTTTTGTGCTGGGCACCCCAGGGAGGCCCGGGGGCTGGCTGGACAACGTGGTCTGCTGGGCGGGGGGGGGGGTGTTGGAGGAGCAACTGATGCCCTTTGCACTTTGGGTAGCAAGAGTCTGAGGTGTCTCTGAGCCCTGTGCCCTGTGGGGGCGGGGCGGGGGGGAGGAGGAGGAGGAGGAGGAGGAGGTGGGAAGGGCGGGGCCTGCAGTCCTGTTCCCGGGGTGGCACGGCAAGTGGCTTCTTCCACAGGCTGCTTGGCCTGGGCTCCCTGCACCTGGGCCTTTGGAGGACCGGCCCTGTGCTTGCCAACACTTCCTGCAGGGACCCAGAGCTGGGAGGTGGCATCTCTCAGCCCTGGGTCGGGCAGAGCCCCAGCGGGCCATGCCCACAACCTCTCTCAGCACCGGTCCCCCAGAAGGCTCCTTTGGGACCAGGATTCTCTTGCGGTGACTCTTTAAGGTCTGGCCCCTGGATGGAGGGGCACCAGGAGTAGAGGAGCAGGAAGGGGAAGGGGGTGGCCATGCGAGGGGACACTTTGAGGCCAAGTCCCAGCTTCAGCCTGATCCTCCTGGGAACCCCGCTCTGAGACAAGGAGCCGGGCTTCGCATTCCCACAGCAGCCAGTCGTGGGCTGAGGACACCTGGGGCGTTGGGAACTCCCTGGCTTCTCCTTGGTTTAACATCTAGAGCTGCTTGTGAATCGCGCCGCCACACACACCCGAGCGCAGGTGTCTTCCGCACAGACTGCGGGCCTCGCTCTTCTGAATGCCGCTAGCTCGCCACCCACCCACGGGTGAACCTGGTCAGGGTGCTTTCTCTCAGGGGCAGACTCTTTTCCGGGCGGGCTACCGGTGTCTCTGTTTGCTCGTTTCTTTCTTCCATTTCGGGAAAGTCTTCCTTGCTGGCTGTGGAAATCTCCTATGCCTTCCCTCGCCTATTCTGTCAGCTTTAAAATTCTCTTTCAGTTGCCACCCTCACAGATGGATTAGGAAACTCTTTCCGGTGCACTCATTAGTGAAATGACCTCCAGGAAGCTGGAATCCAATATCTAATGGCCGATTTTTAGCGAGTCCACACGCCAGGGTGGTCGGGGTCCAATGCAGCCCCGGCCAGGCCCAGGCCCCTTGGACTGGGCCACAGGAGGACACTGAGGAGGGTCCCGGCCCCCACGAAGCGGTGCCGGCAGTTCTCCACGGGCTTGGGCGTTTTCCAGAGGTAGGAGATGGAGGGGACTGATTTCTTCAGCGCCCCCCAAACCACGCCACCCCACCCCACCCATGGGACACATCCCCAGAGAGAGACGCCCCATACACTGGCTGTGCCCCAGCCCTGGCCCGGGGGAATAGGCGGCAGCCCACACACAGGGCGAGGGGGGGGGCGCAGCTGAAAGGGGTTGTGGGGGAGGGCGGCCCCTGGCTGGGGTCAAAGGGCGAGCGTCCCGCGCGTGCGCAGTCAGCGGCAGCGACGCGCTGGGGGTGGGCAGCGGGTAGGTGAAGGAGGCCGGGCGAGGAGACGAGGGGGGCTGGGAGGGCTCCACCTTGGCGAGTCCAGCCGTGGAGGCGCATCTTGTGTGAGTGTGAGTGTGAGTGTGTGTGTGTGTGTGTAGAGAGAGACAGCCCCCCACCCCGCCCCGCCCCGCCCCGCCCCGCCCATCACCCCGGACCCTGGGAGCCCGCGGGACCAGGCCGGCCCGGCCCGGCCCGGCGCGGGGCCTGGGGCGGGAGGCGGCGGCGGGGAAGCCCAGAGAGGCTCGGCTTCTCGAGCGGGGCAGGGGCGCCCTCCGCCGCCGTCTAGGGCCACACCACCCTGAACGCCCCCGATCTCGTCTGGTCTCGGAAGCTAAGCAGGGTCGGGCCTGGTTAGTACTTGGATGGGAGACCGCCTGGGAATACCGGGTGCCACAGGCTGCTGCTTTTTTTTTTTTTTTTTTTTTTTTTGCCTCTTGTTCTGTCCCCTTTCTGGGAGCGCGGCGGCGGCCCGGGGTGGGGGTCACCCCCACCCTCAGCGCGCGCGCGGTGCCTGGCGCCCCAGCCCGCACCGTGGGGCCTCCTCTTGTCCCAAGCCGCGACACCGCCGCCACGCGGCAGCATGCGTGGCATCTGGACTGTCAGGTCTCAGACCAAAGGTCTGCTCTGTGGGAACCGACACGCTGGAGGAAACCTTGAGAGTCTGAGAGGGGAGGGAGTTCCAGAAGAAGGCCAGGATGTCATTTTGAGGGAGTATGTGACCAGAACTCGTCCCGTTGCTTTTGGGGTTCTATGGGCTACACGCAGGAATCTTTGGTGGTGGCACCTGATGTTGGGGGATCCGGAGTCACACCCAGACCTGCTCCACAGGCCTCCTTTTACTTTTCTCTTCGGATTCATTATTTTTAAAAAGTGTCTCTTACCTCTAGGATTGCATTTTCTTTTCTCTCTCTTTTCAAGCAGATGATGGGAGTACAAGTATTCAGGTGACATGTGTTGCCCGTGCCGCCCTCCCCCCTGTGTTCTTTTTTTTTTTTTTTTTTTTGAGACAGAGTCTCGTTTTGCTGCCCAGGCTAGAGTGAGTGCCATGGCGTCAGCCTAGCTCACAGCAACCTCAATCTCCGGGCTCAAGCAATCCTGCTGCCTCAGCCTCCCGAGTAGTTGGGACTACAGGCATGCACCACCACGCCCGGCTGTGTTTTTCTATATATATTAGTTGGCCAATTAATTTCTCTCTATTTTTAGTAGAGACGGGGTCTCGCTCTTGCTCAGGCTGGTTTCGAACTCCTGACCTGGAGCAATCCGCCCGCCTCGGCCTCCCAGAGAGCTAGGATTACAGGCGTGAGCCACCGCGCCCGGCCCCCCCTGTGTTCTTATTCATATACCTCTCATGTTGTTCCAGCGTATTGTGGGGGTACCAATGTTAAGGTCGGGTGCCTTGCCCTCTCCAAGCCTCCCCCCTCGGGTCAGAGCTTCAAGTGCGCCCATCCCCCAGTCGGTGCGCACCCACCCCATGCCTAATGGATGTGTATGCCCCTCCCCTCCCCCCACCCGCCCGACACCCACCCGATGAAGGTGATTCCTCTCTGTCCACTTAGGCGTCCATCCGTTCGTACCAATTTGCTGGTGAGCGCGCTCACGTGGTGCTCGTGTGTCCATTCTTGGGATACTTGGCCTACTGGAACGGGTTCCAGCTCTGGCCAGGAGAACACGAGAGGCGCCCTCTCACCGCTGCTCCTCACAGCCGAATGGCACTCCGTGGTGTCCACGTGCCACATTTTATTGATGCACTCCTGGATGGATGGGCACTCGGGTCGCTTCCACGTCTTTGGGATTGTGAATTGTGCCCTAACTGTAACCCTAACCCTTACCCAGCCCGTCTCCTCTGCCCCTGCCTGACGCACTCCTCCCCGGCCAGGCCCGTCACTGTCCTGGGCCCCCGCCTGACCGGCTCCTCCCCGCCCGGCCTGTCACCGTCCTCTGCCCCTGTCTGACACGCTCCTTCCCGCCCGGCCTCTCACCGTCCTCGGCCCCTGCCTGACCGGCTCCTCCGTCGCCTGGGCCTTCCAAGGGCTTGGTGTGGATGCTGCTTCCAGGAAGCCCTCCAGAAACCCGGCAGCAGGGTGGCCGCAGCAGTCTCCAGCAGCCGTCCCTAAGTCGCGTGAGTGCGGGGGACGTGCCCCCGCTGTGCCGCGGGGGCCCAGCCTGGTGTCTTCCCTGAGGCCCTGCGGCTGCCGGCTGGGCTGCCGCTCCCCGCAAGGGGAGAGCCGCGGAGGTGGGGACCGCCTCCTGATGGGGACGTACACGCAGCTCTCCACGTCGGATTCCGGGGCTCTCTGTCCTGCCCGAAGGCCCAGCTGGCCTGCGGGTCCTTAGAGTGGCAAAAACCTCCGAAAACTGAGACTGAGGGTCCGGTGGGTGTCTGCACTTTTGTGCTGGGCACCCCAGGGAGGCCCGGGGGCTGGCTGGACAACGTGGTCTGCTGGGCGGGGGGGGGGGTGTTGGAGGAGCAACTGATGCCCTTTGCACTTTGGGTAGCAAGAGTCTGAGGTGTCTCTGAGCCCTGTGCCCTGTGGGGGCGGGGCGGGGGGGAGGAGGAGGAGGAGGAGGAGGAGGTGGGAAGGGCGGGGCCTGCAGTCCTGTTCCCGGGGTGGCACGGCAAGTGGCTTCTTCCACAGGCTGCTTGGCCTGGGCTCCCTGCACCTGGGCCTTTGGAGGACCGGCCCTGTGCTTGCCAACACTTCCTGCAGGGACCCAGAGCTGGGAGGTGGCATCTCTCAGCCCTGGGTCGGGCAGAGCCCCAGCGGGCCATGCCCACAACCTCTCTCAGCACCGGTCCCCCAGAAGGCTCCTTTGGGACCAGGATTCTCTTGCGGTGACTCTTTAAGGTCTGGCCCCTGGATGGAGGGGCACCAGGAGTAGAGGAGCAGGAAGGGGAAGGGGGTGGCCGTGCGAGGGGACACTTTGAGGCCAAGTCCCAGCTTCAGCCTGATCCTCCTGGGAACCCCGCTCTGAGACAAGGAGCCGGGCTTCGCATTCCCACAGCAGCCAGTCGTGGGCTGAGGACACCTGGGGCGTTGGGAACTCCCTGGCTTCTCCTTGGTTTAACATCTAGAGCTGCTTGTGAATCGCGCCGCCACACACACCCGAGCGCAGGTGTCTTCCGCACAGACTGCGGGCCTCGCTCTTCTGAATGCCGCTAGCTCGCCACCCACCCACGGGTGAACCTGGTCAGGGTGCTTTCTCTCAGGGGCAGACTCTTTTCCGGGCGGGCTACCGGTGTCTCTGTTTGCTCGTTTCTTTCTTCCATTTCGGGAAAGTCTTCCTTGCTGGCTGTGGAAATCTCCTATGCCTTCCCTCGCCTATTCTGTCAGCTTTAAAATTCTCTTTCAGTTGCCACCCTCACAGATGGATTAGGAAACTCTTTCCGGTGCACTCATTAGTGAAATGACCTCCAGGAAGCTGGAATCCAATATCTAATGGCCGATTTTTAGCGAGTCCACACGCCAGGGTGGTCGGGGTCCAATGCAGCCCCGGCCAGGCCCAGGCCCCTTGGACTGGGCCACAGGAGGACACTGAGGAGGGTCCCGGCCCCCACGAAGCGGTGCCGGCAGTTCTCCACGGGCTTGGGCGTTTTCCAGAGGTAGGAGATGGAGGGGACTGATTTCTTCAGCGCCCCCCAAACCACGCCACCCCACCAAACCCATGGGACACATCCCCAGAGAGAGACGCCCCATACACTGGCTGTGCCCCAGCCCTGGCCCGGGGGAATAGGCGGCAGCCCACACACAGGGCGAGGGGGGGGGCGCAGCTGAAAGGGGTTGTGGGGGAGGGCGGCCCCTGGCTGGGGTCAAAGGGCGAGCGTCCCGCGCGTGCGCAGTCAGCGGCAGCGACGCGCTGGGGGTGGGCAGCGGGTAGGTGAAGGAGGCCGGGCGAGGAGACGAGGGGGGCTGGGAGGGCTCCACCTTGGCGAGTCCAGCCGTGGAGGCGCATCTTGTGTGAGTGTGAGTGTGAGTGTGTGTGTGTGTGTGTAGAGAGAGACAGCCCCCCACCCCGCCCCGCCCCGCCCCGCCCCGCCCATCACCCCGGACCCTGGGAGCCCGCGGGACCAGGCCGGCCCGGCCCGGCCCGGCGCGGGGCCTGGGGCGGGAGGCGGCGGCGGGGAAGCCCAGAGAGGCTCGGCTTCTCGAGCGGGGCAGGGGCGCCCTCCGCCGCCGTCTAGGGCCACACCACCCTGAACGCCCCCGATCTCGTCTGGTCTCGGAAGCTAAGCAGGGTCGGGCCTGGTTAGTACTTGGATGGGAGACCGCCTGGGAATACCGGGTGCCACAGGCTGCTGCTTTTTTTTTTTTTTTTTTTTTTTTTTGCCTCTTGTTCTGTCCCCTTTCTGGGAGCGCGGCGGCGGCCCGGGGTGGGGGTCACCCCCACCCTCAGCGCGCGCGCGGTGCCTGGCGCCCCAGCCCGCACCGTGGGGCCTCCTCTTGTCCCAAGCCGCGACACCGCCGCCACGCGGCAGCATGCGTGGCATCTGGACTGTCAGGTCTCAGACCAAAGGTCTGCTCTGTGGGAACCGACACGCTGGAGGAAACCTTGAGAGTCTGAGAGGGGAGGGAGTTCCAGAAGAAGGCCAGGATGTCATTTTGAGGGAGTATGTGACCAGAACTCGTCCCGTTGCTTTTGGGGTTCTATGGGCTACACGCAGGAATCTTTGGTGGTGGCACCTGATGTTGGGGGATCCGGAGTCACACCCAGACCTGCTCCACAGGCCTCCTTTTACTTTTCTCTTCGGATTCATTATTTTTAAAAAGTGTCTCTTACCTCTAGGATTGCATTTTCTTTTCTCTCTCTTTTCAAGCAGATGATGGGAGTACAAGTATTCAGGTGACATGTGTTGCCCGTGCCGCCCTCCCCCCTGTGTTCTTTTTTTTTTTTTTTTTTTTGAGACAGAGTCTCGTTTTGCTGCCCAGGCTAGAGTGAGTGCCATGGCGTCAGCCTAGCTCACAGCAACCTCAATCTCCGGGCTCAAGCAATCCTGCTGCCTCAGCCTCCCGAGTAGTTGGGACTACAGGCATGCACCACCACGCCCGGCTGTGTTTTTCTATATATATTAGTTGGCCAATTAATTTCTCTCTATTTTTAGTAGAGACGGGGTCTCGCTCTTGCTCAGGCTGGTTTCGAACTCCTGACCTGGAGCAATCCGCCCGCCTCGGCCTCCCAGAGAGCTAGGATTACAGGCGTGAGCCACCGCGCCCGGCCCCCCCTGTGTTCTTATTCATATACCTCTCATGTTGTTCCAGCGTATTGTGGGGGTACCAATGTTAAGGTCGGGTGCCTTGCCCTCTCCAAGCCTCCCCCCTCGGGTCAGAGCTTCAAGTGCGCCCATCCCCCAGTCGGTGCGCACCCACCCCATGCCTAATGGATGTGTATGCCCCTCCCCTCCCCCCACCCGCCCGACACCCACCCGATGAAGGTGATTCCTCTCTGTCCACTTAGGCGTCCATCCGTTCGTACCAATTTGCTGGTGAGCGCGCTCACGTGGTGCTCGTGTGTCCATTCTTGGGATACTTGGCCTACTGGAACGGGTTCCAGCTCTGGCCAGGAGAACACGAGAGGCGCCCTCTCACCGCTGCTCCTCACAGCCGAATGGCACTCCGTGGTGTCCACGTGCCACATTTTATTGATGCACTCCTGGATGGATGGGCACTCGGGTCGCTTCCACGTCTTTGGGATTGTGAATTGTGCCCTAACTGTAACCCTAACCCTTACCCAGCCCGTCTCCTCTGCCCCTGCCTGACGCACTCCTCCCCGGCCAGGCCCGTCACTGTCCTGGGCCCCCGCCTGACCGGCTCCTCCCCGCCCGGCCTGTCACCGTCCTCTGCCCCTGTCTGACACGCTCCTTCCCGCCCGGCCTCTCACCGTCCTCGGCCCCTGCCTGACCGGCTCCTCCGTCGCCTGGGCCTTCCAAGGGCTTGGTGTGGATGCTGCTTCCAGGAAGCCCTCCAGAAACCCGGCAGCAGGGTGGCCGCAGCAGTCTCCAGCAGCCGTCCCTAAGTCGCGTGAGTGCGGGGGACGTGCCCCCGCTGTGCCGCGGGGGCCCAGCCTGGTGTCTTCCCTGAGGCCCTGCGGCTGCCGGCTGGGCTGCCGCTCCCCGCAAGGGGAGAGCCGCGGAGGTGGGGACCGCCTCCTGATGGGGACGTACACGCAGCTCTCCACGTCGGATTCCGGGGCTCTCTGTCCTGCCCGAAGGCCCAGCTGGCCTGCGGGTCCTTAGAGTGGCAAAAACCTCCGAAAACTGAGACTGAGGGTCCGGTGGGTGTCTGCACTTTTGTGCTGGGCACCCCAGGGAGGCCCGGGGGCTGGCTGGACAACGTGGTCTGCTGGGCGGGGGGGGGGGTGTTGGAGGAGCAACTGATGCCCTTTGCACTTTGGGTAGCAAGAGTCTGAGGTGTCTCTGAGCCCTGTGCCCTGTGGGGGCGGGGCGGGGGGGAGGAGGAGGAGGAGGAGGAGGAGGTGGGAAGGGCGGGGCCTGCAGTCCTGTTCCCGGGGTGGCACGGCAAGTGGCTTCTTCCACAGGCTGCTTGGCCTGGGCTCCCTGCACCTGGGCCTTTGGAGGACCGGCCCTGTGCTTGCCAACACTTCCTGCAGGGACCCAGAGCTGGGAGGTGGCATCTCTCAGCCCTGGGTCGGGCAGAGCCCCAGCGGGCCATGCCCACAACCTCTCTCAGCACCGGTCCCCCAGAAGGCTCCTTTGGGACCAGGATTCTCTTGCGGTGACTCTTTAAGGTCTGGCCCCTGGATGGAGGGGCACCAGGAGTAGAGGAGCAGGAAGGGGAAGGGGGTGGCCGTGCGAGGGGACACTTTGAGGCCAAGTCCCAGCTTCAGCCTGATCCTCCTGGGAACCCCGCTCTGAGACAAGGAGCCGGGCTTCGCATTCCCACAGCAGCCAGTCGTGGGCTGAGGACACCTGGGGCGTTGGGAACTCCCTGGCTTCTCCTTGGTTTAACATCTAGAGCTGCTTGTGAATCGCGCCGCCACACACACCCGAGCGCAGGTGTCTTCCGCACAGACTGCGGGCCTCGCTCTTCTGAATGCCGCTAGCTCGCCACCCACCCACGGGTGAACCTGGTCAGGGTGCTTTCTCTCAGGGGCAGACTCTTTTCCGGGCGGGCTACCGGTGTCTCTGTTTGCTCGTTTCTTTCTTCCATTTCGGGAAAGTCTTCCTTGCTGGCTGTGGAAATCTCCTATGCCTTCCCTCGCCTATTCTGTCAGCTTTAAAATTCTCTTTCAGTTGCCACCCTCACAGATGGATTAGGAAACTCTTTCCGGTGCACTCATTAGTGAAATGACCTCCAGGAAGCTGGAATCCAATATCTAATGGCCGATTTTTAGCGAGTCCACACGCCAGGGTGGTCGGGGTCCAATGCAGCCCCGGCCAGGCCCAGGCCCCTTGGACTGGGCCACAGGAGGACACTGAGGAGGGTCCCGGCCCCCACGAAGCGGTGCCGGCAGTTCTCCACGGGCTTGGGCGTTTTCCAGAGGTAGGAGATGGAGGGGACTGATTTCTTCAGCGCCCCCCAAACCACGCCACCCCACCAAACCCATGGGACACATCCCCAGAGAGAGACGCCCCATACACTGGCTGTGCCCCAGCCCTGGCCCGGGGGAATAGGCGGCAGCCCACACACAGGGCGAGGGGGGGGGCGCAGCTGAAAGGGGTTGTGGGGGAGGGCGGCCCCTGGCTGGGGTCAAAGGGCGAGCGTCCCGCGCGTGCGCAGTCAGCGGCAGCGACGCGCTGGGGGTGGGCAGCGGGTAGGTGAAGGAGGCCGGGCGAGGAGACGAGGGGGGCTGGGAGGGCTCCACCTTGGCGAGTCCAGCCGTGGAGGCGCATCTTGTGTGAGTGTGAGTGAGTGTGAGTGTGTGTGTGTGTGTGTAGAGAGAGACAGCCCCCCACCCCGCCCCGCCCCGCCCCGCCCCGCCCATCACCCCGGACCCTGGGAGCCCGCGGGACCAGGCCGGCCCGGCCCGGCCCGGCGTGGGGCCTGGGGCGGGAGGCGGCGGCGGGGAAGCCCAGAGAGGCTCGGCTTCTCGAGCGGGGCAGGGGCGCCCTCCGCCGCCGTCTAGGGCCACACCACCCTGAACGCCCCCGATCTCGTCTGGTCTCGGAAGCTAAGCAGGGTCGGGCCTGGTTAGTACTTGGATGGGAGACCGCCTGGGAATACCGGGTGCCACAGGCTGCTGCTTTTTTTTTTTTTTTTTTTTTTTTTTTGCCTCTTGTTCTGTCCCCTTTCTGGGAGCGCGGCGGCGGCCCGGGGTGGGGGTCACCCCCACCCTCAGCGCGCGCGCGGTGCCTGGCGCCCCAGCCCGCACCGTGGGGCCTCCTCTTGTCCCAAGCCGCGACACCGCCGCCACGCGGCAGCATGCGTGGCATCTGGACTGTCAGGTCTCAGACCAAAGGTCTGCTCTGTGGGAACCGACACGCTGGAGGAAACCTTGAGAGTCTGAGAGGGGAGGGAGTTCCAGAAGAAGGCCAGGATGTCATTTTGAGGGAGTATGTGACCAGAACTCGTCCCGTTGCTTTTGGGGTTCTATGGGCTACACGCAGGAATCTTTGGTGGTGGCACCTGATGTTGGGGGATCCGGAGTCACACCCAGACCTGCTCCACAGGCCTCCTTTTACTTTTCTCTTCGGATTCATTATTTTTAAAAAGTGTCTCTTACCTCTAGGATTGCATTTTCTTTTCTCTCTCTTTTCAAGCAGATGATGGGAGTACAAGTATTCAGGTGACATGTGTTGCCCGTGCCGCCCTCCCCCCTGTGTTCTTTTTTTTTTTTTTTTTTTTGAGACAGAGTCTCGTTTTGCTGCCCAGGCTAGAGTGAGTGCCATGGCGTCAGCCTAGCTCACAGCAACCTCAATCTCCGGGCTCAAGCAATCCTGCTGCCTCAGCCTCCCGAGTAGTTGGGACTACAGGCATGCACCACCACGCCCGGCTGTGTTTTTCTATATATATTAGTTGGCCAATTAATTTCTCTCTATTTTTAGTAGAGACGGGGTCTCGCTCTTGCTCAGGCTGGTTTCGAACTCCTGACCTGGAGCAATCCGCCCGCCTCGGCCTCCCAGAGAGCTAGGATTACAGGCGTGAGCCACCGCGCCCGGCCCCCCCTGTGTTCTTATTCATATACCTCTCATGTTGTTCCAGCGTATTGTGGGGGTACCAATGTTAAGGTCGGGTGCCTTGCCCTCTCCAAGCCTCCCCCCTCGGGTCAGAGCTTCAAGTGCGCCCATCCCCCAGTCGGTGCGCACCCACCCCATGCCTAATGGATGTGTATGCCCCTCCCCTCCCCCCACCCGCCCGACACCCACCCGATGAAGGTGATTCCTCTCTGTCCACTTAGGCGTCCATCCGTTCGTACCAATTTGCTGGTGAGCGCGCTCACGTGGTGCTCGTGTGTCCATTCTTGGGATACTTGGCCTACTGGAACGGGTTCCAGCTCTGGCCAGGAGAACACGAGAGGCGCCCTCTCACCGCTGCTCCTCACAGCCGAATGGCACTCCGTGGTGTCCACGTGCCACATTTTATTGATGCACTCCTGGATGGATGGGCACTCGGGTCGCTTCCACGTCTTTGGGATTGTGAATTGTGCCCTAACTGTAACCCTAACCCTTACCCAGCCCGTCTCCTCTGCCCCTGCCTGACGCACTCCTCCCCGGCCAGGCCCGTCACTGTCCTGGGCCCCCGCCTGACCGGCTCCTCCCCGCCCGGCCTGTCACCGTCCTCTGCCCCTGTCTGACACGCTCCTTCCCGCCCGGCCTCTCACCGTCCTCGGCCCCTGCCTGACCGGCTCCTCCGTCGCCTGGGCCTTCCAAGGGCTTGGTGTGGATGCTGCTTCCAGGAAGCCCTCCAGAAACCCGGCAGCAGGGTGGCCGCAGCAGTCTCCAGCAGCCGTCCCTAAGTCGCGTGAGTGCGGGGGACGTGCCCCCGCTGTGCCGCGGGGGCCCAGCCTGGTGTCTTCCCTGAGGCCCTGCGGCTGCCGGCTGGGCTGCCGCTCCCCGCAAGGGGAGAGCCGCGGAGGTGGGGACCGCCTCCTGATGGGGACGTACACGCAGCTCTCCACGTCGGATTCCGGGGCTCTCTGTCCTGCCCGAAGGCCCAGCTGGCCTGCGGGTCCTTAGAGTGGCAAAAACCTCCGAAAACTGAGACTGAGGGTCCGGTGGGTGTCTGCACTTTTGTGCTGGGCACCCCAGGGAGGCCCGGGGGCTGGCTGGACAACGTGGTCTGCTGGGCGGGGGGGGGGGGTGTTGGAGGAGCAACTGATGCCCTTTGCACTTTGGGTAGCAAGAGTCTGAGGTGTCTCTGAGCCCTGTGCCCTGTGGGGGCGGGGCGGGGGGGAGGAGGAGGAGGAGGAGGAGGAGGTGGGAAGGGCGGGGCCTGCAGTCCTGTTCCCGGGGTGGCACGGCAAGTGGCTTCTTCCACAGGCTGCTTGGCCTGGGCTCCCTGCACCTGGGCCTTTGGAGGACCGGCCCTGTGCTTGCCAACACTTCCTGCAGGGACCCAGAGCTGGGAGGTGGCATCTCTCAGCCCTGGGTCGGGCAGAGCCCCAGCGGGCCATGCCCACAACCTCTCTCAGCACCGGTCCCCCAGAAGGCTCCTTTGGGACCAGGATTCTCTTGCGGTGACTCTTTAAGGTCTGGCCCCTGGATGGAGGGGCACCAGGAGTAGAGGAGCAGGAAGGGGAAGGGGGTGGCCGTGCGAGGGGACACTTTGAGGCCAAGTCCCAGCTTCAGCCTGATCCTCCTGGGAACCCCGCTCTGAGACAAGGAGCCGGGCTTCGCATTCCCACAGCAGCCAGTCGTGGGCTGAGGACACCTGGGGCGTTGGGAACTCCCTGGCTTCTCCTTGGTTTAACATCTAGAGCTGCTTGTGAATCGCGCCGCCACACACACCCGAGCGCAGGTGTCTTCCGCACAGACTGCGGGCCTCGCTCTTCTGAATGCCGCTAGCTCGCCACCCACCCACGGGTGAACCTGGTCAGGGTGCTTTCTCTCAGGGGCAGACTCTTTTCCGGGCGGGCTACCGGTGTCTCTGTTTGCTCGTTTCTTTCTTCCATTTCGGGAAAGTCTTCCTTGCTGGCTGTGGAAATCTCCTATGCCTTCCCTCGCCTATTCTGTCAGCTTTAAAATTCTCTTTCAGTTGCCACCCTCACAGATGGATTAGGAAACTCTTTCCGGTGCACTCATTAGTGAAATGACCTCCAGGAAGCTGGAATCCAATATCTAATGGCCGATTTTTAGCGAGTCCACACGCCAGGGTGGTCGGGGTCCAATGCAGCCCCGGCCAGGCCCAGGCCCCTTGGACTGGGCCACAGGAGGACACTGAGGAGGGTCCCGGCCCCCACGAAGCGGTGCCGGCAGTTCTCCACGGGCTTGGGCGTTTTCCAGAGGTAGGAGATGGAGGGGACTGATTTCTTCAGCGCCCCCCAAACCACGCCACCCCACCCCACCCATGGGACACATCCCCAGAGAGAGACGCCCCATACACTGGCTGTGCCCCAGCCCTGGCCCGGGGGAATAGGCGGCAGCCCACACACAGGGCGAGGGGGGGGGCGCAGCTGAAAGGGGTTGTGGGGGAGGGCGGCCCCTGGCTGGGGTCAAAGGGCGAGCGTCCCGCGCGTGCGCAGTCAGCGGCAGCGACGCGCTGGGGGTGGGCAGCGGGTAGGTGAAGGAGGCCGGGCGAGGAGACGAGGGGGGCTGGGAGGGCTCCACCTTGGCGAGTCCAGCCGTGGAGGCGCATCTTGTGTGAGTGTGAGTGTGAGTGTGTGTGTGTGTGTGTAGAGAGAGACAGCCCCCCACCCCGCCCCGCCCCGCCCCGCCCCGCCCATCACCCCGGACCCTGGGAGCCCGCGGGACCAGGCCGGCCCGGCCCGGCCCGGCGCGGGGCCTGGGGCGGGAGGCGGCGGCGGGGAAGCCCAGAGAGGCTCGGCTTCTCGAGCGGGGCAGGGGCGCCCTCCGCCGCCGTCTAGGGCCACACCACCCTGAACGCCCCCGATCTCGTCTGGTCTCGGAAGCTAAGCAGGGTCGGGCCTGGTTAGTACTTGGATGGGAGACCGCCTGGGAATACCGGGTGCCACAGGCTGCTGCTTTTTTTTTTTTTTTTTTTTTTTTTGCCTCTTGTTCTGTCCCCTTTCTGGGAGCGCGGCGGCGGCCCGGGGTGGGGGTCACCCCCACCCTCAGCGCGCGCGCGGTGCCTGGCGCCCCAGCCCGCACCGTGGGGCCTCCTCTTGTCCCAAGCCGCGACACCGCCGCCACGCGGCAGCATGCGTGGCATCTGGACTGTCAGGTCTCAGACCAAAGGTCTGCTCTGTGGGAACCGACACGCTGGAGGAAACCTTGAGAGTCTGAGAGGGGAGGGAGTTCCAGAAGAAGGCCAGGATGTCATTTTGAGGGAGTATGTGACCAGAACTCGTCCCGTTGCTTTTGGGGTTCTATGGGCTACACGCAGGAATCTTTGGTGGTGGCACCTGATGTTGGGGGATCCGGAGTCACACCCAGACCTGCTCCACAGGCCTCCTTTTACTTTTCTCTTCGGATTCATTATTTTTAAAAAGTGTCTCTTACCTCTAGGATTGCATTTTCTTTTCTCTCTCTTTTCAAGCAGATGATGGGAGTACAAGTATTCAGGTGACATGTGTTGCCCGTGCCGCCCTCCCCCCTGTGTTCTTTTTTTTTTTTTTTTTTTTGAGACAGAGTCTCGTTTTGCTGCCCAGGCTAGAGTGAGTGCCATGGCGTCAGCCTAGCTCACAGCAACCTCAATCTCCGGGCTCAAGCAATCCTGCTGCCTCAGCCTCCCGAGTAGTTGGGACTACAGGCATGCACCACCACGCCCGGCTGTGTTTTTCTATATATATTAGTTGGCCAATTAATTTCTCTCTATTTTTAGTAGAGACGGGGTCTCGCTCTTGCTCAGGCTGGTTTCGAACTCCTGACCTGGAGCAATCCGCCCGCCTCGGCCTCCCAGAGAGCTAGGATTACAGGCGTGAGCCACCGCGCCCGGCCCCCCCTGTGTTCTTATTCATATACCTCTCATGTTGTTCCAGCGTATTGTGGGGGTACCAATGTTAAGGTCGGGTGCCTTGCCCTCTCCAAGCCTCCCCCCTCGGGTCAGAGCTTCAAGTGCGCCCATCCCCCAGTCGGTGCGCACCCACCCCATGCCTAATGGATGTGTATGCCCCTCCCCTCCCCCCACCCGCCCGACACCCACCCGATGAAGGTGATTCCTCTCTGTCCACTTAGGCGTCCATCCGTTCGTACCAATTTGCTGGTGAGCGCGCTCACGTGGTGCTCGTGTGTCCATTCTTGGGATACTTGGCCTACTGGAACGGGTTCCAGCTCTGGCCAGGAGAACACGAGAGGCGCCCTCTCACCGCTGCTCCTCACAGCCGAATGGCACTCCGTGGTGTCCACGTGCCACATTTTATTGATGCACTCCTGGATGGATGGGCACTCGGGTCGCTTCCACGTCTTTGGGATTGTGAATTGTGCCCTAACTGTAACCCTAACCCTTACCCAGCCCGTCTCCTCTGCCCCTGCCTGACGCACTCCTCCCCGGCCAGGCCCGTCACTGTCCTGGGCCCCCGCCTGACCGGCTCCTCCCCGCCCGGCCTGTCACCGTCCTCTGCCCCTGTCTGACACGCTCCTTCCCGCCCGGCCTCTCACCGTCCTCGGCCCCTGCCTGACCGGCTCCTCCGTCGCCTGGGCCTTCCAAGGGCTTGGTGTGGATGCTGCTTCCAGGAAGCCCTCCAGAAACCCGGCAGCAGGGTGGCCGCAGCAGTCTCCAGCAGCCGTCCCTAAGTCGCGTGAGTGCGGGGGACGTGCCCCCGCTGTGCCGCGGGGGCCCAGCCTGGTGTCTTCCCTGAGGCCCTGCGGCTGCCGGCTGGGCTGCCGCTCCCCGCAAGGGGAGAGCCGCGGAGGTGGGGACCGCCTCCTGATGGGGACGTACACGCAGCTCTCCACGTCGGATTCCGGGGCTCTCTGTCCTGCCCGAAGGCCCAGCTGGCCTGCGGGTCCTTAGAGTGGCAAAAACCTCCGAAAACTGAGACTGAGGGTCCGGTGGGTGTCTGCACTTTTGTGCTGGGCACCCCAGGGAGGCCCGGGGGCTGGCTGGACAACGTGGTCTGCTGGGCGGGGGGGGGGGTGTTGGAGGAGCAACTGATGCCCTTTGCACTTTGGGTAGCAAGAGTCTGAGGTGTCTCTGAGCCCTGTGCCCTGTGGGGGCGGGGCGGGGGGGAGGAGGAGGAGGAGGAGGAGGAGGTGGGAAGGGCGGGGCCTGCAGTCCTGTTCCCGGGGTGGCACGGCAAGTGGCTTCTTCCACAGGCTGCTTGGCCTGGGCTCCCTGCACCTGGGCCTTTGGAGGACCGGCCCTGTGCTTGCCAACACTTCCTGCAGGGACCCAGAGCTGGGAGGTGGCATCTCTCAGCCCTGGGTCGGGCAGAGCCCCAGCGGGCCATGCCCACAACCTCTCTCAGCACCGGTCCCCCAGAAGGCTCCTTTGGGACCAGGATTCTCTTGCGGTGACTCTTTAAGGTCTGGCCCCTGGATGGAGGGGCACCAGGAGTAGAGGAGCAGGAAGGGGAAGGGGGTGGCCATGCGAGGGGACACTTTGAGGCCAAGTCCCAGCTTCAGCCTGATCCTCCTGGGAACCCCGCTCTGAGACAAGGAGCCGGGCTTCGCATTCCCACAGCAGCCAGTCGTGGGCTGAGGACACCTGGGGCGTTGGGAACTCCCTGGCTTCTCCTTGGTTTAACATCTAGAGCTGCTTGTGAATCGCGCCGCCACACACACCCGAGCGCAGGTGTCTTCCGCACAGACTGCGGGCCTCGCTCTTCTGAATGCCGCTAGCTCGCCACCCACCCACGGGTGAACCTGGTCAGGGTGCTTTCTCTCAGGGGCAGACTCTTTTCCGGGCGGGCTACCGGTGTCTCTGTTTGCTCGTTTCTTTCTTCCATTTCGGGAAAGTCTTCCTTGCTGGCTGTGGAAATCTCCTATGCCTTCCCTCGCCTATTCTGTCAGCTTTAAAATTCTCTTTCAGTTGCCACCCTCACAGATGGATTAGGAAACTCTTTCCGGTGCACTCATTAGTGAAATGACCTCCAGGAAGCTGGAATCCAATATCTAATGGCCGATTTTTAGCGAGTCCACACGCCAGGGTGGTCGGGGTCCAATGCAGCCCCGGCCAGGCCCAGGCCCCTTGGACTGGGCCACAGGAGGACACTGAGGAGGGTCCCGGCCCCCACGAAGCGGTGCCGGCAGTTCTCCACGGGCTTGGGCGTTTTCCAGAGGTAGGAGATGGAGGGGACTGATTTCTTCAGCGCCCCCCAAACCACGCCACCCCACCCCACCCATGGGACACATCCCCAGAGAGAGACGCCCCATACACTGGCTGTGCCCCAGCCCTGGCCCGGGGGAATAGGCGGCAGCCCACACACAGGGCGAGGGGGGGGGCGCAGCTGAAAGGGGTTGTGGGGGAGGGCGGCCCCTGGCTGGGGTCAAAGGGCGAGCGTCCCGCGCGTGCGCAGTCAGCGGCAGCGACGCGCTGGGGGTGGGCAGCGGGTAGGTGAAGGAGGCCGGGCGAGGAGACGAGGGGGGCTGGGAGGGCTCCACCTTGGCGAGTCCAGCCGTGGAGGCGCATCTTGTGTGAGTGTGAGTGTGAGTGTGTGTGTGTGTGTGTAGAGAGAGACAGCCCCCCACCCCGCCCCGCCCCGCCCATCACCCCGGACCCTGGGAGCCCGCGGGACCAGGCCGGCCCGGCCCGGCCCGGCGCGGGGCCTGGGGCGGGAGGCGGCGGCGGGGAAGCCCAGAGAGGCTCGGCTTCTCGAGCGGGGCAGGGGCGCCCTCCGCCGCCGTCTAGGGCCACACCACCCTGAACGCCCCCGATCTCGTCTGGTCTCGGAAGCTAAGCAGGGTCGGGCCTGGTTAGTACTTGGATGGGAGACCGCCTGGGAATACCGGGTGCCACAGGCTGCTGCTTTTTTTTTTTTTTTTTTTTTTTTTTTTGCCTCTTGTTCTGTCCCCTTTCTGGGAGCGCGGCGGCGGCCCGGGGTGGGGGTCACCCCCACCCTCAGCGCGCGCGCGGTGCCTGGCGCCCCAGCCCGCACCGTGGGGCCTCCTCTTGTCCCAAGCCGCGACACCGCCGCCACGCGGCAGCATGCGTGGCATCTGGACTGTCAGGTCTCAGACCAAAGGTCTGCTCTGTGGGAACCGACACGCTGGAGGAAACCTTGAGAGTCTGAGAGGGGAGGGAGTTCCAGAAGAAGGCCAGGATGTCATTTTGAGGGAGTATGTGACCAGAACTCGTCCCGTTGCTTTTGGGGTTCTATGGGCTACACGCAGGAATCTTTGGTGGTGGCACCTGATGTTGGGGGATCCGGAGTCACACCCAGACCTGCTCCACAGGCCTCCTTTTACTTTTCTCTTCGGATTCATTATTTTTAAAAAGTGTCTCTTACCTCTAGGATTGCATTTTCTTTTCTCTCTCTTTTCAAGCAGATGATGGGAGTACAAGTATTCAGGTGACATGTGTTGCCCGTGCCGCCCTCCCCCCTGTGTTCTTTTTTTTTTTTTTTTTTTGAGACAGAGTCTCGTTTTGCTGCCCAGGCTAGAGTGAGTGCCATGGCGTCAGCCTAGCTCACAGCAACCTCAATCTCCGGGCTCAAGCAATCCTGCTGCCTCAGCCTCCCGAGTAGTTGGGACTACAGGCATGCACCACCACGCCCGGCTGTGTTTTTCTATATATATTAGTTGGCCAATTAATTTCTCTCTATTTTTAGTAGAGACGGGGTCTCGCTCTTGCTCAGGCTGGTTTCGAACTCCTGACCTGGAGCAATCCGCCCGCCTCGGCCTCCCAGAGAGCTAGGATTACAGGCGTGAGCCACCGCGCCCGGCCCCCCCTGTGTTCTTATTCATATACCTCTCATGTTGTTCCAGCGTATTGTGGGGGTACCAATGTTAAGGTCGGGTGCCTTGCCCTCTCCAAGCCTCCCCCCTCGGGTCAGAGCTTCAAGTGCGCCCATCCCCCAGTCGGTGCGCACCCACCCCATGCCTAATGGATGTGTATGCCCCTCCCCTCCCCCCACCCGCCCGACACCCACCCGATGAAGGTGATTCCTCTCTGTCCACTTAGGCGTCCATCCGTTCGTACCAATTTGCTGGTGAGCGCGCTCACGTGGTGCTCGTGTGTCCATTCTTGGGATACTTGGCCTACTGGAACGGGTTCCAGCTCTGGCCAGGAGAACACGAGAGGCGCCCTCTCACCGCTGCTCCTCACAGCCGAATGGCACTCCGTGGTGTCCACGTGCCACATTTTATTGATGCACTCCTGGATGGATGGGCACTCGGGTCGCTTCCACGTCTTTGGGATTGTGAATTGTGCCCTAACTGTAACCCTAACCCTTACCCAGCCCGTCTCCTCTGCCCCTGCCTGACGCACTCCTCCCCGGCCAGGCCCGTCACTGTCCTGGGCCCCCGCCTGACCGGCTCCTCCCCGCCCGGCCTGTCACCGTCCTCTGCCCCTGTCTGACACGCTCCTTCCCGCCCGGCCTCTCACCGTCCTCGGCCCCTGCCTGACCGGCTCCTCCGTCGCCTGGGCCTTCCAAGGGCTTGGTGTGGATGCTGCTTCCAGGAAGCCCTCCAGAAACCCGGCAGCAGGGTGGCCGCAGCAGTCTCCAGCAGCCGTCCCTAAGTCGCGTGAGTGCGGGGGACGTGCCCCCGCTGTGCCGCGGGGGCCCAGCCTGGTGTCTTCCCTGAGGCCCTGCGGCTGCCGGCTGGGCTGCCGCTCCCCGCAAGGGGAGAGCCGCGGAGGTGGGGACCGCCTCCTGATGGGGACGTACACGCAGCTCTCCACGTCGGATTCCGGGGCTCTCTGTCCTGCCCGAAGGCCCAGCTGGCCTGCGGGTCCTTAGAGTGGCAAAAACCTCCGAAAACTGAGACTGAGGGTCCGGTGGGTGTCTGCACTTTTGTGCTGGGCACCCCAGGGAGGCCCGGGGGCTGGCTGGACAACGTGGTCTGCTGGGCGGGGGGGGGGGTGTTGGAGGAGCAACTGATGCCCTTTGCACTTTGGGTAGCAAGAGTCTGAGGTGTCTCTGAGCCCTGTGCCCTGTGGGGGCGGGGCGGGGGGGAGGAGGAGGAGGAGGAGGAGGAGGTGGGAAGGGCGGGGCCTGCAGTCCTGTTCCCGGGGTGGCACGGCAAGTGGCTTCTTCCACAGGCTGCTTGGCCTGGGCTCCCTGCACCTGGGCCTTTGGAGGACCGGCCCTGTGCTTGCCAACACTTCCTGCAGGGACCCAGAGCTGGGAGGTGGCATCTCTCAGCCCTGGGTCGGGCAGAGCCCCAGCGGGCCATGCCCACAACCTCTCTCAGCACCGGTCCCCCAGAAGGCTCCTTTGGGACCAGGATTCTCTTGCGGTGACTCTTTAAGGTCTGGCCCCTGGATGGAGGGGCACCAGGAGTAGAGGAGCAGGAAGGGGAAGGGGGTGGCCATGCGAGGGGACACTTTGAGGCCAAGTCCCAGCTTCAGCCTGATCCTCCTGGGAACCCCGCTCTGAGACAAGGAGCCGGGCTTCGCATTCCCACAGCAGCCAGTCGTGGGCTGAGGACACCTGGGGCGTTGGGAACTCCCTGGCTTCTCCTTGGTTTAACATCTAGAGCTGCTTGTGAATCGCGCCGCCACACACACCCGAGCGCAGGTGTCTTCCGCACAGACTGCGGGCCTCGCTCTTCTGAATGCCGCTAGCTCGCCACCCACCCACGGGTGAACCTGGTCAGGGTGCTTTCTCTCAGGGGCAGACTCTTTTCCGGGCGGGCTACCGGTGTCTCTGTTTGCTCGTTTCTTTCTTCCATTTCGGGAAAGTCTTCCTTGCTGGCTGTGGAAATCTCCTATGCCTTCCCTCGCCTATTCTGTCAGCTTTAAAATTCTCTTTCAGTTGCCACCCTCACAGATGGATTAGGAAACTCTTTCCGGTGCACTCATTAGTGAAATGACCTCCAGGAAGCTGGAATCCAATATCTAATGGCCGATTTTTAGCGAGTCCACACGCCAGGGTGGTCGGGGTCCAATGCAGCCCCGGCCAGGCCCAGGCCCCTTGGACTGGGCCACAGGAGGACACTGAGGAGGGTCCCGGCCCCCACGAAGCGGTGCCGGCAGTTCTCCACGGGCTTGGGCGTTTTCCAGAGGTAGGAGATGGAGGGGACTGATTTCTTCAGCGCCCCCCAAACCACGCCACCCCACCAAACCCATGGGACACATCCCCAGAGAGAGACGCCCCATACACTGGCTGTGCCCCAGCCCTGGCCCGGGGGAATAGGCGGCAGCCCACACACAGGGCGAGGGGGGGGGCGCAGCTGAAAGGGGTTGTGGGGGAGGGCGGCCCCTGGCTGGGGTCAAAGGGCAAGCGTCCCGCGCATGCGCAGTCAGCGGCAGCGACGCGCTGGGGGTGGGCAGCGGGTAGGTGAAGGAGGCCGGGCGAGGAGACGAGGGGGGCTGGGAGGGCTCCACCTTGGCGAGTCCAGCCGTGGAGGCGCATCTTGTGTGAGTGTGAGTGAGTGTGAGTGTGTGTGTGTGTGTGTAGAGAGAGACAGCCCCCCACCCCGCCCCGCCCCGCCCCGCCCCGCCCATCACCCCGGACCCTGGGAGCCCGCGGGACCAGGCCGGCCCGGCCCGGCCCGGCGCGGGGCCTGGGGCGGGAGGCGGCGGCGGGGAAGCCCAGAGAGGCTCGGCTTCTCGAGCGGGGCAGGGGCGCCCTCCGCCGCCGTCTAGGGCCACAACACCCTGAACGCCCCCGATCTCGTCTGGTCTCGGAAGCTAAGCAGGGTCGGGCCTGGTTAGTACTTGGATGGGAGACCGCCTGGGAATACCGGGTGCCACAGGCTGCTGCTTTTTTTTTTTTTTTTTTTTTTTTTTTTGCCTCTTGTTCTGTCCCCTTTCTGGGAGCGCGGCGGCGGCCCGGGGTGGGGGTCACCCCCACCCTCAGCGCGCGCGCGGTGCCTGGCGCCCCAGCCCGCACCGTGGGGCCTCCTCTTGTCCCAAGCCGCGACACCGCCGCCACGCGGCAGCATGCGTGGCATCTGGACTGTCAGGTCTCAGACCAAAGGTCTGCTCTGTGGGAACCGACACGCTGGAGGAAACCTTGAGAGTCTGAGAGGGGAGGGAGTTCCAGAAGAAGGCCAGGATGTCATTTTGAGGGAGTATGTGACCAGAACTCGTCCCGTTGCTTTTGGGGTTCTATGGGCTACACGCAGGAATCTTTGGTGGTGGCACCTGATGTTGGGGGATCCGGAGTCACACCCAGACCTGCTCCACAGGCCTCCTTTTACTTTTCTCTTCGGATTCATTATTTTTAAAAAGTGTCTCTTACCTCTAGGATTGCATTTTCTTTTCTCTCTCTTTTCAAGCAGATGATGGGAGTACAAGTATTCAGGTGACATGTGTTGCCCGTGCCGCCCTCCCCCCTGTGTTCTTTTTTTTTTTTTTTTTTTTGAGACAGAGTCTCGTTTTGCTGCCCAGGCTAGAGTGAGTGCCATGGCGTCAGCCTAGCTCACAGCAACCTCAATCTCCGGGCTCAAGCAATCCTGCTGCCTCAGCCTCCCGAGTAGTTGGGACTACAGGCATGCACCACCACGCCCGGCTGTGTTTTTCTATATATATTAGTTGGCCAATTAATTTCTCTCTATTTTTAGTAGAGACGGGGTCTCGCTCTTGCTCAGGCTGGTTTCGAACTCCTGACCTGGAGCAATCCGCCCGCCTCGGCCTCCCAGAGAGCTAGGATTACAGGCGTGAGCCACCGCGCCCGGCCCCCCCTGTGTTCTTATTCATATACCTCTCATGTTGTTCCAGCGTATTGTGGGGGTACCAATGTTAAGGTCGGGTGCCTTGCCCTCTCCAAGCCTCCCCCCTCGGGTCAGAGCTTCAAGTGCGCCCATCCCCCAGTCGGTGCGCACCCACCCCATGCCTAATGGATGTGTATGCCCCTCCCCTCCCCCCACCCGCCCGACACCCACCCGATGAAGGTGATTCCTCTCTGTCCACTTAGGCGTCCATCCGTTCGTACCAATTTGCTGGTGAGCGCGCTCACGTGGTGCTCGTGTGTCCATTCTTGGGATACTTGGCCTACTGGAACGGGTTCCAGCTCTGGCCAGGAGAACACGAGAGGCGCCCTCTCACCGCTGCTCCTCACAGCCGAATGGCACTCCGTGGTGTCCACGTGCCACATTTTATTGATGCACTCCTGGATGGATGGGCACTCGGGTCGCTTCCACGTCTTTGGGATTGTGAATTGTGCCCTAACTGTAACCCTAACCCTTACCCAGCCCGTCTCCTCTGCCCCTGCCTGACGCACTCCTCCCCGGCCAGGCCCGTCACTGTCCTGGGCCCCCGCCTGACCGGCTCCTCCCCGCCCGGCCTGTCACCGTCCTCTGCCCCTGTCTGACACGCTCCTTCCCGCCCGGCCTCTCACCGTCCTCGGCCCCTGCCTGACCGGCTCCTCCGTCGCCTGGGCCTTCCAAGGGCTTGGTGTGGATGCTGCTTCCAGGAAGCCCTCCAGAAACCCGGCAGCAGGGTGGCCGCAGCAGTCTCCAGCAGCCGTCCCTAAGTCGCGTGAGTGCGGGGGACGTGCCCCCGCTGTGCCGCGGGGGCCCAGCCTGGTGTCTTCCCTGAGGCCCTGCGGCTGCCGGCTGGGCTGCCGCTCCCCGCAAGGGGAGAGCCGCGGAGGTGGGGACCGCCTCCTGATGGGGACATACACGCAGCTCTCCACGTCGGATTCCGGGGCTCTCTGTCCTGCCCGAAGGCCCAGCTGGCCTGCGGGTCCTTAGAGTGGCAAAAACCTCCGAAAACTGAGACTGAGGGTCCGGTGGGTGTCTGCACTTTTGTGCTGGGCACCCCAGGGAGGCCCGGGGGCTGGCTGGACAACGTGGTCTGCTGGGCGGGGGGGGGGTGTTGGAGGAGCAACTGATGCCCTTTGCACTTTGGGTAGCAAGAGTCTGAGGTGTCTCTGAGCCCTGTGCCCTGTGGGGGCGGGGCGGGGGGGAGGAGGAGGAGGAGGAGGAGGAGGTGGGAAGGGCCGGGGCCTGCAGTCCTGTTCCCGGGGTGGCACGGCAAGTGGCTTCTTCCACAGGCTGCTTGGCCTGGGCTCCCTGCACCTGGGCCTTTGGAGGACCGGCCCTGTGCTTGCCAACACTTCCTGCAGGGACCCAGAGCTGGGAGGTGGCATCTCTCAGCCCTGCGTCGGGCAGAGCCCCAGCGGGCCATGCCCACAACCTCTCTCAGCACCGGTCCCCCAGAAGGCTCCTTTGGGACCAGGATTCTCTTGCGGTGACTCTTTAAGGTCTGGCCCCTGGATGGAGGGGCACCAGGAGTAGAGGAGCAGGAAGGGGAAGGGGGTGGCCGTGCGAGGGGACACTTTGAGGCCAAGTCCCAGCTTCAGCCTGATCCTCCTGGGAACCCCGCTCTGAGACAAGGAGCCGGGCTTCGCATTCCCACAGCAGCCAGTCGTGGGCTGAGGACACCTGGGGCGTTGGGAACTCCCTGGCTTCTCCTTGGTTTAACGTCTAGAGCTGCTTGGGAATCGCGCCGCCACACACACCCGAGCGCAGGTGTCTTCCGCACAGACTGCGGGCCTCGCTCTTCTGAATGCCGCTAGCACGCCACCCACCCACGGGTGAACCTGGTCAGGGTGCTTTCTCTCAGGGGCAGACTCTTTTCCGGGCGGGCTACCGGTGTCTCTGTTTGCTCGTTTCTTTCTTCCATTTCGGGAAAGTCTTCCTTGCTGGGTGTGGAAATCTCCTATGCCTTCCCTCGCCTATTCTGTCAGCTTTAAAATTCTCTTTCAGTTGCCACCCTCACAGATGGATTAGGAAACTCTTTCCGGTGCACTCATTAGTGAAATGACCTCCAGGAAGCTGGAATCCAATATCTAATGGCCGATTTTTAGCGAGTCCACACGCCAGGGTGGTCGGGGTCCAATGCAGCCCCGGCCAGGCCCAGGCCCCTTGGACTGGGCCACAGGAGGACACGGAGGAGGGTCCCGGCCCCCACGAAGCGGTGCCGGCAGTTCTCCACGGGCTTGGGCGTTTTCCAGAGGTAGGAGATGGAGGGGACTGATTTCTTCAGCGCCCCCCAAACCACGCCACCCCACCCCACCCATGGGACACATCCCCAGAGAGAGACGCCCCATACACTGGCTGTGCCCCAGCCCTGGCCCGGGGGAATAGGCGGCAGCCCACCCACAGGGCGAGGGGGGGGCGCAGCTGAAAGGGGTTGTGGGGGAGGGCGGCCCCTTGCTGGGGTCAAAGGGCGAGCGTCCCGTGCGTGCGCAGTCAGCGGCAGGCAGCGACGCGCTGGGGGTGGGCAGCGGGTAGGTGAAGGAGGCCGGGCGAGGAGACGAGGGGGGCTGGGAGGGCTCCACCTTGGCGAGTCCAGCCGTGGAGGCGCATCTTGTGTGAGTGTGAGTGAGTGTGAGTGTGTGTGTGTGTGTATAGAGAGACAGCCCCCCACCCCGCCCCGCCCCGCCCCGCCCATCACCCCCGTCCCTGGGAGCCCGCGGGACCCGGCCGGCGAACTCAACCGGCCCGGCCCGGCGCGGGGCCTGGGGCGGGAGGCGGCGGCGGGGAAGCCCAGAGAGGCTCGGCTTCTCGAGCGGGGCAGGGGCGCCCTCCGCCGCCGTCTAGGGCCACACCACCCTGAACGCCCCCGATCTCGTCTGGTCTCGGAAGCTAAGCAGGGTCGGGCCTGGTTAGTACTTGGATGGGAGACCGCCTGGGAATACCGGGTGCCACAGGCTGCTGCTTTTTTTTTTTTTTTTTTTTTTTTTTGCCTCTTGTTCTGTCCCCTTTCTGGGAGCGCGGCGGCGGCCCGGGGTGGGGGTCACCCCCACCCTCAGCGCCCGCGCGGTGCCTGGCGCCCCAGCCCGCACCGTGGGGCCTCCTCTTGTCCCAAGCCGCGACACCGCCGCCACGCGGCAGCATGCGTGGCATCTGGACTGTCAGGTCTCAGACCAAAGGTCTGCTCTGTGGGAACCGACACGCTGGAGGAAACCTTGAGAGTCTGAGAGGGGAGGGAGTTCCAGAAGAAGGCCAGGATGTCATTTTGAGGGAGTATGTGACCAGAACTCGTCCCGTTGCTTTTGGGGTTCTATGGGCTACACGCAGGAATCTTTGGTGGTGGCACCTGATGTTGGGGGATCCGGAGTCACACCCAGACCTGCTCCACAGGCCTCCTTTTACTTTTCTCTTCGGATTCATTATTTTTAAAAAGTGTCTCTTACCTCTAGGATTGCATTTTCTTTTCTCTCTCTTTTCAAGCAGATGATGGGAGTACAAGTATTCAGGTGACATGTGTTGCCCGTGCCGCCCTCCCCCCTGTGTTCTTTTTTTTTTATTTTTTGAGACAGAGTCTCGTTTTGCTGCCCAGGCTAGAGTGAGTGCCATGGCGTCAGCCTAGCTCACAGCAACCTGAATCTCCGGGCTCAAGCAATCCTGCTGCCTCAGCCTCCCGAGTAGTTGGGACTACAGGCATGCACCACCACGCCCGGCTGTGTTTCTCTATATGTATTAGTTGGCCAATTAATTTCTTTCTATTTTTAGTAGAGACGGGGTCTCGCTCTTGCTCAGGCTGGTTTCGAACTCCTGACCTGGAGCAATCCGCCCGCCTCGGCCTCCCAGAGAGCTAGGATTACAGGCGTGAGCCACCGCGCCCGGCCCCCCCTGTGTTCTTATTCATATACCTCTCATGTTGTTCCAGCGTATTGTGGGGGTACCAATGTTAAGGTCGGGTGCCTTGCCCTCTCCAAGCCTCCCCCCTCGGGTCAGAGCTTCAAGTGCGCCCATCCCCCAGTCGGTGCGCACCCACCCCATGCCTAATGGATGTGTATGCCCCTCCCCTCCCCCCACCCGCCCGACACCCACCCGATGAAGGTGATTCCTCTCTGTCCACTTAGGTGTCCATCCGTTCGTACCAATTTGCTGGTGAGCGCGCTCACGTGGTGCTCGTGTGTCCATTCTTGGGATACTTGGCTTACTGGAACGGGTTCCAGCTCTGGCCAGGAGAACACGAGAGGCGCCCTCTCACCGCTGCTCCTCACAGCCGAATGGCACTCCGTGGTGTCCACGCGCCACATTTTATTGATGCACTCCTGGATGGATGGGCACTCGGGTCGCTTCCACGTCTTTGGGATTGTGAATTGTGCCCTAACTGTAACCCTAACCCTTACCCAGCCCGTCTCCTCTGCCCCTGCCTGACGCACTCCTCCCCGGCCAGGCCCGTCACTGTCCTGGGCCCCCGACTGACCGGCTCCTCCCCGCCCGGCCTGTCACCGTCCTCTGCCCCTGCCTGACACGCTCCTTCCCGCCCGGCCTCTCACCGTCCTCGGCCCCTGCCTGACCGGCTCCTCCGTCGCCTGGGCCTTCCAAGGGCTTGGTGTGGATGCTGCTACCAGGAAGCCCTCCAGAAACCCGGCAGCAGGGTGGCCGCAGCAGTCTCCAGCAGCCGTCCCTAAGTCGCGTGAGTGCGGGGGATGTGCCCCCGCTGTGCCGCGGGGGCCCAGCCTGGTGTCTTCCCTGAGGCCCTGCGGCTGCCGGCTGGGCTGCCGCTCCCCGCAAGGGGAGAGCCGCGGAGGTGGGGACCGCCTCCTGATGGGGACGTACACGCAGCTCTCCACGTCGGATTCCGGGGCTCTCTGTCCTGCCCGAAGGCCCAGCTGGCCTGCGGGTCCTTAGAGTGGCAAAAACCTCCGAAAACTGAGACTGAGGGTCCGGTGGGTGTCTGCACTTTTGTGCTGGGCACCCCAGGGAGGCCCGGGGGCTGGCTGGACAACGTGGTCTGCTGGGCGGGGGGGGGGGGTGTTGGAGGAGCAACTGATGCCCTTTGCACTTTGGGTAGCAAGAGTCTGAGGTGTCTCTGAGCCCTGTGCCCTGTGGGGGCGGGGCGGGGGGGAGGAGGAGGAGGAAGAGGAGGAGGAGGAGGTGGGAAGGGCCGGGGCCTGCAGTCCTGTTCCCGGGGGTGGCACGGCAAGTGGCTTCTTCCACAGGCTGCTTGGCCTGGGCTCCCTGCACCTGGGCCTTTGGAGGACCGGCCCTGTGCTTGCCAACACTTCCTGCAGGGACCCAGAGCTGGGAGGTGGCATCTCTCAGCCCTGGGTCGGGCAGAGCCCCAGCGGGCCATGCCCACAACCTCTCTCAGCACCGGTCCCCCAGAAGGCTCCTTTGGGACCAGGATTCTCTTGCGGTGACTCTTTAAGGTCTGGCCCCTGGATGGAGGGGCACCAGGAGTAGAGGAGCAGGAAGGGGAAGGGGGTGGCCGTGCGAGGGGACACTTTGAGGCCAAGTCCCAGCTTCAGCCTGATCCTCCTGGGAACCCCGCTCTGAGACAAGGAGCCGGGCTTCGCATTCCCACAGCAGCCAGTCGTGGGCTGAGGACACCTGGGGCGTTGGGAACTCCCTGGCTTCTCCTTGGTTTAACGTCTAGAGCTGCTTGTGAATCGCGCCGCCACACACACCCGAGCGCAGGTGTCTTCCGCACAGACTGCGGGCCTCGCTCTTCTGAATGCCGCTAGCTCGCCACCCACCCACGGGTGAACCTGGTCAGGGTGCTTTCTCTCAGGGGCAGACTCTTTTCCGGGCGGGCTACCGGTGTCTCTGTTTGCTCGTTTCTTTCTTCCATTTCGGGAAAGTCTTCCTTGCTGGGTGTGGAAATCTCCTATGCCTTCCCTCGCCTATTCTGTCAGCTTTAAAATTCTCTTTCAGTTGCCACCCTCACAGATGGATTAGGAAACTCTTTCCGGTGCACTCATTAGTGAAATGACCTCCAGGAAGCTGGAATCCAATATCTAATGGCCGATTTTTAGCGAGTCCACACGCCAGGGTGGTCGGGGTCCAATGCAGCCCCGGCCAGGCCCAGGCCCCTTGGACTGGGCCACAGGAGGACACGGAGGAGGGTCCCGGCCCCCACGAAGCGGTGCCGGCAGTTCTCCACGGGCTTGGGCGTTTTCCAGAGGTAGGAGATGGAGGGGACTGATTTCTTCAGCGCCCCCCAAACCACGCCACCCCACCCCACCCATGGGACACATCCCCAGAGAGAGACGCCCCATACACTGGCTGTGCCCCAGCCCTGGCCCGGGGGAATAGGCGGCAGCCCACCCACAGGGCGAGGGGGGGGCGCAGCTGAAAGGGGTTGTGGTGGAGGGCGGCCCCTGGCTGGTGTCAAAGGGCGAGCGTCCCGCGCTTGCGCAGTCAGCGGCAGCGACGCGCTGGGGGTTGGCAGCGGGTAGGTGAAGGAGCCCGGGCGAGGAGACGAGGGGGGCTGGGAGGGCTCCACCTTGGCGAATCCAGCCGTGGAGGCGCATCTTGTGTGAGTGTGAGTGAGTGTGAGTGTGTGTGTGTGTGTATAGAGAGACAGCCCCCCACCCCGCCCCGCCCATCACCCCCGTCCCTGGGAGCCCGCGGGACCCGGCCGGCGAACTCAACCGGCCCGGCCCGGCGCGGGGCCTGGGGCGGGAGGCGGCGGCGGGGAAGCCCAGAGAGGCTCGGCTTCTCGAGCGGGGCAGGGCCGTCCTCCGCCGCCATCTAGGGCCACACCACCCTGAACGCCCCCGATCTCGTCTGGTCTCGGAAGCTAAGCAGGGTCGGGCCTGGTTAGTACTTGGATGGGAGACCGCCTGGGAATACCGGGTGCCACAGGCTGCTGCTTTTTTTTTTTTTTTTTTTTTTTTTTGCCTCTTGTTCTGTCCCCTTTCTGGGAGCGCGGCGGCGGCCCGGGGTGGGGGTCACCCCCACCCTCAGCGCCCGCGCGGTGCCTGGCGCCCCAGCCCGCACCGTGGGGCCTCCTCTTGTCCCAAGCCGCGACACCGCCGCCACGCGGCAGCATGCGTGGCATCTGGACTGTCAGGTCTCAGACCAAAGGTCTGCTCTGTGGGAACCGACACGCTGGAGGAAACCTTGAGAGTCTGAGAGGGGAGGGAGTTCCAGAAGAAGGCCAGGATGTCATTTTGAGGGAGTATGTGACCAGAACTCGTCCCGTTGCTTTTGGGGTTCTATGGGCTACACGCAGGAATCTTTGGTGGTGGCACCTGATGTTGGGGGATCCGGAGTCACACCCAGACCTGCTCCACAGGCCTCCTTTTACTTTTCTCTTCGGATTCATTATTTTTAAAAAGTGTCTCTTACCTCTAGGATTGCATTTTCTTTTCTCTCTCTTTTAAAGCAGATGATGGGAGTACAAGTATTCAGGTGACATGTGTTGCCCGTGCCGCCCTCCCCCCTGTGTTCTTTTTTTTTTTTTTTTGAGACAGAGTCTCGTTTTGCTGCCCAGGCTAGAGTGAGTGCCATGGCGTCAGCCTAGCTCACAGCAACCTCAATCTCCGGGCTCAAGCAATCCTGCTGCCTCAGCCTCCCGAGTAGTTGGGACTACAGGCATGCACCACCACGCCCGGCTGCGTTTTTCTATATATATTAGTTGGCCAATTAATTTCTTTCTATTTTTAGTAGAGACGGGGTCTCGCTCTTGCTCAGGCTGGTTTCGAACTCCTGACCTGGAGCAATCCGCCCGCCTCGGCCTCCCAGAGAGCTAGGATTACAGGCGTGAGCCACCGCGCCCGGCCCCCCCTGTGTTCTTATTCATATACCTCTCATGTTGTTCCAGCGTATTGTGGGGGTACCAATGTTAAGGTCGGGTGCCTTGCCCTCTCCAAGTCTCCCCCCTCGGGTCAGAGCTTCAAGTGCGCCCATCCCCCAGTCGGTGCGCACCCACCCCATGCCTAATGGATGTGTATGCCCCTCCCCTCCCCCCACCCAACCGACACCCACCCGATGAAGGTGATTCCTCTCTGTCCACTTAGGTGTCCATCCGTTCGTACCAGTTTGCCGGTGAGCGCGCTCACGTGGTGCTCCTGTGTCCATTCTTGGGATACTTGGCCTACTGGAACGGGTTCCAGCTGTGGCCAGGAGAACACGAGAGGCGCCCTATCACCGCTGCTCCTCACAGCCGAATGGCACTCCGTGGTGTCCACGCGCCACATTTTATTGATGCACTCCTGGATGGATGGGCACTCGGGTCGCTTCCACGTCTTTGGGATTGTGAATTGTGCCCTAACTGTAACCCTAACCCTTACCCAGCCCGTCTCCTCTGCCCCTGCCTGACACGCTCCTTCCCGCCCGGCCTCTCAACGTCCTCGGCCCCTGCCTGACCGGCTCCTCCGTCGCCTGGGCCTTCCAAGGGCTTGGTGTGGATGCTGCTTCCAGGAAGCCCTCCAGAAACCCGGCAGCAGGGTGGCCGCAGCAGTCTCCAGCAGCCGTCCCTAAGTCGCGTGAGTGCGGGGGACGTGCCCCCCGCTGTGGCGCGGGGGCCCAGCCTGGTGTCTTCCCTGAGGCCCTGCGGCTGCCGGCTGGGCTGCCGCTCCCCGCAAGGGGAGAGCCGCGGAGGTGGGGACCGCCTCATGATGGGGACGTACACGCAGCTCTCCACGTCGGATTCCGGGGCTCTCTGTCCTGCCCGAAGGCCCAGCTGGCCTGCGGGTCCTTAGAGTGGCAAAAACCTCCGAAAACTGAGACTGAGGGTCCGGTGGGTGTCTGCACTTTTGTGCTGGGCACCCCAGGGAGGCCCGGGGGCTGGCTGGACAACGTGGTCTGCTGGGCGGGGGGGGGGGTGTTGGAGGAGCAACTGATGCCCTTTGCACTTTGGGTAGCAAGAGTCTGAGGTGTCTCTGAGCCCTGTGCCCTGTGGGGGCGGGGCGGGGGGGAGGAGGAGGAGGAGGAGGAGGAGGTGGGAAGGGCGGGGCCTGCAGTCCTGTTCCCGGGGTGGCACGGCAAGTGGCTTCTTCCACAGGCTGCTTGGCCTGGGCTCCCTGCACCTGGGCCTTTGGAGGACCGGCCCTGTGCTTGCCAACACTTCCTGCAGGGACCCAGAGCTGGGAGGTGGCATCTCTCAGCCCTGGGTCGGGCAGAGCCCCAGCGGGCCATGCCCACAACCTCTCTCAGCACCGGTCCCCCAGAAGGCTCCTTTGGGACCAGGATTCTCTTGCGGTGACTCTTTAAGGTCTGGCCCCTGGATGGAGGGG
Organism: Microcebus murinus; assembly: GCF_040939455.1. Taxonomy (NCBI): domain Eukaryota; kingdom Metazoa; phylum Chordata; class Mammalia; order Primates; family Cheirogaleidae; genus Microcebus; species Microcebus murinus. The sequence goes on from NW_027438959.1 coordinate 586,163, forward strand.
CACCAGGAGTAGAGGAGCAGGAAGGGGAAGGGGGTGGCCATGCGAGGGGACACTTTGAGGCCAAGTCCCAGCTTCAGCCTGATCCTCCTGGGAACCCCGCTCTGAGACAAGGAGCCGGGCTTCGCATTCCCACAGCAGCCAGTCGTGGGCTGAGGACACCTGGGGCGTTGGGAACTCCCTGGCTTCTCCTTGGTTTAACATCTAGAGCTGCTTGTGAATCGCGCCGCCACACACACCCGAGCGCAGGTGTCTTCCGCACAGACTGCGGGCCTCGCTCTTCTGAATGCCGCTAGCTCGCCACCCACCCACGGGTGAACCTGGTCAGGGTGCTTTCTCTCAGGGGCAGACTCTTTTCCGGGCGGGCTACCGGTGTCTCTGTTTGCTCGTTTCTTTCTTCCATTTCGGGAAAGTCTTCCTTGCTGGCTGTGGAAATCTCCTATGCCTTCCCTCGCCTATTCTGTCAGCTTTAAAATTCTCTTTCAGTTGCCACCCTCACAGATGGATTAGGAAACTCTTTCCGGTGCACTCATTAGTGAAATGACCTCCAGGAAGCTGGAATCCAATATCTAATGGCCGATTTTTAGCGAGTCCACACGCCAGGGTGGTCGGGGTCCAATGCAGCCCCGGCCAGGCCCAGGCCCCTTGGACTGGGCCACAGGAGGACACTGAGGAGGGTCCCGGCCCCCACGAAGCGGTGCCGGCAGTTCTCCACGGGCTTGGGCGTTTTCCAGAGGTAGGAGATGGAGGGGACTGATTTCTTCAGCGCCCCCCAAACCACGCCACCCCACCCCACCCATGGGACACATCCCCAGAGAGAGACGCCCCATACACTGGCTGTGCCCCAGCCCTGGCCCGGGGGAATAGGCGGCAGCCCACACACAGGGCAAGGGGGGGGGCGCAGCTGAAAGGGGTTGTGGGGGAGGGCGGCCCCTGGCTGGGGTCAAAGGGCGAGCGTCCCGTGCGTGCGCAGTCAGCGGCAGCGACGCGCTGGGGGTGGGCAGCGGGTAGGTGAAGGAGGCCGGGCGAGGAGACGAGGGGGGCTGGGAGGGCTCCACCTTGGCGAGTCCAGCCGTGGAGGCGCATCTTGTGTGAGTGTGAGTGTGAGTGTGTGTGTGTGTGTGTAGAGAGAGACAGCCCCCCACCCCGCCCCGCCCCGCCCCGCCCCGCCCATCACCCCGGACCCTGGGAGCCCGCGGGACCAGGCCGGCCCGGCCCGGCCCGGCGCGGGGCCTGGGGCGGGAGGCGGCGGCGGGGAAGCCCAGAGAGGCTCGGCTTCTCGAGCGGGGCAGGGGCGCCCTCCGCCGCCGTCTAGGGCCACACCACCCTGAACGCCCCCGATCTCGTCTGGTCTCGGAAGCTAAGCAGGGTCGGGCCTGGTTAGTACTTGGATGGGAGACCGCCTGGGAATACCGGGTGCCACAGGCTGCTGCTTTTTTTTTTTTTTTTTTTTTTTTTTTGCCTCTTGTTCTGTCCCCTTTCTGGGAGCTCGGCGGCGGCCCGGGGTGGGGGTCACCCCCACCCTCAGCGCGCGCGCGGTGCCTGGCGCCCCAGCCCGCACCGTGGGGCCTCCTCTTGTCCCAAGCCGCGACACCGCCGCCACGCGGCAGCATGCGTGGCATCTGGACTGTCAGGTCTCAGACCAAAGGTCTGCTCTGTGGGAACCGACACGCTGGAGGAAACCTTGAGAGTCTGAGAGGGGAGGGAGTTCCAGAAGAAGGCCAGGATGTCATTTTGAGGGAGTATGTGACCAGAACTCGTCCCGTTGCTTTTGGGGTTCTATGGGCTACACGCAGGAATCTTTGGTGGTGGCACCTGATGTTGGGGGATCCGGAGTCACACCCAGACCTGCTCCACAGGCCTCCTTTTACTTTTCTCTTCGGATTCATTATTTTTAAAAAGTGTCTCTTACCTCTAGGATTGCATTTTCTTTTCTCTCTCTTTTCAAGCAGATGATGGGAGTACAAGTATTCAGGTGACATGTGTTGCCCGTGCCGCCCTCCCCCCTGTGTTCTTTTTTTTTTTTTTTTTTTTTGAGACAGAGTCTCGTTTTGCTGCCCAGGCTAGAGTGAGTGCCATGGCGTCAGCCTAGCTCACAGCAACCTCAATCTCCGGGCTCAAGCAATCCTGCTGCCTCAGCCTCCCGAGTAGTTGGGACTACAGGCATGCACCACCACGCCCGGCTGTGTTTTTCTATATATATTAGTTGGCCAATTAATTTCTCTCTATTTTTAGTAGAGACGGGGTCTCGCTCTTGCTCAGGCTGGTTTCGAACTCCTGACCTGGAGCAATCCGCCCGCCTCGGCCTCCCAGAGAGCTAGGATTACAGGCGTGAGCCACCGCGCCCGGCCCCCCCTGTGTTCTTATTCATATACCTCTCATGTTGTTCCAGCGTATTGTGGGGGTACCAATGTTAAGGTCGGGTGCCTTGCCCTCTCCAAGCCTCCCCCCTCGGGTCAGAGCTTCAAGTGCGCCCATCCCCCAGTCGGTGCGCACCCACCCCATGCCTAATGGATGTGTATGCCCCTCCCCTCCCCCCACCCGCCCGACACCCACCCGATGAAGGTGATTCCTCTCTGTCCACTTAGGCGTCCATCCGTTCGTACCAATTTGCTGGTGAGCGCGCTCACGTGGTGCTCGTGTGTCCATTCTTGGGATACTTGGCCTACTGGAACGGGTTCCAGCTCTGGCCAGGAGAACACGAGAGGCGCCCTCTCACCGCTGCTCCTCACAGCCGAATGGCACTCCGTGGTGTCCACGTGCCACATTTTATTGATGCACTCCTGGATGGATGGGCACTCGGGTCGCTTCCACGTCTTTGGGATTGTGAATTGTGCCCTAACTGTAACCCTAACCCTTACCCAGCCCGTCTCCTCTGCCCCTGCCTGACGCACTCCTCCCCGGCCAGGCCCGTCACTGTCCTGGGCCCCCGCCTGACCGGCTCCTCCCCGCCCGGCCTGTCACCGTCCTCTGCCCCTGTCTGACACGCTCCTTCCCGCCCGGCCTCTCACCGTCCTCGGCCCCTGCCTGACCGGCTCCTCCGTCGCCTGGGCCTTCCAAGGGCTTGGTGTGGATGCTGCTTCCAGGAAGCCCTCCAGAAACCCGGCAGCAGGGTGGCCGCAGCAGTCTCCAGCAGCCGTCCCTAAGTCGCGTGAGTGCGGGGGACGTGCCCCCGCTGTGCCGCGGGGGCCCAGCCTGGTGTCTTCCCTGAGGCCCTGCGGCTGCCGGCTGGGCTGCCGCTCCCCGCAAGGGGAGAGCCGCGGAGGTGGGGACCGCCTCCTGATGGGGACGTACACGCAGCTCTCCACGTCGGATTCCGGGGCTCTCTGTCCTGCCCGAAGGCCCAGCTGGCCTGCGGGTCCTTAGAGTGGCAAAAACCTCCGAAAACTGAGACTGAGGGTCCGGTGGGTGTCTGCACTTTTGTGCTGGGCACCCCAGGGAGGCCCGGGGGCTGGCTGGACAACGTGGTCTGCTGGGCGGGGGGGGGGGGTGTTGGAGGAGCAACTGATGCCCTTTGCACTTTGGGTAGCAAGAGTCTGAGGTGTCTCTGAGCCCTGTGCCCTGTGGGGGCGGGGCGGGGGGGAGGAGGAGGAGGAGGAGGAGGAGGTGGGAAGGGCGGGGCCTGCAGTCCTGTTCCCGGGGTGGCACGGCAAGTGGCTTCTTCCACAGGCTGCTTGGCCTGGGCTCCCTGCACCTGGGCCTTTGGAGGACCGGCCCTGTGCTTGCCAACACTTCCTGCAGGGACCCAGAGCTGGGAGGTGGCATCTCTCAGCCCTGGGTCGGGCAGAGCCCCAGCGGGCCATGCCCACAACCTCTCTCAGCACCGGTCCCCCAGAAGGCTCCTTTGGGACCAGGATTCTCTTGCGGTGACTCTTTAAGGTCTGGCCCCTGGATGGAGGGGCACCAGGAGTAGAGGAGCAGGAAGGGTTAGGGGGTGGCCATGCGAGGGGACACTTTGAGGCCAAGTCCCAGCTTCAGCCTGATCCTCCTGGGAACCCCGCTCTGAGACAAGGAGCCGGGCTTCGCATTCCCACAGCAGCCAGTCGTGGGCTGAGGACACCTGGGGCGTTGGGAACTCCCTGGCTTCTCCTTGGTTTAACGTCTAGAGCTGCTTGTGAATCGCGCCGCCACACACACCCGAGCGCAGGTGTCTTCCGCACAGACTGCGGGCCTCGCTCTTCTGAATGCCGCTAGCTCGCCACCCACCCACGGGTGAACCTGGTCAGGGTGCTTTCTCTCAGGGGCAGACTCTTTTCCGGGCGGGCTACCGGTGTCTCTGTTTGCTCGTTTCTTTCTTCCATTTCGGGAAAGTCTTCCTTGCTGGCTGTGGAAATCTCCTATGCCTTCCCTCGCCTATTCTGTCAGCTTTAAAATTCTCTTTCAGTTGCCACCCTCACAGATGGATTAGGAAACTCTTTCCGGTGCACTCATTAGTGAAATGACCTCCAGGAAGCTGGAATCCAATATCTAATGGCCGATTTTTAGCGAGTCCACACGCCAGGGTGGTCGGGGTCCAATGCAGCCCCGGCCAGGCCCAGGCCCCTTGGACTGGGCCACAGGAGGACACGGAGGAGGGTCCCGGCCCCCACGAAGCGGTGCCGGCAGTTCTCCACGGGCTTGGGCGTTTTCCAGAGGTAGGAGATGGAGGGGACTGATTTCTTCAGCGCCCCCCAAACCACGCCACCCCACCCCACCCATGGGGACACATCCCCAGAGAGAGACGCCCCATACACTGGCTGTGCCCCAGCCCTGGCCCGGGGGAATAGGCGGCAGCCCACCCACAGGGCGAGGGGGGGGGCGCAGCTGAAAGGGGTTGTGGGGGAGGGCGGCCCCTGGCTGGGGTCAAAGGCGAGCGTCCTGCGCGTGCGCAGTCAGCGGCAGGCAGCGACGCGCTGGGGGTGGGCAGCGGGTAGGTGAAGGAGGCCGGGCGAGGAGACGAGGGGGGCTGGGAGGGCTCCACCTTGGCGAGTCCAGCCGTGGAGGCGCATCTTGTGTGAGTGTGAGTGAGTGTGAGTGTGTGTGTGTGTGTGTATAGAGAGACAGCCCCCCACCCCGCCCCGCCCCGCCCCGCCCGCCCATCACCCCCGTCCCTGGGAGCCCGCGGGACCCGGCCGGCGAACTCAACCGGCCCGGCCCGGCGCGGGGCCTGGGGCGGGAGGCGGCGGCGGGGAAGCCCAGAGAGGCTCGGCTTCTCGAGCGGGGCAGGGGCGCCCTCCGCCGCCGTCTAGGGCCACACCACCCTGAACGCCCCCGATCTCGTCTGGTCTCGGAAGCTAAGCAGGGTCGGGCCTGGTTAGTACTTGGATGGGAGACCGCCTGGGAATACCGGGTGCCACAGGCTGCTGCTTTTTTTTTTTTTTTTTTTTTTTTTTTGCCTCTTGTTCTGTCCCCTTTCTGGGAGCGCGGCGGCGGCCCGGGGTGGGGGTCACCCCCACCCTCAGCGCCCGCGCGGTGCCTGGCGCCCCAGCCCGCACCGTGGGGCCTCCTCTTGTCCCAAGCCGCGACACCGCCGCCACGCGGCAGCATGCGTGGCATCTGGACTGTCAGGTCTCAGACCAAAGGTCTGCTCTGTGGGAACCGACACGCTGGAGGAAACCTTGAGAGTCTGAGAGGGGAGGGAGTTCCAGAAGAAGGCCAGGATGTCATTTTGAGGGAGTATGTGACCAGAACTCGTCCCGTTGCTTTTGGGGTTCTATGGGCTACACGCAGGAATCTTTGGTGGTGGCACCTGATGTTGGGGGATCCGGAGTCACACCCAGACCTGCTCCACAGGCCTCCTTTTACTTTTCTCTTCGGATTCATTATTTTTAAAAAGTGTCTCTTACCTCTAGGATTGCATTTTCTTTTCTCTCTCTTTTCAAGCAGATGATGGGAGTACAAGTATTCAGGTGACATGTGTTGCCCGTGCCGCCCTCCCCCCTGTGTTCTTTTTTTTTTATTTTTTGAGACAGAGTCTCGTTTTGCTGCCCAGGCTAGAGTGAGTGCCATGGCGTCAGCCTAGCTCACAGCAACCTGAATCTCCGGGCTCAAGCAATCCTGCTGCCTCAGCCTCCCGAGTAGTTGGGACTACAGGCATGCACCACCACGCCGGCTGTGTTTCTCTATATGTATTAGTTGGCCAATTAATTTCTTTCTATTTTTAGTAGAGACGGGGTCTCGCTCTTGCTCAGGCTGGTTTCGAACTCCTGACCTGGAGCAATCCGCCCGCCTCGGCCTCCCAGAGAGCTAGGATTACAGGCGTGAGCCACCGCGCCCGGCCCCCCCTGTGTTCTTATTCATATACCTCTCATGTTGTTCCAGCGTATTGTGGGGGTACCAATGTTAAGGTCGGGTGCCTTGCCCTCTCCAAGCCTCCCCCCTCGGGTCAGAGCTTCAAGTGCGCCCATCCCCCAGTCGGTGCGCACCCACCCCATGCCTAATGGATGTGTATGCCCCTCCCCTCCCCCCACCCGCCCGACACCCACCCGATGAAGGTGATTCCTCTCTGTCCACTTAGGTGTCCATCCGTTCGTACCAATTTGCTGGTGAGCGCGCTCACGTGGTGCTCGTGTGTCCATTCTTGGGATACTTGGCTTACTGGAACGGGTTCCAGCTCTGGCCAGGAGAACACGAGAGGCGCCCTCTCACCGCTGCTCCTCACAGCCGAATGGCACTCCGTGGTGTCCACGCGCCACATTTTATTGATGCACTCCTGGATGGATGGGCACTCGGGTCGCTTCCACGTCTTTGGGATTGTGAATTGTGCCCTAACTGTAACCCTAACCCTTACCCAGCCCGTCTCCTCTGCCCCTGCCTGACGCACTCCTCCCGGCCAGGCCCGTCACTGTCCTGGGCCCCCGCCTGACCGGCTCCTCCCCGCCCGGCCTGTCACCGTCCTCTGCCCCTGCCTGACACGCTCCTTCCCGCCCGGCCTCTCACCGTCCTCGGCCCCTGCCTGACCGGCTCCTCCGTCGCCTGGGCCTTCCAAGGGCTTGGTGTGGATGCTGCTACCAGGAAGCCCTCCAGAAACCCGGCAGCAGGGTGGCCGCAGCAGTCTCCAGCAGCCGTCCCTAAGTCGCGTGAGTGCGTGGGGACGTGCCCCCGCTGTGCCGCGGGGGCCCAGCCTGGTGTCTTCCCTGAGGCCCTGCGGCTGCCGGCTGGGCGTGCCGCTCCCCGCAAGGGGAGAGCCGCGGAGGTGGGGACCGCCTCCTGATGGGGACGTACACGCAGCTCTCCACGTCGGAT